>NC_083573.1:69005795-69377045 GCF_027579695.1 Neoarius graeffei | reverse complement strand
ATTTCATGCCAAATACTGGCTCATTTGAAATTTCATGATAGCAACACATCTCAAAGTTGGGACAGGGGCAATAAGAGGCTGGAAAAGTTAAAGGTACAAAAAAGGAACAGCTGGAGGACCAAATTGCAACTCATTAGGTCAATTGGCAATAGGTCATTAACATGACTGGGTATAAAAACAGCATCTTGGAGTGGCAGCGGCTCTCAGAAGTAAAGATGGGAAGAGGATTACCAATCCCCCTAATTCTGCACCGACAAATAGTGGAGCAATATCAGAAAGGAGTTCGACAGTGTAAAATTGCAAAGAGTTTGAACATATCATCTACAGTGCATAATATCATCAAAAGATTCAGAGAATCTGGAAGAATCTCTGTGCGTAAGGGTCAAGGCCGGAAATCCATACTGGGTGCCCGTGATCTTCGGGTCCTTAGACGCATCTCTGATGGTATGGGGTTGCATTAGTGCGTGTGGCATGGGCAGCTTACACATCTGGAAAGACACCATCAATGCTGAAAGGTATATCCAGGTTCTAGAGCAACATATGCTCCCATCCAGACGACGTCTCTTTCAGGGAAGACCTTGCATTTTCCAACATGACAATGCCAAACCACATACTGCATCAATTACAGCATCATGGCTGCGTAGAAGAAGGGTCCGGGTATTGAACTGGCCAGCCTGCAGTCCAGATCTTTCACCCATAGAAAACATTTGGCGCATCATAAAACGGAAGATACAACAAAAAAGACCTAAGACAGTAATTTTTTTCTTTAAATGATACATTTTCTCAGTTTAAACATTTGATATGTCATCTGTTCTATTCTGAATAAAACATGGAATTTTGAAACTTCCAAATCATTGCATTCTGTTTTTATTTACAATTTGTACTTTGTCCCAACTTTTTTGGAATTGGGGTTGTGTGTGTGTGTGTGTGTGTGTGTATATATATATATATAAAATATATATATTTTTTCCCCCCCAGAGTATACTTTATTTATACTATATATGTTGACGTACATTGCAAAACTGAATGAATCCTTACAGCACAATACAATTCAATACACTTATGGTCACTACCTTACTCTGATGACTTGCACTGCATGGAGTCAGCCAGGGTTGCATAGTCTGGACAGTAGCAGCTGGTTGCCACCCTCAAGCAGACTTCCAAATGATCATCAGTCATAGTGGAACGGTATTTGAACTTGATGATCTTCAACTTGAGAAAAGGCTGACTTGCATAAATAAGTGGAGCCAAATAATGTAGTCAAGGAGGTAGTACATTTCGTCATGTTTAGGTACTTTTTCTCTAAGTTCCAAAACTCTCCATGAGCCCTGGACTTAGGCTGAACGTCAGCCTGTAGTGTCAAAATCTCATCCTCCACTGTAGACGAGTTCAGATGAAACAGTGTTGCGATTTTTGATGCAAACCTCAAAATCTTCCCTAAATTGGTCGCACATAAATGTAGCTACTGGCTCAACTAAAAGTCTTGAAACCGTATGTCAAAGTCTGACAGACATTTTTCAATCTGCTCTGTGTTGTGCTCACTGTCAAGTTGCACACATGCCTTCCATTGCGTCTCAAGCTCTGATGCAAGATTTTGGAAGTTCCTCAAATCATGGTCGTGTTGCTGCATCCGCTAGCAACACCTCTACGTGGCATGGCAATGAATTAGCTCAAAATGGAAGCTCAAAGTTGCAGTCAGCTCTGTTTTTTAGTATAGCGGAAATGGCAATGAGATTGATGGCCTTCCTGCGGTGACATCATAGATGTCAAAGTCCTTCACTCAGACCACTACCTATATGAATCATTTTAATTGTAAAAATTTACTATATTAGATTTATTGTTAATGCTTAACAAAAAGTGAGGCCATGATTCTGCGTATCTCCTTTAAGGTCATTCAACATGTTGGTCAGATCAGTTAAAAATGCCAGGTCTAGTAGCCACTGCTCGGCATTAAATTGCTTGTATTCTGCATGTTTAATGTCAAGGAGAAACACTTTTATTTCCGGACAGAGCTCTCGAAATCTCTGGAGAAATTTTCCTCTACTAAGCCATCTCACGTCAGTGTGTAGCAAGATCTCAGATCTGTCGCAGTCAGCCTTCTCCAGATTTGCACAGAAAAGCTGTCTTTGAAGAGATCTCGCACGAATAGAACAGGCAATTTTCATTGCCACATCCAGTATCTCTTTCAATATTTAGCATTTTTGCATATAATGCTTGTTGGTGTGTTATGCAATGGTAATTAAGGAAGTCGGGGAAATCGGCATCCTCCCTGCACTTGCCGATAAATCCATTTGAGCAGCCCACCATTGCGGGCACACCATCCGTGGTGATTGATATCAATTTGTAAGTTGGGAGCTGGGTTTTCTCCAAAAAGTTTTTTGAAAGACTGAAAAATGTCCTCTCCCTGCATGTCCTTAAATAGGCAGTATTGTTAACAGGTCTTCTTTTGCAGACATATCTGTAAGCACCATCCGAATAAAAATGCACAACTAGGCTGTATCACTTGTGTCCGTGGATTCGTCTAATTGCAGTGAAAAACACTCGCGGTCTGTGATGTCTCTCCAAAGCTGCTGTGTCACATTATCAGCCGTAACTTCACAACGCCATGTAAATAGTTGAGATTTTATTGAGGAAATGTGGAGCTAATATTTCTTGTTTATTTTTAAAGTTTCGAAACAACGAGTCAGCTGCCTCAATGAAGGCTTCTTTTATCATCTCTCCATCTTGGAATGACTTTTTTTTGCTTAATGATGGAGTGGCTCACCCGGAACGATGCTTCGGTGGCTGCCTTTGCTTTTGAAGTCGACTGTGTGAAAAATGACTGCTGTCTGAATAACTGTGATTTTTAGTTCTCTCACCTTTCTCTTTCTCAGCTCACTTTTCGGAGAAAAGTCAGTGTCGTTTTTATGAACATTCCGAAAATGCCTCTCCACATTTCCTTTCTTTGGAACAGCAACAGTAGATTGACAGATGAGACAAACGCACTTAGAATGTGACATAATGAAAAAAAACCTTCTTCCTCCCATTCCACATGGCAGTGGTAAGTTTTTGGCTTCTTACTTGGTCCAGCTCCCCCACTCATTTTTATACCCCTTCTATTGTAGATATAAATTCGAAGGCTAATGAGGTCATGAGTTTTGCAGCAGCACATTTGAATGCGCATGCGTGATGACACGTGTGTATGATCTCGGACTGGCCGCATGTTAATTTACTTAATTTTTTTGGAAACGGCACGCGATCTCCCAGATGTTTTGAGCACCCCTGGTTTATAAGATATTCAAGTAACGCCATTTTGGAAGATTCCACAATAAGCAGGTTAAAAGAAAAGAAAACCCATTTTTAAAATACAGTTATGAAGATGGATTATGATATAAGCTAACAATTAATTTGAATAATTGAAAATAAGGAGCTCACACAACTAAGATATCCATCTCTGAAAGTCAGTTTCTATGCAGAATGGACAATTTCATGGATGCTACCATTTGAAAATATTTTAACCAATCAGAAAAATCCCCCTGATCGTTTCTGACAGTGCTCTGACATCATTTGGGTGCAAGAGACAGAAGCTCCACATAGCGAGTAAAACTTGAAGCTGCCCCTGGCTGGAGATTATTTAATTAAAAGTTTATATGAAAAAAAATTTAAATTCCATTTCTCTAACAAAAAATTGGAAGGGGAAAGATAATACTGATGTTGCTGATAAACAGCGAGGGAATAGTGAACAGTTGATCTACTCCTATATGACTGAATGGGGGGGAGGCAACTTTTCATATTTATATCCCCGGTACAAGTAGTGCTGCCATGACAGCCTCGTTCTGCGGACTGTAACCTTGCTAGACAACCTACAAACAGATCTGCATACAATCTAACTTGCCTAAATCTGTTGAAGAGGCAAGTGTGAGTTTTTACATGTTCCTGGCAGCATAAGCACTCGTTAGCATGCTTGGCATGCTCTCGATTCATTCATGAAAAACCATCAAGACGTCACCAGGCTAGCCTACTGTAATTACCGTAGTAGACAGTCCAACCCCTGCGGCAACGCAGAAAGAGGGTAAACAAACACCTGCTTTATACAGCTCGTGTGCTCAGAACATTTTGAAGAAAATTGTTTCACTCAAACCATTCTGATGCACCGGGCATTAGGAATACCATACAAGCCAGCGCTGAATCCAGATGCGGTTCCCACAATCTTTGGCCAAAAAGCGGACAAGACAAACGAGACAACACAATCAATAGTCCGCAAAAGAGAAGTTCAGAGGGTAAGAAAACACTTTTTATGGCTTCCCTAACTTTTTATTAAGCGTGATATATTATTTTGAGTTCCTTTGGGCATAAACGTAATAATTGCTGGTGCAGCTAAGCAGCTTGATGTTTGTTGGGTGTCTTGCTTTGATTTAGTGTTGTCAAAAAAGCCTCGGTAATGACTAACTAAAACAACTCTATAAATATCGTTCACTTGTGTGTAACCAATTGACATGGTTATGCATGTTTATCATGATCATCATTGCTATTCATGTCAATGTCCAAAATACTTGAGGAAATCAGTGAAGAAATGTCGCTATTGCTATGGTCCATTTTGTTGAATACGGCCGTGTATTGTAAATGACGTCACACTTTACGAAAACCATTTGGCGTTCCTTTAGGTGTACAAGAATTTGTTTGTGGAATAGCCTATCTTGATCAGTGCAATCTAGTCAAACGTGATCATTTTAAGAAACAGGTGAAACAGTTTTTATGGAGTAAATTCCAAACCCAGTTTTATGATGTGTGTGTATATAACTAATTTTTAATCATTTTGGTTCCATTTCTGTAATCTGGTTGTACTCTGTGATAATTACAGTTAGCATATATTTTTTGTTTGACTTTTTCATCATAGTTTATACAATTTTGTTAATTTATTATTGTCTCTTATATTTTATTGTTTCCCGCTGCCATCAAGAGGACCACATTGGAAATAAGTGTATTTTATACTGTGTTATTCTCGGTACTGTTTATACTGTATCTTTTACATGTGTGAATTTTACAAAATAAATCCATACCATGCCAGCAGCTCAGGTGTTTCTGGCAATATTTCCGCCTTTTTTCGTACAAGTGCATCCTACTGCAATGTTCACATGAATCCTGTATAGTAAAGCAGTGTTTTGTTTACCCTCTTTCTGTATTGCTGCAGGGGTTGGGCTGTCTACCACGGTAATTACGGTAGGCTAGCCTGGTGACGTCTTGATGAGGAAGTTTTTCATGAATGAGTCCAGAGCATGCTAAGCATGCTAACGAGTAGTATAATGCATAGTTTCAGTGCCTCTTTTGTTTTACAGGTCCATAAGTCAGGGTTGCAGCTCATTAATACACTATTTCAGATGTACAGTGAAAAAATCAACATTGTCACCTTAGTAGACCTTTCGCTTTGCCCCTTCAGTACTGAAGAGCGACACTCGGCCTTGCACCCAAATGACGTCACGCATCGCCCTTCCAACAGGCAACATGGCAGCCTACTGGTGGCATTAGAGTAGCGATACAAAAACGCTCACAACTTTCTCATAAATGGTCAAACATGCCTGAAACTTTTCTTACAGGCTCTCAATATTATAAGCTACCAAACCATGCATGTATTTACTTTTTACATTTTGTATTCCTTTAATTGGTAACATGATTGGGTATAAAAGGAGCACCAAAGGCACAGTCTTTGCATGCAAGGATGGGTCATGGCTCACCCCTTTTGTGCCAAAATTCGTGAGAGAATTGCTAGTCAATTCAAAAAGAGCATTTCTGAATGCAAGATTGTAAAGAATTTAGTCCTTTCAGAATCTGCAGTACATCATGTTGTGAAAAGTTTGAGGGAATTTGGAGACATCTTGGTGCATAAAGAGAGAGACCAGAAACCACTGATGAATGTGGGTGACCCTCAAGCCCTCAGGTAACACTGCCTGAGAAACTGTCATGCTAATGTGACAAATATAGCCACATGGGCATGGGAGTACTTTGAAAAACCGTTGTCACCAAACACAGTCCGACACTACATCCAGAAATGCAACCTGAAACTGTATTATGCAAGGAGGAAGCCATTCATCAATTCTATGCAGAAATGCCACCGATTTCTCTGGGCGCAAACTTTGATGGAATGAAAGACAGTGGAAATGTATGCTGTGGTCAGATGAATCCACATTTCAGCTTGTTTTTGGGAAAACCAGATGTCTAGTTCTTAATGCCAAAGGTGAACACGACCATCCAGTTCATCATCAGAGAAAGGTGCAAAAGCCATCATCTGTGATGGTATGGGGGCGCATGTATGTGAAGGTACCCCCTGATATATTGGGGTTTTAGAGAGACATGTTGTCATCAAGGTGATGTCTCTTTCCGGGAATGCCGTGCTTATTTCAGCAGGACAATGCCTGGCCTCATTCTGCATGGGCTACACCAGCGTAGCTTCGTAGACCAAGTGCGTGTGCTTGACTGGCCTGCTGCCAGTCCAGATCTGGCTCCTATCGAGAATGTATGGTGCATCATGAAGAGGAGAATCAGACAATGTCGACCACAGACTGTTGAGCAGCTAAAGTCTTGTATCAAGCAAGAATGGACAAAAATTCCAATTGCAAAACTGCAATAATTAGTATCCTCAGTTCCCATACAGTTAAAAAGTTTTATTAAAAGGAAAAGTGATGTAGCACAATGGTAATAATGTCTCTGTCCCAACTTTTTTTTGTGTGTTGCAGGCATCAAGTTTTAACTTGATTTATATTCACAACATGCGATTAAGTTGGTCAGTAAATCTATTGAAAAGCTTTTCTTTGTACATTTGTCAGTTAAACAAAGGGCCATGGGAATTAACAAATCACAGCTTTTTGTTTTTACTGCATTTTGGAAAATATCCCAACTTTTCTGGAAAAGGGGTATGTATGAATCTAATGAATGAATTTATTTTATTTTCCTCAAGGGTAATGGACTCTGTGATCAAATGGCTTATACACATCTGCAGTCAGTCGATAGGACCAAGACTGTTCTATGCATTTGAGAGGTTTAATAAGTTTCCTCCAAGTAGGTCTGTCGTTGGCTCTCTCCTGGTTGAGATCAATGTCTCTCCATTTCATATTTCTCTTAGCAATGTCTTTTGAACCTTAATATGGATCTCCCTTGGTTACGCTTTCCTAAACAGAGCTGAGAGTATAAAAGCTGCCTTGGTAGTCTGTTCTTACCCAGCCTGTGCACATGTCCCAGCCATCCAAGGTTTTTCTCGATGAGAATATCAGCCATTGATGGTAGTCCTGCATAGTGGAGAATTTTCACGTTCGTAATCTTTTCCTTCCAGGATATGTTCATTATGGCTCTCAGATGTCTCATCATATAAGCATGGAGCTTTTTCACTTGGGTGCGATATATGGTCCATGTTTCAGTGCCATATGGGAAGGAAGAAAGCACAACAGCTCGATAGACCTTGTACTTGACTTTGATAAACACATGCCAATTTTTCCATAGCCTGTCCTGTAATTTTCCAAATGCAGTACTTGCATTTCCCATCCTGTACCTGAGTTCGCTGTCTAGTCTGACATTGTTGGAAATAGTGCTACCCAAGTATTTAAAGTCTGTACACTGCACCAAGGTCTTCTGGTTGATAGTTATGGTTGTTGGCTCAGGAGCTGGGTTAAGATATTTTACTGGTTGGTACAAGCACTGAGTTTTCTTGATGTTGATCTTAAGGCTGAATTGGGAGGCAGCTTTGGCAAAACTATCCACTATTCTCTGAATGGCATCAGCACAATGTGCCACCACAGCACTATCATCTGCAAGCAACAATTCTCGCATGAGGACCTGGGTTGTGTGTGTTTTCGCTCTAAAATGGGCTACATTAAACAGAGATAAGCGTCATGACAAGTTTGGATGTAGGTGCCGTCCCCAACACCCTCAAAGGCTACTTCTAACATTGCTGCTAGGTAGAGAGAGAACAGTGTTGTGGCAAGCATGCAACCTTGCTTGACTCCGTTGGTGATTGCAAATTCCTTTGAGATGCTATTTCTTTGAGCCACATGAGCTTGCGTTCTGTCATGTAGTGCCTTCACCAAGTTGATAAATTTGGTGGGACATTTGTACTTTCCAAGTACTTTCCATAGGCCCTCCCGAGACACTGTGTCAAATGCCTTGGTGAAGTCAATGAATATGGCATACATCAGCATATTCTGCTCTATACACTTCTCTTGAGTTTGTCACAGACAAAAGATCATATCCATGGTGCCTTTACCACTGCAGAAACCACATTGAGTCTCAGCAAAATATTGGGAGCTATGTATCTGTTTATTCTTTTGAAGTATACGAGCCAGGATCTTTCCGGCTTTGAAAGAAGAGAGATGCCTCGATAGTTACCACAGTCCTTTCTACTTCTTTTCTTAAAGACTGGTACAATGAGAGGATCTTTCCAGTCTTGCGACACGTCCTCATTTTCCCAGATCTACAGGACCAGCTCATACAGGCTTTAGGCAAGTTTCACACAGCCATATTTCCAAATTTCTACAGGTATACCACACCTACCAGGGGCTTTACCTTCCTTCGTTGCATTAATGACATCCAGCAGGTCCTTGAGGTCAGGTTTTTCATCAAGGGCTGCGATGATTGATTGTCTTCTGCACAATGGCATCCAAGGCAGAGCAATCAGCCTATCCTGGTGTGTTGAGTAGGTGGTCAAAATAATGTGCAAATCTGTTAAGAATCTCAGCTTTCTCCTGAAGGATTGTCACTCTGTCAAGAGCAGTGAGCTGTACTGTACTTCTCTTCTGTGGACCGTAAACTTCTCTTAAACCATTGTAGAAGGCTTTCATATCGTTATCATCTTCTGCCTGCTGTAATTCCTCAGCCTTTTCTTCCCACCATTGTGATTTCATTTCTCTGGTGTATTTTTGTAGTTTTTGTCAAGCATCAACCAGCTTTGCGCTGTTCGTTCTTGTGTTTGACTGAAGCTGTTTCACCCTTGCATTATTCTTTTCTTCTTACAGTGTCTTCAGCTTGTAGTCACCATCCTTGAACCAATCCTGGTGTTTCCGTTTAGGTCTACCTAGGAAACTCTGGGCAGTGTCATAAGTAGCTGCTTTCAAGGATTTCCAGCTATTTTCTACCCCTTCTATCTCCTGGTGTTCCAATCCCTCTCAAGCTTTGTCCAATTCCTCCTCTAACTTCTGTTGGGTATCTTTATCTCGTAGTTTCATTATGTCAACCTTGCAAGGTAATTTAGTTCCAGTTTTGGAATGTTGTTTCCATATGGAGAAGGCAGTACTGGATCTAATCATGTGGTGGTCTGTTGAACAGTCTGCGCCTCTCGTGGTTCTCGTATTCAAGATGTCATTTCAGTCTCTCCGTCTTATTATGTAATCTAAAAAGTGCCGATGTTTAGAGCAAGGATGCATCCATGTGGTCTTGTGATGTTCTTTGTGCTTGAAAATTGTGTTCGTGATGACCAGGCTGTGCTCTGAACAGAGAGACAGAAGTTGTTCACCATTTGAATTGCACTTCCCAACTTCATGTGGGCCAATCACACCAGACCAATTGTCCACCTCCTTCCCAACCCCAGCATTGACATCTTCAGCTATTATCAGTTTATCATCATTAGAGACTCTCTGCAATACCCCTCTCAAGCTGTTATAGAAGTCCTCTGTGATCTCTTCAGGGTTGGTCATGGTTGGAGCATCGACACTGACTATGGACGTTCCTCAGCAGTGGGAGTCGCATGGTGATAAGATAATCATTTATAGGTGTTAGATCTTGTTCCAACAGCTAAGCAATGGAGTTCCTTATTGCAAAGCCAACTCCAGCTTCTCTTCTCTCATACACTCCCCTACCACTCCAGAAGAATGTATAGCCATGATCTACCATGCTGTCATATGAAGGCAGTCAAGTCTCACTTAGCGCAGCTATATCAGTGTTGTATCTGTCAAGTTCTTTAGCTACAAGAGCTGTCTGGCGCTCGGGTCGTCTTGAATCAGTTCTATCTAGTAGCGTTCTAACATTCCATTCACTGACGTTCGGAGTCATTCTGCATCCTAACTTACTTTTCACTGGCTGCAGGAGTGAGCCAATGCAAACCTTGTTAACCCGGGTGACATTTGAGCTGGTATGGGAGTCTGTTTTTGCCATTTGATACCTTAGAACTGCATGCAAGGTTTCAGCGACACTAGCTTTTGCAATTGACTAGATTCGCTCTCTCGGCATGGCAAAAATGTGGTCCAGCGGGCAAGGGCAGGCCGAGACATGCTGGCATTGGTGCCATGCTGCAGCAACTGGCCGGTAGATAGGTCTGTTCATCTCCGTCCTATGGTAATGCCACAGGTCACCTAACTGTGAGTGCTCCACCACAGACCTTAAGACAGATCTTTTATTTTGTACTGTCAGGATGCCCAGTTTCACCCTCCACATCTAGGCTAGAGCCTAGAGGGGTTGCTGGTTTAGTCGCCGATGGCCCAACCCATGCGGCAGGTTGTACCGGGTTACATGGTTACCGGTAGCAGGTGAATCAACACCTGACCTGACATCAAATGGCTTATACTTACCCTGATATCAGTATATATGTACAAAATTACTACACCCCTAGGCTCTTTTTAGACTAAAAATATTCTAAATAACCACCAATCGGGGTCTTCTCTGAATCAATGATAAAACTAAAGTTTTTAGTTAGCAGAGATCTCATTATCTCTACTATCTATCTGTCTCTACTATTTATCAGTGTTTTGCATTTCTATATGGTGAAATCTTTGATCCATTATTACTGTCTGTCTGTTAGGTTTTTTTTTTTTTACGGGTGGCCAGCTGGCCTTTATCATAAAGGCCAGCTGGCGGTAAGACTTGGAAGAGTTCTGGTCTTGCTACAGTGGGAGTCTGGTTTCCATCTTTAGGCTGCTCTATTTTTTTGGAAGTTGCACCAATAAAATGGCTCTCTCTTTGCCTGGTTAATCTGATCAAGATTAAGAAAGCTGTGCTTCTCTGTTGAATGTTAAAAAGTTGCAGTAAATTGTTGAGTGTTGCTGAATTGTTGCAGTAACCTGAATGCATGGGAAGACTTGAACTTGTGATAGGGATCTTGCTCATTGGTGATCCACAACATCCTTTTTGTGGAGCTTATTTCTTTCTTTGCATGGCCATTACTGATTTACTGTGAAATAAACCATGAAACATATATATATATATATATATATATATATATATATATATATATATATTTTAATGATTTTGTATACGGGTCCATCTCAGAAACTGGTCTCTCATTTGGGACATTATGGTCAAAAAATAAATTTTCTAATTTTACTTTTTTTTTTTTTTTTTGCATTTACCTAACACTCAATGTTTCTTTTGTCATGTTTAATAAGAATAAAGATAGTATCTTGCTTTATCTGGCATCCACTGTGGAAAATTTTTTTGATTACAATTCAAATGCTTTTGTAAAATTGATTTACATATAAAATACATCATGAAGAATTAAAGCCCCTCCTTCACAGATGAGTGAAAATATTGAATAAATTTCCTCTTTTTGATTGCTTGGGTTAAAAATGCCACGTTATGATGACTGAATTGATTATTCATTTAAATATGAATAATATGATATATTTTGGGTATTTGATATGGCAAAATGGGACAATAGGGCACAATGGAAAAATCAAGAACACACTGGAAAGATGAGAATAACGGCGGTGGTAAAAGAACAGCGGCTGAAGGTCGCGCGGGTCTCTGCTGCGGCGCGCGAGCATCGGGACATCACTACCGTACCGGATGGCACGCGAGGCGGAGGCAGGGCAAAATGACTGGCTGTAGATTCTATCAAAAGTTCGATCTAAATTGACCATGGTTGCAAAATATTGGCCAAAAATACACAAACACTATGAAATATGAAAGAAAGATGAAAAAGAAACATTCTATTGCCTTATACTGCAAGACTAAAACAAAATAAAACTGTCAAAACTCACCTTTTCAGTGATAACGTCCAAACAGATCACTCGCGTAACAGAAAGACCGCAAATGGAAGTACGATCAACTTCTAACTGTTGGAGTGGAAAATTCCATTCTACACATGCAAATTTTTAATGTGTGTCCTTCCCCGCACACAAATAACACGCTGCGGTAAAAAATAGACCACAACTCATTTTATAGCTCAGAAATTCATACAAGACCAGCTACCATTTGTAACATATTCTGTAAGAAACATATTCTATACCTAACTTTCAGCTTTTGTTTTAAAAAACAAAATCGCAGATTTATAACAATTTTTATATGGTGTAGTGATTTTAAGTTGCTACTTTTGGTGAGGTAGTGATCTTGACCCTGAGGCTTTCCGTTTAGATCAAAACACACGATCGTATTAGTTTTGGGTATGTGGAAAATGGAGTTACAATGGTGATCAAATATTTTGCATGATGTTTTATTACGGTTATGATTATTCTGTTAGCGCACCAATCCTTAGGTGTATAAAGTTACAACTTAAAATACAATTAGTGGTAACTGTAGACTTTTCAGTGGACTACAACCTTTTTAAGGGAATGCGATGTAGTCAACCATTTATCATGTTCTAGATCAAGCTGCCATTTTTCCACAAATTTGCAGAATTTTTGCCAAATTCTGAATAGAGTATGCACATCAAAGATGTAATTTTATCTGTATTATTTCTTTCATCATTTATTTCAAATTAAAACCAACATCACCCTTCAAAACTGTATAGTTTGATTGTGAGTATATTTAGTGGGGTACCCCCACAGTACCCAGTTTATGTGACAGACCCATATACACTTGATACTTCACGCCAGAGAGTGTGAGAGGAGGAAACTGGAATGTATTGTATGTACTGATGCAATATATTTGGCTGGGTTTGTCAGATAATGTAGAAACACATTTAAAACCTCACTTTGGAACATGCTGTGGTATGCATGATTTGTAGCGTCTCCACTTTGAGGATGATTGAAGAGAAGAGTGGAATACTGGGTAGGGACGAATGATGTGTGTCTGTGTGTTTATGTCCCCTGGAGTTGTGTTTCTAAGAATAGAGACAGCTGACCATGTGCCAGACCCACTTAGCCGTCCTTGCTCTGTTTACACAAAGCGTGCCTCATCAACATCCCTGCCTCATTTACTAAATGTCCATGCACTATGATGCACATCATAATTGAAAGAGCTCTGAGTTCAGACCTGTTTATTTGACAGGAAGCCAGGTGGCAGTAATATGAAACCATATTAAAAGGCAGGGTTATGCTTTAATGACAGGCTTGAAGTTCTTGCACAGGGGAGTGAATAAAAACCCAAATTAAATAAAGACCTTTTTCACATGGGTAGTGACAATTCACACAAAACCATCTGTTATATAATTTAAGAGAAGCATCTTTCTATCCTTTCCCTTGGTGTTAGATGTGTTTTACACTTTTTATATAAGCTCTGCTCTGGCTGGACAGAATGGAAACTGATTGTTTGCCAAGGTTTCCCTATTATGCAATAGACAGTTACCATGCCACAGTGCAACAGCCCCAAATGTTGCCCCCCCCCCCCCCCCCCCCCCCCGATAACTATGTAATGTATATATCTGCAAACTAGATATGATGATGGAAGAACAAATGAGTAACGACAGAGCCTTATTTTCGTATGTAAAATTTGAGATTAATATGACTATATGCTTGAGGAGGTTGTTGACTGAGATTGATTTTTATTTTATTTATTGATTTAAAGTGTTGACTGGAAATTTTATTCAAAAATTAGTAAAATTTGTTTGTAGGGGTTATATAACAGAGAAAACAGTTTTCCTTGTTCACTCATTTTGCCAACTAATGGAGGCCTGGCATCCTTAACATACGTCACTTTAATTTTTAGGAATTTATGCTGCAGATAGACTTGCATCATGTAGAAGGCAGAAGTTTTATTTTCAGATGGACTGAGGAACTGATGAACTCCCAGACACACCTGGTGTGCATCAGTCCAGACTTGTTTTCTCTGACTCAGAGTTTACAAAATGTCATGTTTCTCAGTTGAACTGTTTTCTCCTCTTACATGGTTCATTTCCAGTTCTCTAGAAAGTCATGTGGAAATATGCTGAAGTAGTTTTAAAAAAGGTTGTCTTTTGTTGATTTGAAAGTTCTCTGTGTTCATCAGCATAACTTTCGTTCACTACACAGAAACCATCAGTCAACTGAAAATGCACCAAATCCAATGCCTATACTTTGTGGCAGGTGGATGTGCCTGGAGTATTCTTCAGTAAAATCTACCAAAACGCAATCTTTTATAATTGATCTAAACAAAAAAATGTTACCAATTCATTTAGTGTAACATAACTGTTGTTGGTTGGTTGTTCTTACATTAATATTCATTTGTTTGCCTTGCACTTTTTTAAAATAAAAATTAAAAAAACATGCAAAAAGATGTATGACAGAGGTTGTCGTGCAAAATAACTTCATGACTTCCAACTGGGGGGGGGGGGGGGGCATATATGCATGTTTCTATTCTATTGTACTAATCATTAATTATAAAATAATATTCAAATTAATTGGTATGGATTATGTAATGTAATGCATAAACACAGTGCTCATTTGTGTCCTTCATAAAATGTTGTAAACAAAATGAGGGGAATGTTTTTAACTACTGTAACAAATCTCTGATTGGGGAGGATGCTGAAAGACACGGACAGGCAGGTTTTGGTCAGTCGTTTCTTTTTTTTTTAAATTCTGTACAGAAAACTCGCTTTTCAGCAGATATGTCACGATTATCTCACACTTGCACATATACACAAATACAGACACAGCCAACACTCTGGCCAAAATGCACCTCTTCTCTCCTCTCCACCCCTTTTATCAGCTTCTTGTCATTGAAACAGACACACAGCATGTTAATCACGCATAGGTCTGATCACTTTACCGCTCACCTTCCCCGGCTTCACTCTCTATTCACAAACTGACACTCAACCACGCCCTGCTTCCACATACCCCTACCGCCTGACTCAGGCTGGGGAGCAGTCCGGCCTGCAGCTGACAGCCCCCACCTCCGATGGGAGAGTCTGCCACCACCTTCTGCGCCCCCGGCCTGTAGTCCACCTCAGACTTAAAGGGCTGCAGAACTAGAGACCAATGAGTGATGCACGCATTGGCATTCTTCATGCAGTGGAGCCATTGGAGCAGGGCATGATCCAAGCAGAGGGTGAAAGGGTGTCCCAGCAAGTAGTACTGGAGGGTGAGGACTGCCCACTTTATGGCCAAGCACTCTTTTTTGATGGTGTTGTATTTGGTCTCTTGCATGGAGAGCTTGCAGCTTATGTACAGCACCGGGCACTAATTGCTCCTCCACTGTTTGGGACAAAACGGCCCCCGGCCCTCTGGCTGACATGTTGGTCTGCAAAATAAAAGGGAGAGAGAAGTCGGAGGAATGTAAAAGTGGTCCACCCACACAGATGGTAAAACTGCTTTTACCTTGGTGAAGGCCTGTTGGCATGGCTCTGTCTACTGGACTGGATCTGGTGCTCTATTTTTAGTGAGAGCAGTCAGTGGGATGGTGACCGTCCCAATAATTGAGCACAAACTTACAATAGTAGACAGCCAGCCCCAGAAACTGTCTCGCCCCCTTTTTGGTCCTGAGCCCCAGACATGTTGTAATGGCTGTGGACTTATCAATTTGGCACCTGCCCATGATCCAAGTGGAAACCCAGATACCATACTTCCACCTGTCCAATTGCACACTTCTTTGGGTTAGCCATGAGTCCTGCACGCCTTAATGACTCTAGCACGGCCCTGAAGTATTTTACATGTTGTGGCCAATCATTACTGTATATAATGATGTTGAGGTAGGCCACGGCATGTGGGTGGAGGATTTTGTCCATAAGCCGCTGGAACATTGTGGGAGCTCTGAGTAACCTGGATGGAAGGGTGACAAATTGGTGTAAACTGAACAGGGTGGAAAAGGCCGGGTTTTTTTTTCCCTCGAATAGGGGAGTCCACGGGATCTTCAAGGGGAGCTGTTCTTATCAATTTGTCAGATCCAGTTTTGAATAAAAATGAGCGGTGCCTAACCAATTGAACGGTTCATCAATGTGAGGCATTGGATATGCATCAAATTTAGACACTGCATTAACCTTCTGATAGTCCACACAGAACCGTACTGACCTGTCAGTCTTGTGGACTAAAATTTCTAGGCTGCTCCAGTCGCTATGCGACTCCTCAATTATTCCCATGTCGAGCATGGCTTCGAGTTCATCCTGAACTACAGTTTTCTTGTGTTTGGGTAAGCAGTAGGGGTGGCGATGCACCGCCACCCCTAGGAGCATCTCGATGTGGTGTTCTATGAGGAGTGTACGACCAGGAAAAGGCGAGAACACGTCGGAAATCTCCGTTTGCAATCTGGCAACCTCTGTGACTTGGGTCGGTGAGAGTTGGTCTCCATAAGGGACTGGGGTGGATCATGTGGAGGATATTGTTTTTACCGTCTGTCCCAGCTCCTCTCTCTCTGGAAATACCATTGTCGATGCCACGGGTACCCCCTCGTTCCATAGTTTGGGCAGATTGAGGTGATTTATTTGCTGTGCCCCATCTCTGTCTGTTCACTTCAGAACCCCTGTTGAGGCCTGTGAGATCTGTCTGTTGGTGATGAACGCTTGTGTGGACTGGTGAATACTCTGTTTATCTGCTGTTTGTTACCTTGTGTTTACATCTGCTTTTCTACTACATGTGATTCGCCCATCAGTTTAGATTGTGTGAGCAATCAGCTGTTTTTCATTTGCTAATTAGTTGGGCTTTTAGTGTGATTTCGAGTAACTATTAGATTAAGCTTACCATCAGTTGAGTGTATTTGTCATTGGCTACTGGAGCTGTGGATTACACCTAGAACAGGTTAAGTTTTCTGTTTTGCCAGTTGTCCTCATGATTGGAATACTGTGTGTTTTTCTGCTGCTTGTATCTGGTGAGTACTCTGTTTAAATGCTGCTTGTTACCTTGTGTTTGCATCTACTTTGCTACTAGATGGGATTCACCCATCAGTTTCAATTATGTGAGCAATCAGCTGTTTTTCATGTGCTAATTAGCTGGGCTTTTAGTGTGGTTTTGAGTGACCTTCCCCAAATTTCTTCCCCCTCGGTCAACTCCCCTAACCTGTTCATAATGTGTCTTGACACCATTCCTGTTTGTGGTCTCATCCACAAAAGGCACTTCTGTTGCCATGGCCCCCCATGAGGACAATGTCTCTCCACTCTCATCTACCCTTCAGCTACCTCCACTGCCGACACCTGGATCACTGCTGGACTATAGAACTGCCAGTCTGCCACACGGAAGGCTGACTTCATCTCTGCCCACGCCTCCCTCCTGTCCCCTCCACATCCTTGTACTGACCGAGACCTGGATTTCATCTGACAATACCACAACACCTGCAGCCCACTCCACCTTCTCCTCTCAGACCCCTTGCCTGTCTGGTCATCATGGTGGTGGCACTGATTTGTTGATTTCCATGACTGAGAAGTTCTCACCTCTCTCACTCTCCTATCTCTCAGTCTCCTCCTTTGAATTTCACTTGATTTCAGTCTTCCCTCTTGTTAACCTTTTTGTTATTTATTGCCCCCTGGGTCCTGTGGGATGTTTCTTTGATGAGCTGGACATCCTACTCAGCTCCTTCCCAGAAGATGGCACCCTACTGATGCTCCTGGGAGACTTCAACCTCTGCCTAGAAGCCTCCCACTCTGCTGCCTTCCTTCCACTACTCAACTCCTTTGATCTCTCCCTGCTGCACTCTCCTCCAATCCATAAAGCTGGCAACCTTCTTGACCAGGTCTTCCTCAGAAACTGCTCTGCCTCCGATCTCACGGTTACCCCTCTCCATTTGTCTGACCACCACTTCATTTCATTCTCCTTCCCTCTTCCTCTTCACCTATCATCCCCCCTCTCTTGCCTCCTCTCTCACTGCTCCCCACTGAATCTACTGCATCTTGTCTGCTCTCTTCTCTCTCTCCTTATCACTTGACACATTATCTTCTCCTGTCTCCAGGCCAACAAGATCTTCCCCTCCTAGTCCCTAGATGTCTGAAACAGTTTGCTCCAACAGAATAGGTCAACATGCAGCAAAGAGGAAGTGGAGAAAATCCAGGGTCCTTGACAACCTGTCTTGCTACCAGTCCTTCCTTGCCAAGTTCACAGCTTTGCTCAAATCAGCCAAGATCAAATTTTATCACTCAAATTTATACCTCCATCTCCAACTCCTCGTCACCTGTTTTCTCTTCTCAACTCTCTAACCACCTACACCTCAGTCCTCCATTACTGCAGAGGACTTTGCGGTCTTTTTTGAGGAAAAGATCATAGCAATCCACAACTCCTTTACCACGCCTGCCTCCCCCTCCCATGCCCTCGCCACCTTCCTTTTCTCTTCTTCCCCCTTGCTCTGTTTTTTCCCCTCTTTCCACTTCTGATGTCTCCCAGCTCCTGCTCTCTCACTGTCTGACCACCTGTGCCCTTGACCCTTTGCTCTCATCTCTCTTCCAGACCATCATTCCTGACATCCTCCCATTTATCACCTCCCTTGTCAACTCCTCCTTGTCCTCTGGATACTTTCCCTTCAGCTTCAAACGAGCCCACATCACTCCTCTGCTGAAAAAAAAAAACACCCTAGACGCCTCTGTCATCCAGACCTATTGCCTCATTTATCTCCTCCCCTTCTGATCAAAGATGCTTGATTGTGCTGTTACTAATCAACTCTCCTCTTTTCTCTCATGGGACAACCTCCTGGATCCTCCCTGTCTGGCTTCTGAGCCAGACACTCATTCAAAACTGCGCTTCTCTCCGTCAGTGAGGCACTTCATGCAGTGCATGCTGCCTCCATCTCCTCTGTCCTGATTCTCTTTGACCTTTCTGCTGCATTTGACACTGATCACCCCATCCTCCTAACATCTTTCTCAGCTCTGGGGATCTGCAGGACAACCCTAGACTGGTTCAAGTCCTACCTCTTCGGTCACTCCTTCTAGCTTACCTGGTCTGGTACTGTATCAGCACCACGCCCACTTACCACTGATGTCCCTCAAGGTTCGTTCCTTGGTTTGCTTCTCTTGTCCCTGTACACCCAGTCTCTTGGCCCGATTATCTCTGCTCATGGTCTGTCCTATCACTGCTATGCTAATGTCATCCACCTGTTTCTCTCTTTTCCTCCTTCTGACACATGGATCTCTGCTTGCCTGCGTGACATCCAGAGCTGGATGGACAACCATCACCTGAAGCTCAACCCTAATCTACATTTCCTCTTCACCTCTGGACATCGTCATCTTCCTGGGGGACATCTCTAGGTCACCTTCACCCAGTGTGAACAACCTAGGGGTCGTGTTCAACAACAAACTCTCCTCCTCAGCAAACATGGCTGCAGTGACCCGGTCATATAGATTCCTCCTCTACAACATCCAAAGGATCTGCCCTTTTCTCACCACCTACTCTACTCAACTCCTAGTCCAAGCACCAATCCTCTCCCGCTTGGACTACTGCAACTCTCTCCTTGCTGGCCTTCCAGCATCTCCTATCAGATGCCTGCAGTTCATCCAGAATGCCACAGCTTGCCTGGTCTACAACCTCCTACATTCTTCCCATGTCACCCCTCTGCTTGCTGACCTGCACTGGCTAGCTATTGCAGCTCATATCAAATTTAAGACACTGGTGCTAGCTTACCAAGCTGTCAGTGGGTTAGGGCCAACATACCTCCAGAGTCTGATCTACCCCTACATACCAACCAGATCCCTAGGCTCCGCTACTGCTGGTCACCTGGCCCCTCCTCCTCTCCGCTCCTGCCCAGCCCACTCAAGACTCCTGTCTGTCCTGGTTCCCTGTTGGTGGAATGACCTTCCCATTGAGGTCAGAATTGCCGACTCCCTGACCACCTTCAAGCACAGACTGAAGACTCACCTCTTCAGGCTGCGCCTCTCCCTTGCTTCCCTGCCACTGTTACACTGCATTTCGGTCTAGAACAACCCAGGCTGTGTACTGTCTAGCCTGGGGTTAGCTGTTTGAGTTCTCTATTTAGTTGTACTTTGTATGGTTGGTTTGTTTCCTTAGCTGTTTGCTGAGTATTGGTATTTTAACAGAATATTACACTAAGTATTATTGTCACTTGTTCAGTTGGCACTAGAATTTTCTTGTCTAGAAGTTCAGCACTTCATGTACCTAACTTTTGCGTGTGTTGTATGTTGCCCTGGATAAGAGCATCTGCTAAATGCCATGTAATGTAATGTAGCCTCTCATACTATGAATAGCAGCGTCTTGAGTCATTTATCCATGTTATGAATGTCTTCACGTACATACAGTACCTACTGTATGAGTTAAAGTTCTTAAGGGTTTGGTTAAATCGCTGGACTAAACTGTCTGTCTGTGGGTGATAAACGCTTGTGTGGATTGATTTAACCTCTAGTAACTCAGAGTTTGCAAAGTGTGTATGACACAAATGTTGTGCCTTGATCAGTCAGGATTTCTTTTGGAATCCCAACTCGAGATAATTTAAAACAATGCATCTGCAACACCGTGTGCAGAAATGTTATGCAGCAGCATTACTTCCAGGTATCATGTTGCATAGTCCACGAGAACTAAAATAAAGCGATGCCTTCATGCAAACCGATCTAATGGCCCGATAAGATCCATCCTAATTCTTTCAAAGGGGGTCTCGATTAGTGGAAGATGGCACAGTGGCGCTTTTGTTTTGGGGAGGCCGCTGGATTTACCAGTTGACCTTTGTGACATGCCACACACCCCACGAATCCCTGGCCATTAAAACTGGGCTATGAGTCGGATTAGTGTTTTGTCTTGCCCTAGGTGTCCAACCGTGGGGTTATAATGAGGCACGTGGAAAAGGAGTTCCCGGCGACTTTTTGATCTCACCAACTCAGTGATTTGCTCTCCGATCTGAGTGTCCTGTGTCACTTCATATAACCTGTCTTTAATTATCTAAAAGCATGGGTGGGAGAGTGCAACATTCAGCTGGAGATCCTGACCATCGACTACTCTCACTTGGTCAAAATCATACTGTAGAGTCTGGTCTCACACCTGCTCCAGAGGGAAATCTGTTCGGGTATCCCTGAGAGAACAGGGGAGGCTGGTGCACTCCCTGCTCTTTGTGTCACTATGATGTGGGGCTGGTGTAAATGGCTCTGGGACAGCTTCCCCAGATAATGTCACAATGGGATCCCCTGTGATGCGCTACTGCAGGACCCCACCACCACTCACTCTATTAGCCTTCTAAACCCTGGCCAATCTCTCCCCAGAATTAGTGGGTGGGTGAGGCACAGGCTAACTGCTGCCTCGACACTATAATTTGTTCCCCAACCTTGGATTTTTACTGGTACCTGTGGGGATTCATGAATATCCCTATGCACACACTGAACCTTCATCAGACATGATGTACAACCCCGATTCCAAAAAAGTTGGGACAAAGTACAAATTGTAAATAAAAACGGAATGCAATGATGTGGAAGTTTCAAAATTCCATATTTTATTCAGAATAGAACATAGATGACATATCAAATGTTTAAACTGAGAAAATGTGTCATTTAAAGAGAAAAATGAGGTGATTTTTAAATTTCATGACAACACATCTCAAAGTTGGGACAAGGCCATGTTTACCACTGTGAGACATCCCCTTTTCTCTTTACAACAGTCTGTAAACGTCTGGGGACTGAGGAGACAAGTTGCTCAAGTTTAGGGATAGGAATGTTAACCCATTCTTGTCTAATGTAGGATTCTAGTTGCTCACCTGTCTTGGGTCTTTTTTGTCGTAGCTTCCGTTTTATGATGCGCCAAATGTTTTCTATGGGTAAAAGATCTGGACTGCAGGCTGGCCAGTTCAGTACCCGGACCCTTCTTCTATGCAGCCATGATGCTGTAATTGATGCAGTATGTGGTTTGGCATTGTCATGTTGGAAAATGCAAGGTCTTCCCTGAAAGAGACGTTGTCTGGATGGGAGCATATGTTGCTCTAGAACCTGGATATACCTTTCAGCATTGATGGTGTCTTTCCAGATGTGTAAGCTGCCCATGCCACATGTACTAATGCAACCCCATACCATCAGAGATGCAGGCTTCTGAACTGAGCGCTGATAACAACTTGGGTCGTCCTTCTCCTCTTTTGTCCGAATGACACGGTGTCCCTGATTTCCATAAAGAACTTCAAATTTTGATTCGTCTGACCACAGAACAGTTTTCCACTTTGCCACAGTCCATTTTAAATGAGCCTTGGCTCAGAGAAGACATCTGCGCTTCTGGATCATGTTTAGATACGGCTTCTTTGAACTATAGAGTTTTAGCTGGCAACGGTGGATGGCACAGTGAATTGTGTTCACAGGTAATGTTCTCTGGAAATATTCCTGAGCCCATTTTGTGATTTCCAATACAGAAGCATGCCTGTATGTGATGCAGTGCCGTCTAAGGGCCCGAAGATCACGGGCACCCAGTATGGTTTTCCAGCCTTGACCCTTACGCACAGAGATTCTTCCAGATTCTCTGAATCTTTTGATGATATTATGCACTGTAGATGATATGTTCAAACTCTTTGCAATTTTACACTGTCAAACTCCTTTCTGATATTGCTCCATTATTTGTCAGCGCAGAATTAGGGGGATTGGTGATCCTCTTCCCATCTTTACTTCTGAGAGCTGCTGCCACTCCAAGATGCTCTTTTTATACCCCGTCGTGTTAATGAACTATTGCCAATTGACCTAATGAGTTGCAATTTGGTCCTCCAGCTGTTCCTTTTTTGTACCTTTAACTTTTCCAGCCTCTTACTGCCCCTGTCCCAACTTTTTTGAGATGTGTTGCTGTCATGAAATTTCAAATGAGCCAATATTTGGCATGAAATTTCAAAATGTCTCACTTTCGACATTTGATATGTTGTCTCTGTTCTATTGTGAATACAATTTCAGTTTTTGAGATTTGTAAATTATTGCATTCCGTTTTTATTTACAATTTGTACTTTGTCCCAACTTTTTTGGAATCGGGGTTGTACCCAATGCCTCACCTTGAACCAAGCTTTGGTGGATTGATGTTTTGATTACAGCCTGAATCCACCAAATCATGATAGGTACTCCCTTGAATACTCACTGGTATGTGGTATGTTCCAGCTTGATCGATCGATGGCAGTTCCTGGTGCATTGGTGATCCAGACCACTGCCCCCACCTCAGTTGCATGGCACAGGTCCTGGAAGTGCCCAGGCTCCCCATAATGCAAGCACACTGGCCCAGACCTCATCTCTGCACTGCTGGGGCGAGGATTGATCACCTGAGGGGAGGACATAGACGTATAAGGGGAGGAGGGGGAAGGGAAACCACAGACTCAAGGAGCTGGCTGCAGTGTAATTGACCCCTGCTTCCGTGATGGACAGAACAGGAGGAGGGAGCAGGATGAGAGAGAGAGAAAGAAGAGGCAGGATATCTGCCTGCCATTGGAACCACTGCCAGATGGTCCTCTGCCAGCTGCCAGCTCAATCGCACAATCCAGGGACACCGGGCGGTGGCACTGGACCCACTCCCCTGTCCCCCTCGGCAGCTGAGCAATTAATTGCTCTAGTGCAACCGCATGAATGACCCCCTCAGTGTCACGGCCTTCTGCCCCAATAACTGCCAGCAGGTGTCCCAGAGCTGCTGGCCGTAAGCGAATGGCCAGCCGACTTCCTTCAGGGTCAGCATGCAGAAGCGCTGACTGTGTTACTCGGGGGTGTGGCTGACTTGCAAGATTGTGTGCTTTTCAGGTAGGTATATTCCAGCCTGTTGTCAGCAGGTACTTGCTGGTCGGTGAGCTGTGCTTTGTCTGTGAGCTGCTTGCTGCTTGTCCAGCCATCCCCATGCCACCATGGCATGCTTGAGGAGCATGAGGAAGACCTCGGGGTAGGCATCTGGCCCCATTTTTGTCAGGGTGACGTATGGGAAGCCCACTGACTCTGTGGCTGGGGCAGCTGCAGGCGTGATTCAATGCAGGAACACCTGGTAGTCCTCTTGCCGGGCCTGCAGCAGGGCCTTGAAGCGCCATTGCTGCTTGTTACGCAAAGTGACCAGCACCTGGTGCTGCTTCTGTTGGGTGGGTGCAAGGGCATGGACAATGGCTTTGTTCATTTTCCGAGTGGGGCAGAAGACTCCTCTTTGAACGGCGGGGACTCCATGGTGGCAGTTCGCTTCAGTGATCCTGGGTGTTGGCACCAGTGTAACAAATCCCTGATTGGGGAGGACGCTGAAACACATTGACAGGCAGGTTTGGACCAGTCCCCCTTTTTTTTTTTTTTTTTTTTTAAATTCTGTGTAGAAAACTTACGTTTCATCAGATGTGTCACGGTTATCTCACACTTTCACGCACATACATACATGCATACACACACACACACACACACACACACACACACATACATACACATATATATATATATATATATATATATATATATATATATATATATATATATATATACACAGAGTTGGGTCCATAAATATTTGGACAGAGGCAACATTTTTCTAATTTTGGTTCTGTACATTACCACAATGAATTGTGAACAAAACAATTCAGATGCAGTTGAAGTTCAGACTTTCAGCTTTAATTCAGTGGGGTTGAATAAAATGATTGCATAAAAATGTGAGGAACTAAAGCATTTTTAAAAACACAATCCTTTCATTTCAGGGGCTCAAAAGTAATTGGACAAATTAAATAATTGTAAATAAAATGTTCATTTCTAATACTTGGTTGAAAACCCTTTGTTGGCAATGACTGCCTGAAGTCTTGAACTCATGGACATCACCAGACGCTGTGTTTCCTCCTTTTTAATGCTCTGCCAGGCCTTTACTGCAGCGGTTTTCAGTTGCTGTTTGTTTGTGGGCCTTTCTGTCTGAAGTTTAGTCTTTAACAAGTGAAATGCATGCTCAATTGGGTTGAGATCAGGTGACTGACTTGGCCATTCAAGAATATTCCACTTCTTTGCTTTAATAAACTCCTGGGTTGCTTTGGCTTTGTTTTGGGTCATCGTCCATCTGTATTATGAAACGCCGACCAATCAGTTTGGCTGGATTTGAGCACACAGTATGTCTCTGAATACCTCAGAATTCATCCGGCTGCTTCTGTCCTGTTTCACATCGTCAATAAACACTAGTGACCCAGTGCCACTGGCAGCCATGCATGCCCAAGCCATCACACTGCCTCCGCCGTGTTTTACAGATGATGTGGTGGTATGCTTTGGATCATGAGCTGTACCACGCCTTCGCCATACTTTTTTCTTTCCATCATTCTGGTCGAGGTTGATCTTGGTTTCATCTGTCCAAAGAATGTTCTTCCAGAACTGTGCTGGCTTTTTTAGATGTTTTTTTAGCAAAGTCCAATCTAGCCTTTTTATTCTTGAGGCTTATGAGTGGCTTGCACCGTGCAGTGAACCCTCTGTATTTACTTTCATGCAGTCTTCTCTTTATGGTAGATTTGGATATTGATATGCCTACCTCCTGGAGAGTGTTGTTCACTTGGTTGGCTGTTGTGAAGGGGTTTCTCTTCACCATGGAAATTATTCTGCAATCATCCACTACTGTTGTCTTCTATGAGTGTTCAGGTCTTTTTGCATTGGTGAGTTCAACAGTGCTTTCTTTCTTTCTCAGGATGTACCAAACTATAGATTTTGCCACTCCTAATATTGTAGCAATTTCTCGGATGGTTTTTTTTTCTGTTTTCGCAGCTTAAGGATGGCTTGTTTCACCTGCATGGAGAGCTCCTTTGACCGCATGTTTTCTTCACAGCAAAATCTTCCAAATGCAAGCACCACACCTCAAGTCCAGGCCTTTTATCTGCTTAATTGAGAATGACATAACGAAGGAATTTCCCACACCTGCCCATGAAATAGCCTTTGAGTCAGTTGTCCAATTACTTTTGGTCCCTTTAAAAACAGGGTGGCACATGCTAAGGAGCTGAAACTCCTAAACCCTTCATCCAATTTTAATCTGGATACCCTCAAATGAAAGCTGAAAGTCTGGACTTTGTCCATGTCCATTATATAACTAACTTGAATATGTTTCAGTAAACAGGTAAAAAAACAAAATTTGTGTCAGTGTCCAAATATATATGGACCTAACTGTGTGTGTGTGTGTGTGTGTGTACATACGTGCACACACATTGGTGCTTGAAAGTTTGTGAACCCTTTTGAATTCTCTATATTTCTGCATAAATATGACCTAAAACAACATCAGATTTTCACACAAGTCCTAAAAGTAGATAAAGAGAACCCAGTTAAACAAATGAGACAAAAATATTATACTTGGTCATTTATTTATTGAGGAAAATGATCCAGTATTACATATCTGTGAGTGGCAAAAGTATGTGATGTGAACCTCTAGGATTAGCAGTTAATTTGAAAGTGAAGAGTCAGGTGTTTTCAATCAATGGGATGACAATCAGGTGTGAGTGGGCACCCTGTTTTATTTAAAGAACAGGGATCTATCAAAGTCTGATCTTCACAACACATGTTTGTGGAAGTGTATCATGGCACGAAAAAGCAGATTTCTGAGGACCTCAGAAAAAGCGTTGTTGATGCTCATCAGGCTGGAAAAGGTTACAAAACCATCTCTCAAGAGTTTGGACTCCACCAATCCACAGTCAGACAGATTGTGTACAAATGGAGGAAATTCAAGACCATTGTTACCCTCCCCAGGAGTGGTCAACCAACAAAGATCACTCCAAGAGCAAGGCATGTAATAATCGGCGAGGTCACAGATGACCCCAGGGTAACTTCTAAGCAACTGAAGGCCTCTCTCACATTGGCTAATGTTCATGAGTCCACCATCAGGAGAACACTGAACAACAATGGTGTGCATGGCAGAGTTGCAAGGAGAAAGCCACTGCTCTCCAAAAAGAACATTGCTGCTCATCTGCAGTTTGCTAAAGATCACGTGGGCAAGCCAGAAGGCTATTGGAAAAATGTTTTGTGGATGGATGAAACCAAAATAGAACTTTTTGGTTTAAATAAGAAGTGTTATGTTTGGAGAAAGGAAAACACTGCATTCCAGCATAAGAACCTTATCCCATCTGTGAAACATGGTGGTGGTAGTATCATGGTTTGGGCCCATTTTGCTGCATCTGGGCCGGGACGGCTTGCCATCATTGATGGAGCAATGAATTCTAAATTATACCAGCGAATTCTAAAGGAAAATGTCAGGATATGTGTCCATGAACTGAATCTCAAGAGAAGGTGGGTCATGCAGCAAGACAACGACCCTAAGCACACAAGTCGTTCTACCAAAGAATGGTTAAAGAAGAATAAAGTTAATGTTTTGGAATGGCCAAGTCAAAGTCCTGACCTTAATCCAATCGAAATGTTGTGGAAGGACCTGAAGCGAGCAGTTCATGTGAGGAAACCCACCAACATCCCAGAGTTGAAGCTGTTCTATACGGAGGAATGGGCTAAAATTCCTCTAAGCTGGTGTGCAGGACTGATCAGCAGTTACCTGAAATGATGAGTTGCAATTATTGCTGCACAAGGGGGTCACACCAGATACTGAAAGCAAAGACTCAGAGTTATGACAATGTCTGGACATAAAATGCTTGTATATTCCAACTGCAACTTTTCACTGCTTTGCTGCAAACAGAAGGGGGTGAATGAAACGGTTTTTAATACTAACATTATAAAATAAGGACTGAGCAAGAATAAATAAATTAAATAACTTCCCCCTGAATTTCGGAATAAATTTATAACCTTTGAGAGACTTATAACAGAAGGTAGTTGTGGCAGCGGGGGCATGGTTGAGTGCCGGTTTGTGAATGGAGAGTGAAGCCAAGGAAGGTAAGTGGCAAAGTAATTGCACCTGTGGGTGATTAAGGTGCCTTGTTTCTGTTTCAGTGAGAAGGAGCTGATAAAAGGGGTGGAGAGGAGAGAAGAGATACCTTTTGGCCAGGTTGTTGGCTGTTTGTGTGTGTGTTTTTATATATATACACGTACAGTGCCCTCCACAATTATTGGCAGCCCTGATGTTAATACTTTGTAAAAATTCCCTTTTGCCAACAAGACAGCACTTAATATTCTCCTATAACATTTCACAAGATGGGAGAATACAGAGAGAGGGATATTTGACCATTCCTCTTTGCACAATCTCTCTAATACCCTGTCCACACTAGGGATTTTGTACCGATACGATACCATTTTCGTACCGCAACACCTGTCCACGCTAGCAACTATACCGGTACTGTAGCAGTATAACTGTATCGGTACGAAACCCACAAATTTATGTTTCGTACCGGTACAGTATCGGTACTGTAGCACTTCGCTGTAGTGTGGACAGATGAAGCGGTTCTGTATCGATACAAATATAATGTGCATGCGCAAAGTCACACACCTCGGGACTTCCGGTGTAGCGACTAATGGAGTAGGACGCGTTTCTCCGAGCTCCTGCAGCAACCTTTAAAAAACCCTATTTTAGGTACACCTTTTGTATCTTTTTTCGGTGTGTGTGTTCTCCACCACCATAATTTGAATTTAACGCTGGTTTTTTTTTGCCGATCTAAATGCCTCCAAAGCCTAAAGTACCTGTGCAGCCACCGCGGCCTGCTTCGCACGTTACATCCCCGCCTCGTAGTGATTCTTCTTCTGGTCTGGCTGAAGCCGCAGGCGGCGCTGCTTTCCACGACTTTAAGGCCGAGCTGCTCTCGTCACTCCGTGTTGAGATGTCGGCTATTTTTAAAACTGAGCTTCAGGCTGCCTTGACCGAAAACTTGTCAAATATCAAGGCTGAGCTACAGGCAGTGAAGACTGAATTATCCAGTAGCATTACAAACATCCAGTCCGATGTGTGCACTCTGAAGACTACCGTAGGTGAAATGGAGACATCGCTGTCCTCCTGCGCCGACGACATTACTACCTTACAGGCTAAAGTGGAGCATCTGACAACTGAACTGACGAGATTGGACAATAAATGCGAGGATTTGGAGGCGAGATCGCGGCGCAATAACATACGGCTAGTGGGCATTCCCGAAGACTTTTCCACCTCCTTTACTGCTACAGCTGTTTCCTCTCTGCTCAAGGAGGCCTTTAACCTCGCGAAGGAGCCTCTCGTGGACCGCGCTCATCGTACTCTCCAGCCGAAACCGAAGCCCGGAGAGCGCCCGCGCCCCATAATCGCTCGTCTGCACTACCATACAGACTGTGTGGACATACTGCGCCGAGCCAGGGCTCAGCAACGGATCAAGATTGGAGACATGAGTTTTTCTGTCTTCCCCGACCACACTCCGAGGACGGCCCGTGCCCGAGCCTCCTTTAATGAGGTCCGACGCCAGCTCCGCGAAATACCGGGGATTCGCTTTGGTTTGCTGTACCCGGCGCGCCTCCGGGTCACTCATAACGGTGCAGAGAAGGAGTTTAAATCACCAGAAGAGGCCAGTGCATTCATCAGATCGCTCAGTAGTGAGAGAGCCGAGAAATGATACACAACCTTGAGGAAGCAGAGTCAGTTAATATTGACAGTTATTACTTTATTTCATTTGTTTCCTCTTTATTATTCTCATATACGCACAATGTGTGGTTTTCAGTTTTCACTTGGACTTGATTGGTTGTACCGATCTGTCAAATGTTGCTAGGACTGCAGGAGCTCAATCCGAAGCTCGATAGTCATGCTCAAAGCCGCAAGTTTTCGTTTTGGGGATCTGACTCCTTGTGGAGTTAGCACTGGGTTCTCCATCGTTTGGGGATGGGGTCGTTGTAAGTGCAATGGGGCGGGGTGGGGGGTTCAATTTGTAAGTGTGGTGTTTTTTTTTTTTTTTTTTTTTTTATTCTTTTTTGTGGGTTTTTTTTATTTTTTGCGTTTTTCCCCTCTTTTCCTTCCTTCCCTGGGGGTCCGTTTTCAGTCTATTTCTATCTCTAGGAACTTAACATATGTCCACCAACGCTCGTACTCCTGATATTCCACATATTGGGTCCTCTGTGAGATTTTTGAGCTGGAATATTAAAGGCATGGGGAGTCCAATTAAGAGATCAAGGATATTTGCTCATTTGAAACGTCTTAAAGCTGACCTAGTGTTTCTGCAGGAAACCCACATGCGCGTCAAAGATCAGGTCAGACTTAAATGTTCCTGGGTTTCTGAGGTGTTTCACTCTAATTTCAACTCTAAAGCCAGGGGGGTTGCTATTTTAATTGGTAAGTCAATCCAGTTTTCAGCTTCTAAGGTGATATCAGACAAAAACGGCAGATACTTAATTGTTACAGGCACGCTATTCCATACTCCCGTTTTATTAGTTAACATATATGCCCCCAATTTTGATGATCCACACTTTATGAATAAACTTTTTGAATGTCTTCCCTCATTGAACAACAGCCTTCTTATAATTGGAGGGGACATGAACTGTGTAATTGATCCCAACCTAGACCGCTCTAACCCACAAACTCTGATCCCTTCTTTAATGTCAAGGTCACTTTCAGATTTTATGTCTAAGAACAGTTGCATTGATCCTTGGAGATTTTATAACCCTTGTACCAAGGAATATTCATTTTTCTCTCAGATGCATCAGTCTTTCTCTCGGATTGATTATTATTTTATTGATGCCAAACTAATTCCCAAAGTACTGTCTGTCAATTACCACCCGATTGTTATTTCTGACCATGCTCCTCTTTCTTTAGATATTCAGTTTTCTTCACAACCCCGTTACTCAACACCTTGGAGGTTCAATACATTACTTCTCTCAGATGATAAGTTCACAGAATTTATTGCAACTAAAATTGATGATTATATCTCTATAAATCAGAATGATATGGAACCTGTTTCTTGTTCATTGCTGTGGGAATCATTAAAAGCATACTTGCGGGGACAAATTATTTCCTACTCTGCCCACTTGAATAAGTCCCGTAAAACCAAATTGCAAGAACTCTCTATTAATATCGCCAAATTGGACCAACAACTCGCTACTTGCCCCTCTCCCAGTTTACTTAAACAACGTGTTGATTTACAGACTGAATTTGATCTCATTACCACTAGTGATGCAGAGCGACTTCTCTTACGATCACGCTCCACATATTATGAACATGGCGACAAGGCAAGTCGGCTCCTGGCTCATCAACTACGTCGCCAGGCAGCCTCACGTATGATCCCTCAGATAAAAGATTCATCTGGCTCATTGCATAAGGATCCCATTACCATTAATTCTGTTTTTCACTCATTTTACTCCTCTTTATATACATCTGAATCTTCACCTGACACCACTGAAGTGAATTCATTCCTAGATAGCCTCAATTTTCCTGTGTTAAGCTTAGATGCTGCTAAAAAACTTGACTCCCCATTAACGGTAGAAGAAATCACTCTCGCTGTGAGTAGCATGCAAAATAACAAAGCTCCTGGCCCTGATGGATTCCCAGTTGAATTTTTTAAGAGATTTCAGGAAAAACTGCTCCCTTTACTGCATGCTGTTTATAAAGAATCACTGGAACATGGCACTCTCCCTCCCACTTTAAGGCAAGCCTCCATAAGTCTCCTCTTAAAAAAAGATAAGGATCCAAATCTCTGCAGCTCATACAGACCTCTCTCATTAATAAATGTAGATGCTAAGATCCTTGCTAAAGCTTTGGCCTGTCGCCTGGAAAACATTGTACCAACTATTGTCTCACATGAGCAAACTGGATTTGTTAAGGGGCGGCAGTTATTTTTTAATGTCCGCACACTCCTAAATATTATTTATTCTAAAACTACCACAACAACACCCGAAGCAGTAATCTCGGTTGATGCAGAAAAAGCTTTCGACAGGGTTGAATGGGACTATTTATTTACTGTACTAAAGAAATTTGGACTGGGAAATGGGTTCATTTCATGGATACGTCTCCTTTATACATCTCCACAAGCAAGCATCTCCACTAATGGCATCCAATCCAGTTTTTTTACTCTAACCCGTGGTACCAGACAGGGGTGTCCCCTATCTCCTCTATTGTTCGCACTAGCTATAGAGCCCTTGTCAATCTTTCTGAGGTCCTCCTCAACTTTTAGAGGGATCTCACGATTGGGCACAGAATTTAAGTTGTCACTTTATGCTGATGATTTATTGTTATATGTCTCAGATCCTGTCCTTTCCATTCCCACAATTTTATCTGCTTTCCAGAGATTTGGATCATTCTCAGGCTATAAAGTGAATATCTCTAAAAGTGAATGCTATCCTATTAATGCTTCAGCATCACAGCTTACACAGTCAGATATCCCTTTTAAGATGAATCTGTCTGGCTTTAGGTATCTTGGGATCAGCGTTACTAGAACGTTAAAGTCACTTTTTTCTGCTAATTTTTTACCTTTAATGTCTAAAATTAAATCTGACTTCCAAAGATGGAGAAGCTTGCCTCTCTCGTTAATTGGAAGAATTCACGCAGTTAAAATGAACATCTTGCCCAAATTTCTATTTTTGTTCCATTGTCTCCCACTTTTCCTGCCAAAGCAGTTTTTTAAAACAATTGATCAAACTATTTCTGATTTCTTATGGTGTGGAAAGGCTCCCAGGATCCGTAAATCCATACTTCAGAGATGTAAATTCAATGGTGGATTGACACTTCCGAATTTCCAACTGTATTATTGGGCGGCACATATTCATAAAATTTCATTTTGGTTCAAATCTACCAATCTGCCATGGTGCAACTTGGAGGCACAGTCATGTGTTTCATCCTCCTTACCTGCTTTACTTACCTCTTCTATTCCATCTAACCCCTCTGGCTTTACAAATAATCAAGTGGTTCTCTCCACACTTAAAATTTGGTATCAATTTAGGAAGCACTTCAAATTTAAGTCAGCGTCTACATTAGCTCCTTTACTGAAGAATAATTTATTTCAACCTCCGTTTACAGATTCAACCTTTCTTGCATGGCATAATAAAGGCCTGAAATGTTTTAAAGACCTTTACAAGGATGGTATTTTTCGCAGCTTTATAGATCTCTCAAAAGAATTTCATCTCCCACCTTCTCATCTCTTTCGATACTTTCAAATTAGACACTGCGCTAAAGCTTTGTTTCCAGTTTTTCCTTCCTTACCGCCTACTCTACACTGGGAGGTGTTTTTAAACCGCGATCCACTTCAAAAATCATTTATTTCTAAAGTTTATAACGAACTTCTTTCTTTTGATTGCTCACCAGTTACTAAAGTTAAGACTGCCTGGGAAGATGAACTGGATCTAAACTTGGAGGATGACTGGTGGGACACTGCTCTTAAGAAAATTCACACAAGCTCATCCTGTGCTCGTCTCACACTTATACAGTTTAAAGTACTGTTTAGAGTCCATTTTTCCAAAGCTCGATTGTCTCAAATCTATCCCAGTATTGCTGACAAATGCGACAAATGTCATGCCTCATCCTGCAATTTAACCCATATGTTCTACTCTTGTCCGCTACTCTCTTGCTTCTGGTTGAATTATTTTGATACCATGTCTAAAATACTATCAGTGACCATAAAAGTCTCCCCCCATGTTGCTATATTCGGGCTCCCAGAGGACCATAACCGGTTTACCTCTCATCAATTGGATATTTTAGCTTTTACTTCCTTACTGGCAAGACGCCACCTTCTACTCCACTGGAAGTCGACTAAAGCTCCCTCGAGTCGTCAGTGGCTCAGTGACGTCATGTCTTTTCTAAAGTTGGAAAAGATCAGATATTCAGTGAACGGTAACTCTGCTAAATTTTATAACAAGTGGCTTCCCTTTCTTACATTCTTCCACTCTCTCCAGTCTCTGCCCCCTAACTGACGGACCCTCTCGTTCCCTTTTTTTTTTTTTTTCCCCCTTTTGGTTTTATTTGTACTGTGTAGCTTTAATATTTTAATTATTTCATAATAGAATCTCGTTATCAATTTTTATTTATTTTTTTTTTTTTTGAATTGTGTAATGTTCTTGTTTGTATGAAAAAAAAAATCCTAATAAAAATATTAAAAAAAAAAAAAAAAAAAAAGTCACACACCTCAATCGATGTCTTCGCTGAATAAAATAGTGAAGAACGGAGATTCGTTTTCTTTGTTTCTTTCTCAACTGCCTCGCATGTTTTATACGATTCGACTGAATAAATGACCACCAGAAATATAGACTGTACATTGACAACAAAAAGCACACACACGTTGTTTCATCCGCCATATTCTCAGAAGGAAGTTACTCGTACCCCTTTTCCACCAAATCAGTTCCAGGGCTGGTTCGGGGCCAGGGCTGGTGCTGGTTCACAACTCGTTCAACTTGCTGAGAACCAGTTTGCTTTTCCATAGCTCGCGGTGCTAAGGGAAGCCATGTCATTACGTCGCTGTATATGTCAGTTACGTCGTTGTATACGTCAGTTACGTCGCTACGTTTGCATAAACCTTGGCGCGAATATCAAAGCAAAAACAACACGGAAGAAGCAGCAGCAACAACAAGAATAATAATTATGGATGACTTCGCATTTGTACAGCTGCTGCCTCTCGTCGCTTAAAAATGGAGATCTTTCGCGGTCTTGTTATTGTTGTTGGTCTTAACAACTCCGCCCCCCCGCTGATGTAAGCGGTTCTTTCCTCTGGCCCAGCAGAGAGTTGGTGCTAGCCTGGAACCGGTTTTTCTGGCCCCAGAGCCAGTTCTTTGTCAGTGGAAACAGAAAACCCGGTTCCAAACTAAGCACTGGCCCCGAACCAGCCCTGGAACTGCTTTGGTGGAAAAGGGGCATCGGTAACCACGGAAACATTTCACGCACGCTCATTTCAACTACTGTGAAAGAAAACCGCAAACATTTCTCGCTAGTGTGGACAGATGCACTAAACTGTACCGGTATACTTTGCATTGATACAGTTATACCACTATCGTACCGGTATATATGTGAACACAGCTATAATCATCCAGAGTCCTGGGTCCTCTCCTATGCACTCTCCTCTTCAGCTCACCCCACAGGTTTTCAATTGGGTTGATGTCTGGGGACTGAGATGGCCATGGGAGGAGCTTGATTTTGTGTCTGGTGAACCATTTTTGTGTAGATTTGGCCACACGTTTAGGGTCATTATCTTGCTGAAAGACCCAGTGATGACCCATCTTCAGCTTTCGGGCAGAGGCCACCAGATTTTGATTTAAAATGTCCTGGTATTTCAAAGAGATCATGATGCCATGCACCCTAACAAGGTTCCTGGGGCCTTTGGAAGAGAAGCAGGCCCACAGCATCACCGATCCTCCCCCATACTTCACAGTGGGCATGAGGTGCTTTTCCGCATACTCATCTTTTGTGATGTACAAGAGTGTTTGTTGCCAAAAAGCTCCATCTTGGTCTCATCTGACCAAAGCACATGGTCCCAGTTGAAGTCCCAGTACCGCTTAGCGAACTCCAGACATTTAAGTTTATGCTTGTAAGTGAGAAAAGGCTTTTTCTGTGCATGCCTCCCAAACAGCTTGTTGGCATGTAGATAGCGCCTGATGGTTGTTATGGAGACTTTGTGACCCCAAGATGCTACTCTTTGATGCCATTCTCTCACAGTGAGCTCTGGAGAACTTTTTACTTCTCTTACCATCCTCCTCACTGTGTGTGGTGGCAAGATAAACTTGCATCCTCTTCCAGGCTTGTTTGCCACTGTTCCAGTTGTTTTAAACTTCTTGATGATTCCTCTGACTGTGGATATGGGCAGATGTAGGCGAGTGGCTATTTTCTTGTCGCCATTGCTTGACTTATGAAGGTCGACACACATCTACCTTACTTGAATGGTGTGTTCTCTTGTCTTTCCCATGTTGAAGAGTGGACAAGAGAAATAGGCTTCTGTGTCACATCATATTTATATCCCAGGGCAACATAATGTGATGAATTACTAATTAAAGGTTCCTAGATACTCTGATCAACTTTATAAACTACAGTAGAAATGACAGAAAGGCTTCAATTACATTTATTTTCTAGGAATTATGGGTGCCAATAATTGTGGAACAGGTGATTTTATGAAAAATAATTTTTTCTTAGGAATTTTTTTTAATTCACTTGAGTTAAGGGTTACATTTTTCTACAATTTTCAGTGTGAGATTATGCTTCTGCAATAAAAATGTAATTTATTTTAAGGCTTTTTACACATCTTAACCAGGGGTGCCAATAACTGTGGAGGGTGGTGTGTGTGTGTGTACACACACACACACACACACACACACACACACACACAGATATATAATATATCTCTGAAGATATACATGTATATCTTCTGATATACACAGAAGATCAGACATTGATAGATCCCTGTTCTTTAAATAAAAAATAAAACAGGGTGCTCACTCACACCTGATTGTCATCCCATTGATTGAAAACACCTGACTCTAATTTCACCTTCAAATTAACTGCTAATCCTAGAGGTTCACATATTTTTGCCACTCACAGATATGTAATATTGGATCATTTTCCTCAATAAATAAATGACCAAGTATAATAATTTTGGCTCATTTGTTTAACTGAGTTCTCTTTATCTACTTTTAGGACTTGTGTGAAAATCTGCCGATGTTTTAGGTCATATTTATGCAGAAATATAGAAAATTCTAAAGGGTTCACAAACTTTCAAGCACCACTGTATAGCCCATCTCCATCTCCTGTTGTATTCTTGTGAATTCAACATGAGGAAATGCTCAAATGGTGTTTGGGTATTAGGAACATCCAGACTGATTTCCTTATCCAGAATAAAATGTCTGTCTGTTCCAACAGAGTTGAGGATACATGTGACAGATGAATGTAGTGTTTATTTTATTTTTATTTTAAACTGCCTCAACATCACAGCAAGACCATTTGTTTTTAAACACTCTCATATGTATGAGTTAAAGGGAAGAGTCTGTTTTTTGTTTTTGGCTGCTCTGGGCAGTGATATGGCATGGTACAGTTATTAATATGACTCACATAGTCGAGTCCCTGCCTCTGTGAACACTAACAACTGTAGCAACAGTGATGAAGTCTCAAGTTCTGGTTTTCCTATAACAGTTAATATGCAGTGCCCTTCATGATTACTGGCACCCCTTGTAAAGATTAGTAAAAAGAGATTTTTAAAAAATCACCTTTCGGTTAAAGAGCTTCATCTCTCACTGAAAAATGAGAAAAATCCAACCTTTAATTAAAATTAATTTATTGAGAGAAAAACAAATCATTCATCAAGAAATAATTATTTTCAGCAAAAACACATGTGCCACTTAGTATGGGCACCCCTGCATTTAATACTTTTTACAACCTCCCTTTGCCAGTAAAACAGCACTGAGTCTTCTCCGATAACATTTTATAAAGTTGGAGAATACAGAGCAGGGCATCTGAGGCCATTCCTCTTTACACAGTTTCTCCAGATCATCCTAGGTCCTCTCTTGTGCACTGTCCTCTTCAGCTCACCCCACAGGTTTTCAGTGAGGTTCAGCTCAGGGGACTGAGATAGCTATTGCAGAAGCTTGATTCTCTGGTCAGCTAATCATTTTTGTGTTGATTTGACATGCGCTTTAGATGTTGACATTTGCTTCAAATCATTGTCCTGCTGGAAGATCTGATGAAGACCCAGTTTTTGTTTCCTGGCAGAGGCAGCCAGATTTTGATTTAAATACCGTTATTTCTTGGAGTCTATGATTCCATGTACCCAAACAAGTTTTCCAGGGCCTTTCGAGGAAAAATGGCCCCAAAACTTCCACCATATTTTACAGTTGGGATAGGGTTCTTTTCATTATAGCCATCTTTCTTTTTATGCCAAACCCACCTTGAGTGTTTATTGTCAAACAGCTCAATTTTTGTTACATCATACCATAGAACATGGTTTCAATTGAAGTTGTCATAGTGTTTCACAAACTTAAAGTGCATGTCACAGGTAAATTCAGGAGCAAGATCAATGTAATTCTCCTATTTTATATTAAACTTTGGTCAAATATCTGTCACATTTTGCATTTTGTGCAATTTTTTTACCTTGCGCAATACCAGAAAAATTCAGCTGAAATCAAGCCATTTGAGGCGAATTGGTCCGCCTCTGAAAAAACTTGGCATTTGGATTTCCCGGCAAACATTGATTTTCGTGACATCACATGCGGGATGCCTCCTTCTGAATCCTACGTCAGCGCTGGTTTGTTTATGAGAAAACGACCTGGTGGTTTTCTGCAAATTTCTTCAATGTTATCGCGTAATTATTAAAGTGGTTAACAGATATATCGTAGGAGGGTGTAGCAACACCAATCTTGATGGGATTAGTACTCATCGTTTCCCAAAAGACCAGACAATGAGAGAGAAATGGGAGCGCTTCATGCGAGACACCCGGAAAAATTAGCTACAGACTACAGCATTATTTGTGGTGCTCACTTCACAAGGCCCGATGACTTTGAGAACTATTTGTAGTGGGAAATGGGCTTCGCGAGGCAACTTGATCTGAAAAAAGGCGCAGTTCCATCTGTCAGAACGCCCAAAGCAACACCGTCTCCATCTGTGTCAGTGTCGCCAAAGGAGCCAGCCGTGTTCATCTCCCCTGACAGAAGGCGAAATGCCGCATCCACTGAGGCCCTCGAAGCCAAGGACCAAGCAGAGCCGAGAAAATGACCAAGAAAATCGGCAATTCACAAGTTGACTGTTGCCAGGGTAAGAAATAAGAGAGACTATACTCTAAATTAGGTGTTCCTGTGTTTGTGTGGTACACGGATAATGTTTATTTATTGACACACACAAAAGTAAACAACACGAAAGCGTTGGGCGATAATACACTTACTTCACATGTATCAAGGGATCTGCGTGTCAGGGCTTGAGATCTTGGGACCTGTCAAACACATTAAATGTATATACAACCCTGCTTAGCTGATTCTGTGTGTGAGCAATTCCAGCGTTATGGACGTGACACTTGAACTCAAAATGGCAACAAATGACCCAGTGCATGTTTTATTGTCTCCCAGTATTTAAACAGGTGTTGCATATTTTAAGGCTGTACCATACTGGAGAAGTGATAGAACAAGAACAATTCCCATAGTACATCTAGGGCATGCCAGAAAATGCCAATAAAAGATGCGTTATGGACGTGACAGAAAAAGTATCACTTTTCTTGGGTGACTGTACATTTTTATCAAACTCTGTGAAATTGTAAACCTAATGTCGAAATGGAGATATCCATTTGATAGAGGGGTCCAAGGTGAATATTAAAAAATCTTTGTTTAAAATATTTTGTATTTCATGCAGAGTTTCGGAAGGAAAAGTCAGCGTTATGGATGTGACGAAATTCCGTTATGGATGTGACGCGTCTGAAATAGACATGGCGTATGTTTAGAAAAATCAGCAATTTAACCACCATAACCCTTTGAAAAACTCTCTAAATATCAGCTAAAACTATCAAAGTTCTTAAATAATATTTAGAATGGCTATTTTTTTGCTGTTTTGTGGATTTTAGCATACATTTCTGTGGCTTGTGGGAATAATATAGAATTGTACATGATCAAAGTTGATTTTAGCTTGGGGTTTACATTATAAGAAAGAAAGACTGACAGTGACACATTAGGTTGGTTACAAATTGGTTCAACTTATTCACATGTGTAAAATACAGGCCTAGGTGAGATCTCTGGGAGTGGTTTTGATGTATTACATGCTGCTTTATTTTTGCATGGTGAGGTTGACATTTACATGGAATTGCCCGTGTGTAGCTTATGAAATCTTTTTCCTACAGTAGCCAGTACTCTTCTAAATGAAGAAATATATCAATACATAATAGTAATTAGAAAAAATATGATTTATGTAACAATAGATAGATGAGCATTGATGCATGAATCCATGGGTTCAGAAGCTGAAGGTGACAATTCCATATTTCAACGCAAAATCGCTAGCTGCTAAACTTGGTCTACACAGGCTGTGCACTGAAACCGTGCAAGCTCACTCAGCCTGTTGGCGCTTCTGCAGGTGACGTCACGAATCTGGCTCCAGACTCCCTTGGGATTTTTCCAGATGCGTTTTAGTATTTTATTTTTTTTCTGCTGTAGACAGATGGCCTTGTGCAAAATTACCCTTCTGGATGAGTGTGTAAAGGGACATACTTTCATATAAAAAAAAAATGGTCCAGGATATGCACTTTAAGGCACTTATGTTTGTGGTTAACTGGTCGAAAAGGCTTTTTTTTTTTCCTGGCATACCTTGCAAATAATCTGCTGGCATGGAGGTGGCATCTGATGGTGGTTTTGGAGACTTGGAAGCCCTAAGATGATGATGATGATTTTTTTTTTTTTTTTGTGATTGACCAACAGTGATCCTTGAGGGATTATTTATTTATTTATTTATTTATTTATTTATTTTTGTCTCATACCGTCCTCCCCACTGTATATGTGGGGGCAAAATAAACTTGGGTCCTCTTCCAGGCAAGTTTGTAACAGTTCCAGTTGGTGTCCACTTTTTAAAAATTGCTCTAACAGTAAAAAAGGGCATTTTCTTTATAACCATTCCCTGACTTATGAAGGTCAGCACACTTCTCCCACATTTGGTTTGTGTTTTTTCTTATCTGTCCCATGTTGATGGATGACTAAGGGAATTTGGTCTCTGTGTCACCTCGTATTTGTACCCCAGTTAATCAGAAAGTCATCGGATTACAGCTTGAAAGTTCCTACATACTCCAATCAGCTCAAAAATGTACAATTTAAGTGGGAAACATGCTTCAGTTACATTGTGTTCTCTATCATTTCCAGGGGTGCCAATAATAGTGGTACATATGTTTTTGTAGAAAATAATTATTTCTTGATGAAGGATTTGTTTTTCTCTGACTAAATTAATTCCAATTAAAGATTGGACTTTTCTATTTTTTTCAGCGCGAGATGGTTGTCACCAAAAAGGTGCATTTTTAAAAAAAACCCGTTACAAGGGGTACCAATAATTGTAGAGGGCGCTGTAAATATCATGAATTTGATATTTTGTTTGTCTACTATTTAGCAGTAAGAGTAATTAATTTAAAAATAATACTACAAAGGGGTAAGATCGTGTGTGTGTGTGTATATATATATATATATGTGTATATATAGCAAAGCTGCCCTTAATATTTGATCATTATACAGTATGTTGGCCAACCAATATGCTGGTAGTGCAGAAATCCAAATAAATTACAAGGGAATTACAGATTTTTCTTCTGCCAACTGTAATGTAAGGTTTTCTTATAATTATTCGTGAGGTTCATTTTAAATGGATGTCGTAATGAAGGCACAGAGCACAAGTTCTGCTAGTTACAAGGTCCCCCCCAAAGTCAAGTCAGGTCAACTTTATTGTCAGATATGCTATACATGCTTGACATACAGCACAGATGAAATTACAGTCCTCTCTGACCCACGGTGCAAACAGGCAATGCAATAAATAAAAAATAGAATAATTGAAATAAACAATACAAACAGAATAAACACTCTAGATAAGAACTGGACATAGACTAAACACTCATAAATAAAAATAGAATAATTGAAATAAACAACACAAACAGTATAAACACTCTAGATAAAAACTAGACATAGACTAAACACTCATATATATATATATATATATATATATATATATATATATATATATATATATACATACATACTGTACATACATACATACCGGTACATATTGAAGCAAATAAACATTCAAGGGCACTTGAGGCATAGCAGGTAAACATGAGATAAGCAGAATAAACAAACTAATAGCTATTAAGATGAGGTAGTGCGGAATAGTGCAAATGAGCGAGGTTTAAGTCTAAATCTGCAGCAGAGTCATGAATCTTTAATATCTTTGGCGAGTTGCTTCCTAAAGTCACTGGAAACACCAGGAAAACATGGCAAAAATAAAAGGCTTGTGGCTTGATTTTTCCTCCTCGTGTTTTATTGTTGAAACTCATGCATATAATTACTTCATTAATGTAGATGTCTATGGCCTGAGCACTGAACTAGCAATATATGCCTGCTGGTCAGATGGTCATGAGACTGTCATATGTTATATTGTGGCATTGTTTTGGTGGTTATCTCAGTGGAAAATTACTCATGGTGTGATTTTTAGTGGGTTAATCCAGGCATCAGCTCCCCGCTTGGGCTGAAATATTGAGTAACTTGACACTTGGCCTGAAAATATTGCAAAAAGTGTGGGTTTTTTATGTGGTTAAATGTGGTTCACACAAATAATTCTATATCCCAACTAAGACCTGCTTAGTGAATCCTAAGAGCTTTGTGGGTTTTTTTTTTTTTGAAGGTTGTCTTGCCACTATAACTGAAAAATCAGACCGTCTGACTTCACAATAGGTCAGTCATAAGTTCCCAAACAAGCAAAGTGCTATACTACATAGGTTGATGCAAGAAAACCATACCAACTGGTCACATTTGTCAGGAAACTTGATGGGTTGTACACAACTTTAATATGGTTGCCTATGAAATTGCCCTTCTGGAAAACTGTTTTGTACACAATACCTACAAGTTCACTGGTCCTTTCTGTGACCGTGACAATCAACATGCACTTGTTTCAGAATTCAGTCCTGGCACAAAAAAAAGTTACAAAAATACATACATACAGTACTAGTCAAAAGTTTGGAGACAGCTAATTCAGTGATTTTTCTGTACTTTTATTAATTAAAACACTTAATGTCTTAAAGTAATGATGGACTGTCATTTCTCTTTACTTAGTTGAACAGTTCTTGACACATGGATTACTGCAGTTGTAGAATAGGGATATTTACTGTTTTTTTTTTTTAATTATTAGTTACTATTTACTGTTTGATCTCAAACGCATTAAGAAGGCAAGAAATTCCACTAAGTAATTTTGATGAGACACGCCTGTTAATTGAAAAGCATTCCAGGTGACTACCTCATGAAGCTGGGTAAGATGATGCCAATAGTGTGCAAAGTGCCATCAAGGTAAATGGTGGCCATTTTGAAGACTCTAAATTATGAAACATATTTTGTTTTAAACACTTTTTTAACTACATAATTCCATACATGTTCTATATGTTATTTCATTGTTTTGATATCTACAAAATCGTTCTACAATGAAGAAAAGTCAAAATACAGAAAAACCTATGAATTAGTAGGTGTGTCCAAATTTTTGACTGGTAATGTATATACACCGATCAGCCATAAAATTAAAAACACTGAGAGGTGAAGTGAATAACATTTGATTATCTTATTACAATGGCACCTGTCAAGGGGTGAGATGTATTAGGCAGCAAGAGAACTCTAAGTTCTTGAAGTTATGTTGGAAGCAGGAAAAATGGGCAAGCATAAGGATCTAAGCGACTTTGATAAGGGCCAGATTGTAATGGCTACCTACCAAAAGTGGTCCAATGAAGGACAATCGGTGACGGGGTTATGGGTGTCGAAGGCTTATTGAGTCGCATGGGACATGAAGGTTATTCTCATCCCAAAGTTTTCTACGCACTTTGGGATGAGATCCCTATGAGAGGACTTCCAGAAAACTGGCAGACATCTTGGCCAGAGAGGATCGTTCATTTTTGTCAACCTGGAATGACCATCATTGAACAGAGGTGGGTGTTTATGACATCTTTTATCAGCCACCTACAATGCAGCCATCAGCATTCTGATTCGGATTCTATAATGATCCATGAGAGGATAAATACTGGATACTCCCTATTAGTCAGACAGAACTGAGGATGCCTTTAGGATGAGAGGCGAAACGTTTTCAAGAATCTTCAAGCAAGTCCAGTTGCTCTCTTCAACCAACCACAGATTACTATGTACCTGGATGACTGAGATTTGTCACAGATGTGTTTCTACGCACTTTGGGATGAGATCCCTATGAGAGGACTTCCAGAAAACTGGCAGACATCTTGGCCAGAGAGGATCGTTCATTTTTGTCAACCTGGAATGACCATCATTGAACAGAGGTGGGTGTCTATGACATCTTTTATCAGCCACCTACAATGCAGCCATCAGCATTCTGATTCGGATTCTATAATGATCCATGAGAGGATAAATACTGGATACTCCCTATTAGTCAGACAGAACTGAGGATGCCTTTAGGATGAGAGGTGAAACGGTTTCAAGAATCTTCAAGCAAGTCCAGTTGCTCTCTTCAACCAACCACAGACACGAAGGCTAGCCCATATGGTCCAGTCCCACAGAAGAGCTACTGTAGCACAAACTGCTGAAAAAGTTCATGCTGACACCTTTCTGTTTTAGGCAGCATTAAGTTTTTCAGCAGTTTTTGTTACAGTAGCTCTTCTGTGGGATTGGACCATATGGGCTAGCCTTCGTGCCCCATGTGAATCAGTGAGCCTTCGACACCCATGACCCTGTTGTCGGTTAACTGGTTGTCCATCCTTGAACCACTTTTGGTCAGTACTAACCACTGCATACCAGGAAGACCGCACAAGATGTGCCATTTTGGAGATGTTCCAACCCAGTCATCTAGCCATCACAATTTGGCCCATTTCAAAGTTGCTCAGATCCTTATACTTGCCCATTTTTCCTGCTTCCAACACATCAACTTCAAGGAACTGACTGTTCTCTTGCTGCCTAATATATTCCACCCCTTGACAGGTGCCATTGTAACAGCATAATCAATGTCATTCACTTTACCTGTCAATGTTTTTAACTTTATGGCTGATCGGTGTATACAGTACATGTCGTCTTGTCTGTGAAGCTCAGACATCTAAAAATAAATTCTAGGAATAAATTTTGACGATCATCACTCTCTGTACCTTATACTTTCGTCACTGTTGACAATAATAAACCTTCTTTTTGTGACAATTTGACAGGATCACTGTTTTTTTTTTTTTTCTAATTTACATGAATGCACACTGCCACCATCCTCCCACAAACCAAACAAAAGGAGCACATGACATCCATCCATTATCTGTAGCTGCTTATCCTGTCCAACAGGGTCGCAGGCAAGCTGGAACCTATCCCAGCTGACTATGGGCGAGAGGCGGGGTACACCCTGCACAAGTCACCAGGTCATCGCAGGGCTAACAGGAGCACGACATCAGTTCTTAAATCACTTAATTGTCTCACCACAACTTTCAGAATTTATTTTTATATCCTTTTATTAATTTAGGAGTGTCTTCTGCTAAGGAGTCAGCTTTTAGTTACTTGGCTTTTACTTGGATTCTTTGAAAAACAGTACGTGAAATGAGCTCATAAAAATCTGCAGATGCATTTATTTAATAGGTGTTAGTTTATTTAAGTTCTCTCAATTTTTCTTTTCTTCTATCTTTATTGTAAACTGTTCTCATTGCTTTGTAAAGCACTGAATTGTTTTGCAAAGTAGTACTTGATTGTGATAATGCATTTTGTAAAAAATATTTTTAATTCCATATATTGTTTCCCATTTATCGCTTGTATTAGTCTTCTGTGCACTTACTCTCACAAGAAGCTTATATGCGTTGAGCTTTCTCTTAGACTTTTTCTTCCTCCCTCGTTCCTCTCATCAGACCTGCTTTTCCATTCACTCCAGCATCTTCGGCCAATGCTCGCATTCCACTGTTCAGCGCACTTGAGATTTCTAGAATTTTTCTCTGTGTCTCCGTGTCACCAGTTGGAAGTGAGCAGACGGTTCACATAGACTCATAAAAGAGAGAAGTGGTTACTTATTTTCACAGATTTCATTACTTTCTTCAAGGCTTTACTGACTTCTGTGCTCAACTATTGTGTACTATTCAGTTATGAGCTTTATTGCTCTCAGTTACTCCAGCATGTACACATTAAAATGCGCGCACACACGTGCACTGATCGAGCCATTTCTTGGAAGCCATTCTTTCCTTGAACCATGAACTGTTAGCAGAATCAACAAGAGTAGAGCAAAATATATTGATGTCATTATAAGTCATGAAGTCTTCATATCAAGTTTATACACATGCATGTGTGCAACAAGATGCACGAGAGTGACAGACAAAATCTGGACACTGTATTGTGTGGCTATTAAAGAAATGAACTGCTTCTTTTGCGGTTTTCCACTCATGGCGGTTGGAGTTTTGGACAGTGCTTTGGACAGATTGAGATCATCGAGGTCACCGTTGAGGCAGATAGCAGGGTCCTTCTGGAAAGCCTGGATTCTATTATTTTTGTGGTGACGTGATCCATTAGTGCTTCACTGCAAGCTTAATGCCAAGCTGTATAATGTGTATTATGCATGGGGGATGTTTGTCTTATTTTGGAGAGGCGACAGATGAAGACAGGCTCCATTTTAGCTATGAAGTGTGTCCTGTATTGGTCCTGCTGACTTGGACGTGTACTTGTGTAATCATGGGCTGACTGAACTGTGCTCCAGGTCATACATCAGAACCGAGAGCTAAAAGTATCCTTCATGGCCACTATCCAAACCCTCTGGAGGTAACATCTGAGGAGTGTGCAAAGCAAGGATCGGGCATTTCAGACTTTGACGGCATGTGTATGTTCTATACTTTTTATACTGCCCTCATTTTCCCCTAGAGACAAATCCAGTTGGAAGCTGATATTTCCCAGAATGCTGTAAATCACATAGAGAAAATAGCAGAGAGAAACAGCACATTTGAGTAGTCACTATAAATTATCCTTCTTTTCGTTTACTTTGTGCGCACTCATAGTGACAGATGCCACAGAAATTTAACCCAGAACAACTGACCAAAGCACTATCTGAGGAAGTGGGAAAATCTGTTGAATTCATGGGTACTGGCTAGTAGTTAGGATGACTTTCTCATAACTTGTTAAATGTACATGCTCAATGCAAGACACGATTTCAATCATTATTGACAACTGCTATTAAAGCAGGTCATTTTAACCCTCTGGGGTCTGAGGGTATTTTCTGGCACTCTAATGATTTTGGCATGCTCTGATTTTGTCAATTTCAACAAAGCTAAGCAGTATTTGCAATGTCATGTGACTTTTTTTTTTTGCATTCAGCACAAGTTCAGCTACAATAATATCTATGTAGTATGTATGTCATGATTGTACTTTTTTAAAAAATAACAGATAAATGAAGATGTTGTAAAGAGCAGTTTTAGAACCGTGTTGGAATGTGTGAAAAAACATTACCTTACTCATTGTGACGAACCGTTTTGGCCATTTGAGGTGATTCTGTTCAGTCTTAGGAATCAAGCACAAAAACTTAAATTTGCTCCATTGATTTGGACAATTAATTGGCCATCAAAAAATGTATGTTCTATTATTTGGGGATAAAGGGTTGGCAGTGGGAGGGATATTCAATGAGAAGAATAAAAAATTCCATTCCATTCAATGAGAAGAGTGAATACTCCTCCCACTGCCATCTCTTAATCCCATCAGGTCAAGTCATCAAAACGGTTCATCACAATGGGTAAAGTAATGTTGTTTTTTTTCTCCACACATTCCAACACCGTTCTAAAACTGATTTTTTAAAACAGCTTAATTTATCTGGTATTTGACAAGCGTGCCTTGAAATTAACTTTCATACTATTTTACTCAGTTCAGAGCCACAACCAACTCTGTTACACAATTACTCTGTAATTTTGCTCCCACTCCAACTCCAAATTTTACTTTCTGAACTCCAAAATATAGCAAAATTAATTATTTTTGAGGAAAATACTTTTAGCTCTGGAAAAATTGCGCAGGCATTTTTCCTGTGTATGCACAACAGTGCCTGCATATCAACTGATATGCTCATCAGAAATAGAAGAAATATTTAAAATTACTCGAGTTGATCTTCGGCTGGATTGAGTTGAAATAAAAAAAAAAAAAAGCACTGCTCATCACTGTTGCAGTTCTCAAGATTGAATTGAATCGCTGTCCTGAATCATGACTTGAATAGCTGTCCTGAAATTGAATTGCTGTCCTGAATCATGAATCGAATCATGAATTGAATAGCTGTCCTGAAATTGAATCGCTGTCCTGAATCATCCAAAGCTCATAAAATCTGTGTGCCATCTCACAAGTTTTACCTCCAAATAGCCTAAACTATGGCTGAGAGATTTTATCCTGTTTACGGTGGGCATTCCCATTGTGAAAGAGAAATAAATTGAAACCGAAAGAGTGAAAGTGATCATCATGCCGTTACCATGTGAATAGTCTTTTATGAATGTGTAAGTGCTCCGACTTAGCACTCCGAATCAGGTGTGACTGAGTAAGGTGACAAGTTGTATGTTTCATCTAATTAAGGTAATTTTAAAAATATAATATTTTATTATATGGGCGCATAGGAAAGTATAAAGTTTGTCAATATGTTTATCATGCTTGTATGATAAAAACTCATGAAGATATTTATCTAAATGCATGACCTACTCGTTCTAAGCCTGCTGAGCTTCGCTGGCGAAGCTCTCGACCCCAGAGGGTGAAATCAGTAATTCAAAAAACAGCCAGCTTGTCACCTTTTCCATAGCTGAGCAACTGTTACAGATTTTATTACAGGTTGTAATTTTTACAGCGTTTTATTAATGCTGTAAAGAATGTTAAACCTCTCCTCACTGGGCAGCACAGTGGTGTAGTGGTTAGCACTGTCGCCTCACAGCAAGAAGGTTCTGGGTTTGAGCCCAGCGGCTGACGGGGGCCTTTCTGTGTGGAGTTTGCATGTTCTCCCTGTGTCTGCGTGGACTTCCTCCGGGTGCTCCGGTTTCCCCCACAGTCCAAAGACGTGGTTAGGTTAACATGGGGCAGCCATGGCCTGAGGTTGGGCTGAAGTGCCCTTGAGCAAGGGCACCTAACCCACAACTGCTCTCCAGGTGTTGTAGCATAGCTAACTGCCCACTGCTGTGTGTGTGTGCGCACGTGTGCGCGCTCATTGCTCACTTGTGTGTGCATGTGTGTGTTCACTGCTTCAGATGGGTTAAATGCAGAGATTAAATTTTTCTGTGTGCTTAAGTCTGTGCTTGAGTGTACATATGACAAAGGCTTCTTGGCTTGACTTAACAGCCACACACAGGCTATATTTCCAGTTTCAGTGCTTTCTTTTTAGGCTACACTGTTAATGACAAGTAAATAAATTTGTGTAATGTGCAATTGAATAAATCTTTGAATCATATTACACTATTTAAGGATGTACCAATTAATAATGCACTCGTGGGCAAGCTGGCAGCTCGGGTGAAATCGCTAATTCTTTAAAATTGAGAGCTCTCAGCGTCGATCAGAAGCTCCTTGTAGCTCAACAATGGATAGAGCATCCGATTTCTACAGCAGCATCTGGGAGGTTTTTCCACCATATTCAACTCCGACCTCAGTAGCATCCAGAAAAAGAGTCTGATTCAATCTTTTTGAGCTGGCATGTGCCACTCTGTGCTAGCTGATTGGGATTGGATAGTGTAGGGCTGCACGATTATGGAAAAAATGATAATCACGATTATCTTGATCAAAATTGTAATCGCGATTATTAATCATGATTATTCTTGATGTTAGGGAAATCACTTAAATTTTATTTCACTATATTCAAACAAACAATATGAACAGCTTTCAGTGCAGAATGAAATTTAAAAGAGAAATTCTGATTTCCAAATGACAAATAAATGAAATTTATCCAAGAAATTACCAAAGGATGAAGGAACTGAAAACTCAATTGCAACAATTACATAGCATTATACTGAGGCCTACAAGTTTTTAGCTAGAAAGACCAGCCTATCAACATGCTCTGGCTTTAAACATGAACGAAGGCAGGTCACAACATTGCCTCCAGTGCTAAATAGTCTGTTGTTCTGACATAGTTAGCTTTTCTCTCTCACCTCAATCTGCTACCTACTCTCACGCTATCACCCCTTGAAGAAGATACTGCTGCACTGAAGCTCTGCGCACTTGGCCAGTGTTGCCAGATGCTGCTGACGTTTTCCAGCCCAAAATATGTTCAAAACCCGCCAAAATGCACTTAAAACCGCCCAATCTGGCAACACTGCACTTGGCTTGCTTGCTTATTTAGGCGGAGTAATGAAACCTTACATGCGTCGGTTCGCCCCCTAATGGTTTGGTGGAGTATTGGTCAAAAAGTGCTTGATCAGATATACAGCAGAGCTCGCATTTTAAATGGAAATAAATCGCGATTTTCATTTAATTTAATCGTGGCAGCCAAAAATCGCGATTTTCGATTAAATTCGATTCATTGTGCAGCCCTAGGATAGTGGCATACTGCTATGGCACAGAAAGCATGCTTTCACACAGTGCTGGTTACAGCAAAATTCACTATGCCCCAATACAAGGATTTTACTTAAATTTATTTAGCTTTAAATGATGTGTGCACCAGTCCACTACATGCAAGTGTTAATGGTCCATTAAATAAAATTAATTAATTAATTAATCAATTAATTAATTAATTAAAAGCCCTTTTCTCTGTGTAGTTGACTGTGGAACTGGCTTAATCTTATCCTCACTGCCCCCCCACCCCACCTCACCACCACCACTCCAATGACTTGGCAGCTCTCTACACCAGTGACTATTGAAAAAAATAGTTGACTACACAATGCAACCCCTAGCATATGTCAAATTCACATGTGCATGATGGAACTTTCAGTGCTGAACTGAAAGTAGGACAACCTCTCTGGTGCCCTTTACTTTCGGGCGCCAGAGAGGTCAGTAGCCTGTTGCAACAGCTCCCTCCCCACTGTCTTTTTTTGTGGATTTTGCCTGCTTTTATTTATTGTAGCGTACTGCATGTTTTGCTTTTTCTCTCTTTTTTCTAATATTTATTTTATTTATTTTTTTCTTTTGTGCTTTTTCTTTTGTATTTTATTTTGCACAATAATCACTTACACCCGCAACAAACTCTTGTTATATTGGCGTGGAGCCAGTGTCCCCTCTACTCACATACCTGAGGAGATATGGAGACACCCTCATCAGGGGGAAAAAGAGCTGGAGTGAAGGTCTGGGAGAGGATTTGGAGGGATAGAAGAGTTTGAACCATTTCTTCCTGTGGTCATTATGGGGAATGTGAGGTCTCTTGCTAACAAGGTGGATGAACTGTCAGCTTTGGTGAACAACAAGCAGGTCTACATGGAGTGTAGTTTGCTTTGCTTCACAGAAACATGGCTGCATGGGAATATACCAGACAGTCTGCTCAAGCTAGCTTCTCACTAGTATGGGCTGATGGAGGGAAACAGAGCAGTAAGAAGAGAGGTGAAGGTCTTGCTGTCTTTATTAACTCTAAATGGTGTAATCCTGGGCATGTAATGGTGAAGGAATGTATCTCACTCCTGATATTGAACTTCTGGTGGTAGGTCTGAGACTGTCTACTGCAGGAGTTCTCGTATGCCATTGTTGTCATTGTTTACATCCTCCCATCTGTGGCAGCAAAGATTGTGATCCACACAGTCACCACAGGACTTCAGACACTACATCCCAGCACCCTTATAATGATCAGCAGGAATTTTAACCATGCCTCCCTCTCTCTTGTCCTAACCAACTTCAAGTAGTAAGTCAACTGTGGAACGAGAGATAACAAGATTCTGGACCTCTTTTATATGAGTGTGAATGGGGCATACAGCTGCTCTGCCCCCTAGATAATCTGACCACAACCTCATGCACCTTGTGACTACCTACAAGCCACTGGTTAGGCAACAGGTGGCCATCATAAAGACTGTGAAGGTTTGGTCTAAGGATGCTGAGGAGAGCCTCCTGGATTGTTTTCATGACTCAAATTGGGAACTGTTCCAGGAGGACTGTGGGGAGGACATCAAGGGCCTCTCTCGAAATATCATGGACTATATCAGTTTCTGTGAGGACACCATTGTACCCACCAGGAAGGTATGCTGCTATCACAACAATAAGCCATGCATAATCAAAGAAATCAAGGGCCTTCTTAACAGGAAGATGAGTGCATTCATGGCTAAGGACTGAGAGAAACTATGGGGGGTTCAAAAGGAGCTTAAGAGGAAGCTGAGAGGGGCTAAGAACAGCTACAGGAAGAAGGCTGAGGGAAAGATGGGACAGAATAACAAAAGAGGTGTGGAATGGGCTGAAACGCATGACAGGATGCAGTCTGCCTTCACCTGGAGTGCAGGGAGGCTTAGCATTTGCATCTGAACTCAATCTATTTTTCAATAGGGTCAACACAATCCCCACCACTGTGTCCCCAGACAGTGATGCTAGATCTCCACTCAACACCCCTGCCCTCATTAACACCACTGTTGGAGCCCCTGCTCCCCTTCCCATCAACACCTATGCTACCCCTCCTCTCTCAGCAGACTTCTAGCCCCAGAGGACAACCCACCCTTGCCCATCAGCCCCCTTCAAACCAATATTGCCATAACAGTGGACCAAGACACCTCATCACTCCCCCATCCTCTCCTATAACTACTCGCCCACAGCCAGGAACTCGTAGCTCCCTGCAAACCGCTCCACCCTCAGGACCATCTGGGTACAGAGGGAGCTCTCCAGGCTTCAGAGGAGCAAAGCCAGTGGACCTGATGACATCAACCCCAGGATGCTGAAAGTGTGTGCTGGGCAACTGACAGCTCCTCTACAGCACCTCTTCAGTCTCTCTGTTACCCCTTTTCCACCAAATCAGTTCCAGGGCTGGTTCGGGGTCAGTGCTGATGCTGGTTCACAACTCGTTCAACTTGCGAGCCAGCTGAGAACCAGTTTGCTTTTCTATAGCTCGGGGTGCTAAGGGGAGCTACGTCATTACGTCGCTGTATACGTCAGTTACGTCGCTGTATACATCAGTTATGTCGCTGCATTTGCATAAACCTTGGCACGAACATCGAAGCAACAACAACACGGAGAAGAAGCAGCAACAACAACAATAATGGATGACTTCGCGTTTGTACAGCTGCTGCTTCTCATCGCTTAAAAATGGCGACTTTTCGCGGTCTTGCTATTGTTGTTGGTCTTAACAACCCCACCCCCACCCCCTGCTGATGTAAGCGGTTCTTTCCTCTGGCCCAGCAAAGAGTTGGTGCTAGCCTGGAACCGGTTTTTCTGGCCCCAGAGCCAGTTCTTTGTCAGTGGAAACAGAAAACCCGGTTCCAAATTAAGCACTGGCCCCGAGCCAGCCCTGGAACTGCTTTGGTGGAAAAGGGGCATCTGAGGTTGAAAAAGGTGCCCATGCTCTGGAAGACCTCTTGTATTGTCCCAGTGCCGAAAAAGAGTAGTCTCAGCAGTCTTAATGACTATAGACCTGTGGCTCTGACATCACACATCATGAAGACATTTTAGAGGCTGGTTCTGCGGCACCTGAGGACCCAGCTTACAGCTTTCCTGGACCCACTGTGGTTTGCTTGCCAGCCCCATATCTGGGTGGAGGATGCTATCATCTGCCTGACACACAAGGCCCTCTTTCACCTGGAGAAGCACGGAAGCACTGCAAGTGTCATGTTCTTTGGCTTCTCCATTGCTTTCAACACTATCCAGCCCAGCCTACTGAGAGAGAAGCTGCTGGAGATGCACCTGCACCCCAACACCACTTCCTGGATCATGGACTACCTCACAGGCTAACCACAGTATGTCAAGGTAGATGGCTGTGTCTCGGAGTCTGTGATCAGCAACACCGGTGTACCCCAAGGAACTGTACAGGCACTGTTCCTCTTCACTCTCTACACCTTGGACTTCTGCTACAACTCTGGTTCCTGCCACCTCCAGAAGTTTTCCAACGACTCCTCCATTGTTGGATGCATCACCAGAGACTAGGAGGAGTACAGAGATCTGATTGATTGCGAGCTTCATCACATGGTGTAGCAACAACCACTTGAAGCTCAACGCACCAGAGGAACAGACACACACACACACACACACACACACACACACACACACACACACACACACACACCCCCGGTTTTCATTCAGGGAAAGGAAGTGGAGAGGGTGAACTCTTACAAGTACCTTGGGATGCAGATCGCCAATAAACTGGACTGGACACACAACACTGATGCCCTCTACAGGAAAGGACAGAGTAGGCTGTGGTCATTCAGTGTGTGCAACAAACTCCTGAAGGCATTCTACCAGTCTGTGGTAGCCAGTGCCCTCTTCTTTGCCATGGTGTGCTGGAGCAGTGGCATCAGGACTGGAGAGGCCAACAAACTCAGTAAGCTGATGAGGAAAGCCAGCTCTATGGTGGGTCTGGAGCTGGACAGTCTGGAGTCAGCAGGTGAGAGGAGGATGAGAGAGAAAATTTGGAGCTGTCCTGGACAATCCCTCTCTCACCCTCTCCATGAGGAACTATAGCAGGTGGGTGGCTCATTCAGCCATCGGCTCATTCCACCTAAGAGCAAGATGGAGTGCTTCAGATGCTCATTTGTGCCCACTGCCATTAGACTGTATAACAACAGTGGAGAACATAGACTGCCATCATGCTGACACACACGCACACACACACACACACACACTTCTGCACTGGACTCATGTGCAACATTGCATGCGTGTGCGCGCGCACACACACACACACACACACACACACACACACACACACACACACACACTCTCTTGCTCTCTCTCCCACTGTCTCTCTTCCCTGCACTGGACTCATGTCGAACATTGCACACAGCGCACATATGTATATATTCTGTATATTTTTGTCCTTTTTTTTTCTCTATTGTCATAGCACTGTCTCCCCCCCCCCCCCCCCCCCGCCCCATTTGCACTATTATCATGTACCATATCACATGTTGCACTATTATTGTTACAGTTCCACCATACCTATGGCTACCTCACTTCACTGTGTCACTTTATATGGCTCTACACCACTAGTTTATGCACACCACTAGTGGATGTACTGCCACTACCAATTCTTGTTGTTTGTTGCTATCTTTTGTGAGCAGTTGTCCTTATTTAGCTCTGTCTTTATTCTATTATATTTTATGTTCTATATTCTGTTTTATTATATACTATTATATTTTTTTATCTGTCTTTATTATATTTTATATTCATTTTTTGACTTGACCTACATTTATCTATATTTTACTCTGTACTTGAGCTGCTGCAATATCTGAATTTCCCCTCATCAGGATCAATAAAGGAATATCTTATCTTTTAGTGATAGTTTTTGGAGGTTAACTGAATCTAGCCCTTTTGTCTTCACTTCGTAGTGTCACAGCTGAAACCCCTGCCTGGGCTAGAATGCCTGATTGCTAGTGTAGGATATAGAGATTTCTTTTAACTGACAAAATAAAGGTGAATAGAGACAGCTTCCTGTCCAGATAAATTTTTTTTTCCCTACAAATTACAGGACGCCTGGGGCGCCACAGAGACCGGAGTGTTTCCTCTGAGCAGATATTTTATTGAAGCTGCCAGAATGTGAAGAGAACTGCCAAATATTACAAAAACTGTTAAGACTTAAATATCACTGACCACATCTTGAAATTGTGTTCAAATACTATTGCAGCCTCACTCTAGGAACAAAAAAGCAAGCAGGGAAACTTCCCATTGTTATTCCTGCCATGGACAGGGCAGGGGAAAGCTTTATGGTATATTTTTAAAGGCTTCCTTTCCCTCTTCTGTCTTTAAACTTGTGGGTTGTGATGTGGTGTTGGTGCTAAAGGTAGGGCACATGAGTCTTTAACTGCTTTGAATTGACTTCAGTGGGTTCTTATGGGATGTGTGGAGTTGTTTCTGTCAGAGATTTCCTCTGTCAAGCAGACTTCTTAATATCATGGTCTATGTCTTGGCCCAGGACTGGAAATGTGTCTCTGTTTTGTATGTGTTTGTGTGTGTGTGCATGATGGCGAAAGCAAGCCTGTGCATTCTCCGCTTTGATTGATTTGACCTCCTCTCACTCTCAGCACTAAGCTATCCCTCCCACTTGAAAGGGCTCCATAAGAAGTTGGGCCACACTGGGAATGTACTTGTCATGAAGATCACATATTGCCATCTGAGTTATAACTGTGCAGTGGCTCTTCAATTAAAGACACACGGGCTGCTCATAAACAATGTTCCACGGCCAAGCCGACTCCATTTAGGCAGCAGAAGTTTTCAGTATTCACTTCCTGTCATGGTTTTGATGAATGGCATTGTAGACGAGGCCCTGAAGCTCTGGTCAAATTCGGTGCTTGAAGTCAGGATGATGACGATACTGCACTGCTCAGCCCTAACTTGCTTTAAGGCTTATTATAAGGCTTATTATAAACCTTATTATATGATCAGAGCTACTTTTGAAATTTTACCAGAGACATTATGAGCAGTTCTAGTACGTTTTGTCTTAAGTAATGAAAAAAGCCATTGTCCCTGTTCTGACCTGGTGTGGTTCAGGCTGTGGTTTTTGAGTTAACATGCGCACTTGTGTGTGTGTGTGTGTGTGTGTGTGTGTGTGTGTACACACGTACACATACTGAGCCAGTGAGCGTCTGCCGGCTCTCCTGGCATAGTGCTGTGGCAAGCGTAGGCAGAGAGTGACTCTCATTATGTTGGGTGTGTGTGGGAATGGCTGTAAACATGACATTCCTCTTGTGCAAGCGGCCTGGTATAATCACAGCCCTGTCGCTCAGTGAGCAGTAAAGGGAAGCCACTACTGCCTCTGGCACAGTGGAGGAGGGCACAGAGGACATTAACCCCACTGATTACTCGCACTGACCTTCTGCTCCTCTCCATTCTCTTCCTCTCTCCCTCTAAATCTTTTACTCCAGCTGACCTGTCCTCATTGTCCACTCATATTCATACCTCCTCTTAAATCTTTTTGATCTGGTCTGTTTCGTTGTTGAAATATTCCTGCATAGGACACACTCAGATATCTGCATAGTAGGTGACTAGGTACACCAGAAACATGGACCAGTGATCCCTTGTTGAAGGACAGACCTGCCAACATTTATGCATTTTGCATAGAAACTCTGCTTTTTAACTTTGGAGTATGCTGCTTAAAATTACTCAAAAGAGCAGTTGTCTTTTTCCCTTCAAATAAAAGTGGCAGAAGAGTCGATCAACATTTGCACCAATCATGTGAATCCTTAACTGGAAGTCATTGTTTCACTTGAAAGATGTGGCCTTGCTTTCTGTCAAGGGAAATGTAGAAGGTTTTGGGTTCACTGCTGTGAATTTGAACCTATTGATGGATGTTCAGCTTAGCTAACTTTGGGCAACTATATATAGTTAACGTCAGTTATATTTATTAGGGATGCAAAAAAAAAAAAAGTCAGAAAATAGTCAGAAATGGCAGTTTTTCCAGCCAAAAGAGGCACCTTTTTGGCCATAAGAATAAAAAAAAAAAGTTTAGACAGGCTTCAAAAATGTGTCAAATCTAAAAGTTTACAATAATTTTAATAGTAACGATGATTAGAAAGTGACTGCTCTCCTGCATCGGTCAGTGCAGAAGTATTAAAACAGCACAGTCAAGCCCGTTGCCGTTATATCTAGACTCCACATATACAGTATACAGGATTCTACAATCACCATTAGACAATTTGACAGGAAAAAAGCTGTTGTTTTGTCTGTTTTTGTTTATATGTAGACACTAGAAGAGACACTTTCTTATTATTTGCTGCTAATAATTTTTTTTCTGAGAATAGGAAGAAGTAATGTGAGCATATAAACTTTTCTTAAATGTAAACTAAAATGTTTTTCCCCCAAAGAACCTGGTGGTTATTGTAAAAACTTATCTATTTACACACACTATGCATAGCTTTGAAGTTTTGGTGGCTTGTGGTAGCCCAACACCTTACTAACACACATTTGTAGTTTTCCCCCCTTTAATTGGTCATTCCTCTGTGTGTGCATTGACTGCTCTGGTCTATTTTGAGTAGCTTACAGTCTCTATGCATAACTACTGTGTAGTCCTTCTCATACGGTAGATTAGTACTAGTGACTGTCTCACAGTGTCTGTGGTCAATTTACATCCTGATACTGTGCCCAAGTTCTCCCTGCTTGAGAGGCCACTTCACATGAATATGAAAATAATTGTTTATTAAACCACACCCTAATCCCTGCTTCTTAGAACTCTAGTCCCATTGCAACACCAACAGATATAAAGAACTGCCCATAATTCATATGTTTAGAATTCCCTGCTGCTAATGTCTCTATAAAATCATAGCCAACAAGAATTGTATGTATGTGTGTGAGAGAGGAAGAAAAGTGTGTGAGCAGGAGTCCAAAAAAAAAACCCTTCCCACTGTATTTCATCATCCAGAGTAACTTGGGTCAGATTGTCACTAAAGTGAGTAAGTTGAACAGAAGTGGTGTCGAGAGGCCAGAAGTAAATAAACTGTTTGCTAACAGCACTGACTGCTGACGGTGCCCTTGCTATAAATGCTGCACTCTTCATAAGTCTGTGCATACAGACCAGATGCAAATATGGAGTGTTGGGAAATGGAGAGAGTAATGCTGCTCATAATGCTTAGCACATGTTTCTATAAACTCATTGTCTGAAGCATTGGTTGTGATTGCTCACAACACAATTTGAGTGTAATTTCAGTTAGAGTGAGGAGGATGTATGCTTCAGACATCTGATCTCTAGTGAGATAAAACTTTCTTCAGTGTGAAGACTGTATATATTCCTCCCAGTTTTATATCAGGCTATGGGCTGTCTGTTTCTGGCAGGACTTGTTGAAGATGAGGCATAACTCAACAAACTAAGCAATAGATTTGACAGTTGTGTGGCTACGTTGTAATGTGATCTGACCGCTAGATATTGCTTTAAATAAGCAATTGCTATCCTATGTCTCAAACTACACATGCGCATACTTGCACACATTTTTAAACAAGACCTTGATGCAGATTTGTGCATCTGTCCAAAGCAAACTAATGCGATCTTGTTTTAGATAAAAAATCCAACAACCTCAGTTTTATTCTTCATTTCAGCATTTCAGGATAAAACATTCCATTGATGAAAAGATTAAGAAGCATACTTGGTGACAAAAATAGTAACAATGTGCTTGGTACATTGGACGAATCTTGCCTTGTGCACAGTCCAAATATGCAGTTCATGATCCATGGTAATTTTTTTTTAAACCCAATTTTCTATATTCAGACGTCACAGCAGTAGTATTCATAAGAAAACAAATTTTTCAGCTGGATCTTGACCTGATTTTGTCAGTCAAGTGTTGACTACTAATAGTTGATTTCTGTCCCACAATTTTGCAGTTACAGTTCTGGATTCTTTGTTGTTTTGGGCTGAGATGATCCTGGGGCCCACCACACACAGATTTCTAGCCGTCAGACAAGATTAAACATAAAACTGCTCACACTCCAGCAATGACGCAAAAGAGAAAATGGATAAGGTTCCCAGGCGGCACGGTGAAGTAGTGGTTAGCACTGTCGCCTGACAGCAAGAAGGTTCTGGGTTTGAGCCCAGTGGCCAACGGGGGCCTTTCTGTGTGGAGTTTGCATGTTCTCCCCGTTTCTGTGTGGGTTTCCTCCAGGTGCTCCGGTTTCCCTCACAGTCCAAAGACATGCGGTTAGGCTAATTGGTGGCTCTAAATTGACCGTAGGTGTGAATGTGAGTGTGAATGGTTGTTTGTGTCTATGTGTCAGCCCTGTGATGATCTGTCGACTTGTCCAGGGTGTTACCCCGCCCCTCGCCCATAGTCAGCTGGGATAGGCTCCAGCTTTCCCATGACCATGCACAGGATAAGCAGTTACGGATAAGGTTCCCATCTTCATAATGGAAACTGTATTTGTAGACAGCTATGAAAAAAGAGACCACTTTAAATGGCCACTTAATGTCCCAAGTTGTCTTCTTCCAAGATGAGGCTCATGTACATGTCAATGCAGGGAGAGCAGACCATGAGGTTAAAAGATGAGTGACTCAATTATGGATGTAGCCAAATTATTTGCCATGTCAAAAATAACTGATTAACATATGGGTCAGAAGTAAGTATTGACTGCTTATTAGCAGTAATAAGTAATGCTGTAGGGCTGCAATAATGCATTATAGAAAAATGCATTTGTTCATGAAGGGAAACTTGAACAGGTCAAGAACCATGTCCAGAATATAAGCATGTTCATGTCAGGATTATAAAGAAAAAGAACATACTAGCATGATCTAAGATGGTTCACCACAGATAGAAGCCTCTGGTGAGCCTTAAGCACAGAAAGGTCAGGTTACAGTTTGCTATGAAGTCATGTGAACCAATGAGATGAAGACAAACCAGTACCACAGAGCTGGAAAGTGTGGAGAAAACAAGGAACTGATCATTATCTGAAGCTTACCACCTCATCATCAGGGTGCCATGGACAAAGATAGTTGCCACTGGAACTGTCTCACTTACTTTTATTTATGATGTGACTGCTGTCGGCAGCAGCAGGATGTATTCTTAATTCTACTGGAGAAGCTTAACCACACAGATTCAGCCAAATGCCTGAAAACTCAATAGAATAGTACTTCACATGCAGCAAGACAGTAATGTGAAGCATACTAGTAAAAATTTTCAGGGCCAGGAAAAAAAAAATCACCAAGCCATACCCCTAATTGAACAGAGATCCATTTATTGATGAAAAAACTGTTAATCGGCCACTTTTCAAATTGCAGTGTCTACAACACAAACGCAGATAGTTGGGGAAGATGTACTTGTGATGGCCATGGGTTGAAGACAATAAATCATAGATTGCAAAGCATAAATATGCCAATTTTTCCATTGTGACCATTTTCCCTTTTACTTGTTACCCCCTAACCTGGGGACCTATTTTGTGTACGAATATATGGTTCATAAATGAGAAAAAAATTGCTTAATGTCATACCTGACTGAGTTATTTGGCAGTTCCTTAGCTGGCTAAATAGGTCACTATCTTTTTAATGACTAATAACATCATGTAGTATAACCCAACATTTAGTCACCATTAAAACTTTGTTTGTGCCCCAACCCCCCCTCCATTGAATTGCTGTACTTTAATTAGCGTATAGCCTCCTAATCTAACTAACACACCCAGCCATCAGTTTAGCTATGTCAATATAAAACTATGTATCATCTGAGCCTTGAGGATCATTCCCAACACCCTAGCAGCTTTTAAACCTCAAGAGGTTTATTTTGGCATTAGCACAGTAGTGTGTGCAAAAGGGTGTGGACTGTGGTAGGAGACAATATCAGATTGCAAATGGTGGAACCTGCAGGGTGCTTTGCGTTCCTAGCTTCCATGTGCCTGTGGATTTGGCTGAACATCTTCATAGTAGAGCACCATGTGGGGGACCAATTGCCCCAGCTTCCAGCACCTATACTTTCTCCATCTGCACAGGTCATTATAATAGTGGAGATGTTGCTACACACCAGAGGCGGCCTGCAAAAAGTGTATTAATGGAATTTTTCCCTTTGGTTTTCACTTAAACATCTGTTTGCCTTGAATGAGCTGCATTAAATCATGTATGGGAAATACATGAATGTACAGGAAAAACATAAAGAAAAAGTGGATAGTGGAAATCAAATGTTTAGAAAGACTAAATAAAACAGAAAAAGACACCTTACAGTGGATATAAAAAGTCTACACACCCCTGCTAAAATGGCAGGTTTTTGTAATTAAAAAAAATAATGAAACGAAGATAAATCCTGTCAGAACTTATTCCACATTTATTGCAAAATTGCAATCTATACAGAGAAGGTGAAAAGAAATCATACAAAAACCTGGCTGAATTAGTGCACACACCCTTAAACTAATGCTTAGTTGAAGCACCTTTTGATTTTATTACAGCACTCAGTCTTTTCGGGTAAGAATCCATCAATTTGACATATCTGGACTTGGCAATTTTTGCCCACTCAGAAAAATTTACCAGATCTGTCAGATTGCAAGGACATCTCCTGTGCACAGCTCTCTTCAGGTCACCCCACAGATTTTCAATTGGATTAAGGTCTGGGCTCTGACTGGGCCATTCCTGAACATTGATCCTCTTTTTGTGAAGCCACTGCTTTGTTGATTTAGGTGTATGCTTTGGGTCATTGTCATGCTGAAAGCTGAAATTCCTCTTCATCTTCAGCTTCCTAGCAGATACTTGAAGGTTTTGTGTCAAAATAAACTGATGTTTGGAGCTATTCATGATTCCATTCACTTTGACTAAATCCCCAGTTCCAGCTGAAGAAAAGCAGCTCCAAAGCATGATGCTGCCTCCCCTGTGCTTCACTATGGATATGGTGTTCTTTTGATGATGTGCTGTCATTTTAGCACCAAACATACCTTTTTGGAATTATGGCCAAATAGTTCAACCTTGGTCTCATCAGACCATTCTACATTTTTACACATGGTTGTGGGAGACTGGATATGCCATTTTGCAAAGTTTTGCCGGGCTTGGATGTTTTTCTTTGAGTAAAGGCTTTCGTCTTGCTACCTTACCCCACAACAATTGTTGTTACTTGTAGGAAATAACCAGTACTTTTCAGGAAATCCTGCAGCTCCTTTAATGTGACCCTGACCAGTTTTCAGAATCAGAATTACTTTATTAATCCCCGGTGGTAAATTCAAAATTGCAACCAAGCTCCTGAATCAAGGAAGAAGTAAATATGTCTAAAAATAGAAGATAAAATACCGGTAGTCCTTAAAAAAAGCATAAATAAAATCAATTTAAATAAGTTCAATAACTTAAGTAAAAGCAAAATGAAGTGATTTTATATACAGTGATTCCTATATACATATATTGCACCTGAGTTAAGGATACATAGTAAGAAGTGTACCACAGTTATTCAGTGGCATTGTACAGCTTGACAGCAACAGATAGGAATGATTTCCAGTTGTGCAGCGTGGAAGAATCAGCCATTTACTGAATGTGCTTCTGTGGCTGATCAGCTCCTCATGTAGAGGGTGGGAAGGACAGTCTAAGATTTGTTTTTATTTTGGACAGTGTCCTCCAACACCACTGTCAGAGAGTCCAGTTCCACGCCTACAACATGGCCAGCCTTCCTGATGATCTTATTGAGTCTGTTAGTGTCCTTCACCTTCAAGCCACTGCCCTAGTAGACGACAGCGTACAGGATGGCGCTGGCCACCACAGGCTCATAGAACATCCGCAGCATCATTCGGCAGATGTTGAAGGACCTTAGCCATCTCAGAAAATGGAGATGGCTCTGGCCCTTTTTGCATACAGTGTCCATGTTTTTGGACCAGTCCAGTTTATTGTCCAAGTACACCCCCAGGTACTTGTATTCCTCCACCATGTCCACACTGACCCCTTGGATGTTAACAGGATTCACCGGAACCCTGATTCTCTTCAGATCGACCACCAGTTCTTTCATCTTCGTCACGTTGAGCTGTAGGTGGTTCTTCCTGCTCCACGTGACAAAGTTGTCCACCACCATCCTGTACTCACTCTCATCACCACCGGTAATACGTCCAACCACTGCAGAGTCATCAGAAAACTTCTGGAGGTGGCAGGTCTCCGTGCAGTAGTTGAAATCAGTGGTGTAGAGAGTGAAAAGGAAAGGAGAAAGGACAGTCCCTTGCGGAGCCCCGGTATTGCTGATCACTATGTCTGACACAAAGCCCTGCAAGCGCATGTACTGTGATCTGCCAGTCAAATAATCTACAATCCAGGACACCAGTGGGGCATCCACCTGCATCGCTGTCAACTTCTCACCCAGCAGAGCCAGCTGGATGGTGTCAAAAGCACTGGAGAAATAAAAAAACATGATCCACACAGTGCTGGCTGGCTTGTTCAGGTGTCCGTAGACTTTGTTGAGCAGGTAGATGATTGCGTCCTCTACTCCAAGATGGGGCTGGTAGGCGAACTGCAGGGGGTCAAGAAGTGGTTGGACCATAGGCCGGATCTGCTCCAGGATGAGTCTCTCCAGGGTCTTCATGATGTGTGATGTCAATGCCACGGACCTGTAGTCTTTGAGGTCGCTAGGACGCGGCTTCTTCGGTACAGGGACAAGGCATGACATCTTCCACAGAACGGGGACCCTCTGAAGACCCAAGCTCATGTTGAAGACATGCTGAAGTACTCCACTTAACTGGAGGGCACGGGTCTTCAGGACCCTGGGGCTAACACTTCTCCTTGCCTTTTCAATCTTAGAGGGCCGTCCTGATCTTGGTAGAGTCACTGTGAAACCATATTTTCTCCGCTTATTGATGACTGTCTTCACTGTGCTTCATGAGATGTTTAATGCTTTGGATACTTTTTTGTACCCTCGATTGATACCTTTCAATGATGAGATCCCGTTCATGTTTTGAAAGCTCTTTGCGGACAATGTCTTTTGGAGTACGATGCAACCAAGAGGATCTCAGAATAGGAAGAGCAAATCTTTATCGGAGGTCAATCAGAGCCACTTTAATTGATGTCAGGTGTATATTAATTACTATTTAAGATGAGACTGAATGTGATTGGTTGATTGCAGGGTCGGGCTGGGAACAAATTTCAGCCCTGGCATTTTTCCTCTGGACCAGCCCACTATTGGCCCAACGAAACCACCCCCAAACACGCACTCACACATCCACCCACCCGTCCACACCGAACCCCCAATGAACAAATACCAGACACCTAAACACCATGAAAACGTCATTTCAATTTCACCTTGAACATATTACAAAACAGAAGCATAAGCACACAAGCTTTTGTGTCTCCAAGATGTGTGTGTGGGATTAAAATTAACGTCGTCCCGTTGACGTGATAAATTCTCATCGGGAGAATTTGTGTGTGTGTGTGTGTTTTTACTTTACCTTACCTTACAGGAGACAGTCTCGGGGATGGCCATGTTAGGTGATGAGAAGGCGTCTCATTAGGCTACTCTTTTCTGCCACCATGTCAACAATTGTGTCTGTGTCCAAGGACATCAAAATGTCTTTTTCACTTGACATGAGCATGAATGCCTCCAGGTGCTCCTGGGCTGTAGTGCTCCGTAACCGGTTTTTAATGAATTTCAGTGTGGAGAAGCTGCGTTCACACGCCACAAATAAAGACAGTTCGTTTTGGTTAGGGCGGCTGAAATAGTCCATAGCAGGCTCGGCCTCAGACGTAATCCTCTCTGAAGGAACGTTAACACTGGAAGTGCTAGCATGAATTTGAGCATGATGAACAACTTCGGGTTCTGTAATCTCTTGTGCGTCCTTTCCCTCGACCTGCTCACTGGCCACGGAATCCTCCGAGTCTGACCCAACATACACATCACTTGGCTTTGAGCCTGTACTGACCTCTCCAGTAACGTTGTCCTCATTTTCGCCCGTTGAACTTGTAGTAGGGACGTCGGGAACACTAGCAGCAACGCTAGTAGTAGCACTACTGGCCACACCAAACAAATTATCTATTTTAAAACACTTGGAAGCGTCAGCTTGAAGAGCTTTCTGCTTTTTGTCGTGAATCTTCTCCGCTCCCCCTTTTCTCTTTTTGCCACCTCTTTCCATTATTTATTCAGTGAATATATGCACAACACACATCCGTGTTCCCATGAACCTGCGCAACTCATAACATCAAATGGTAGACGACAGACGTTAATAGATTCCTACCCCATCATGCACCGCTACACATTTTTGCAAAATCTTCGAACAGAAATCCACCAAATACAAAAGGAACAAAGTTTTTAGTTTAGTTTGTTTTAGTTTGTTGTAAGGATTTTACAGTTAAAAGAAGAAAAATAAAATTACGCCACATGCCCACCATGACAAAGATGTGTATCAAAAGTAAGGGGTATATAAACTGCACGCTCCCCCCATAGATCATGATGTGCTTAGTCGAAAACGTAATAGCGGATTTTCTATTGCTTAGTAGTCACTTGTAATTGCTATGTAGAGAACAGGGCCGGTGTTAACTTGTGAGGGCCGGCCCAAAGCACGTCTGAGGTACAGCGGCCCACCGGGATAATGCCCAAAATCACAGATTACCAGTCCGAGCCTGGTTGATTGTGAACACAGCCACATCCTTGATTATTAAAGGGTGTGTACAGTTATACAGCCGGGTTTTTGTATATTTTGTGTTTTGTTTTTTGTTTTTTTTTTAACCTTAATCAGTTTCTGATTTTTTTTTCACCTTTGCATTGATTGCGATTTTGCAGTAAAGGTGGAATAAGTTCTGACAGGATTTGTCTTGGTTTCATTTTTTTAATCACAGAACCTTGCCATTTTAGCAGAGGTGTGTAGACTTTTTATATCCACTGTAAAAGACAGTTTTAGCCAAATATATGAATGTTGAGTTGAAATGAAAAAGAACATGTCCCTAGGAATAGTGCAGATGAAACTGGAGGAAGAAGAGCTTAACAAACAGAAGCTTCATATGTTCAGCTTAGCAACACATTGAAGAACTATTAGAGAATAATCTTCAGCCACTAACCATAAGAAAGTTCGCATTGTTACATGTAAAGCAGGCACTTGTTATGCTACATTTTTGTATGTAGAATCTTTTTGTTAATTATGACCCAAGAGTTTCCATATAGAGATCTTGCAGTCACGTGACCGGAAAGTACACAACCCCCATCTTGTCGGTCAAAAACACCGCTGAATACTGCTGCACTCGTGTACAGAATGGATCAATTTCAACCGACGGACTACACGGCTCATTTTTCTAATAACAGATAACTAGATACATGTCTAAAATAAACGATCTACAGATTTGTGACCCTTACCGGACGGAGTTTTCATGACCGGATTTTGAACTGCCAGCGGAATACCCGGGCGTGTATGATTACCTCATTCACTTTCCCTCGCTGTTCAGTGGTGAAGCACTGCGTGCTTATAAATCTCTGGACAGTTTTCTTTACAGAAATTCAGGATTTGTCAGCGACTCAGATGTGGCATCTTGTAAACAAGAAAATAATACTCATTGGATGGGTAAGTCACTTAAGTATTGAGTATAGCACTGACCAGCCGATTATAGAATAGAATAAGGTAATTCCAAATCGTCCGTCTTGTTTACATGGATCTGGCGTTGGAGAGGTAGAGGCTTGGCAGTGGAGGTTTGAGTAGCTGTTTTCTGAGCTTAGTCAACAGGCCGGCTCTGCCTGCAGCCTCGCTTTTGCTTCGGCTCCCGGCGCCGCCTCCTTCGCTTTGCTTCCAATAACAATCCACGGAGACCCCGCTGGTCTCGCCATCTCGTCCGGAATGTTTTTTTTTTTTTTCTCGTCCGGAATGTTGTGCATGCGATGGAAATCGCTACAAACCGTCATTTTCTGCTGGAAACCAATGTCCAGTAAGTCCATACGGTTGTAGTGGATATTGAAGTCCGGTACAGACGAACAACACGCAAAAATACACACAAAAAACATAAAAAACGTGCACAGGTAGGGAGAGCTTGTAGCTGCAGCCGTTGTAGTAGAATTGTATATAGTAGGGTTTTCCAGAAGAAAAGGTAGAAGTAAAAGCAGAAGTAGAACCAGAAGTAGAAGTAGAAGGCGGAATATGGCGTTTGACCGACACGATGGCGTCCGTCACAATCTGGATCGGCTGTGACGTCACATGCAAGTGCTCCATAGACCCCTTTCACTGACGTCACCCGAAACCGGAAGTAAACAGACCCTGCGCCATTTTGGAAGACCAACAAACTTGTGATTAGGGGGAAATAACAGCAGCGGTATGTGAACCCACGAGAATAAAGTGGAGTGGCAAATGACTTAAATCTGAGCTGTTTTATTTATGATTTATTGGCCCAACAGTAGACTTGAAAGAAACCTGTGTGAGACTTGGCAAAAAACTGTGGATATAATGGATAAGTCTGTGCATGATCTGTGGACACTTTGAGGTAAGCAAACGCAAGAAATTCAGATTTAAAACATGCTAAAGTGGCCCCAAGTTGATAACTGTATGAGGAGCAAGCTTCCCAGACTTCTACAATTTAATAATAATAATTTAGGATGGTTTGGGGCTTGCTCGCTGCTGCCAGGTTGGTTGTTGAGTAGCCTGACTGTTTTTTTTTTTCTTGCGTGTGGTATCATTGTTGACGCGAGGTTGTTTTTTGAACATGCCAATGCGGACACGATTTCCCCTGATGAGTTATGACTTCAGACGCGATGCGTGTGTGGAGGTGTGGAGTCCGCGTGATATGTGCATAAGATAGGCTTCTCATGTGTTTGGAGATCCGCGCTCCGAGACAAGCGCAAGCACACACACCCCCAAGGGAAAAAAAAGGGGCCCCCCGAAAATATCAGCATAGTTCGAACATTGAGTGTAGGCACTGGGTGTAAACAACAAATAGTTTACAATGTCTGGGTAGCAAACAGATGGCAGAATTGATGTCAGGTCCTCCTTATGTTTCCATTCTCCCTTGCCCCGGGTCTTATCATATGGGTCAAACCCATCAATCACAGCCAGTTTCTCCACATACCGTGCCCTTTCTGCAGCTGGTAATGTACTCGCATAACCAGAATTATCATCCATCATGTCACTTTACTCTCGCTCATACTTTGTTTTATATTGTGAGTGCATGTACTTGGTCTTCCAATATGGCGCCTAACAAAATCTCGCGGCGCGGTGACGTCATGTGAAAGGGGTCTATACATATCTGTACTCTAAAGTAGAATTCTGGGTTTTCCCTCCTGGATTCTCACCTGTGTAGGGTCATATAAGTCACTTATCAGGATTCAGCACCCCATGTGCATATGTACATCACCTATCAGCACGACCATTCAGTCAATATAAAATACGTTTGCATTCAAGACTGCAAAATCACCATTCGTTTTGATAACTGTCCTAGGAGCACTCATGATTTCCAATTAATATTTCTAAAGGTGCCAGTGGTAGAACATTTGAGGCTGACGAGCACAGGTAGTAGTGACTGTCCATGGCTGATAACACCACTAATTAACCCTACAGCACGTTCTTAATTTAAGATTAAATACCCTTTTTATTAAATGAAAAGTACAAAGACACTGTCCACATAGAATATCCCAGGCTTGTAGTACTCAAGTTCAGGACTCTGACTCGAGTCCGACTCGTGCCCTAATTTTAAGGACTCGTGACTTGACTTGGAATTGAGCAGTGATTACTTGGACTCTTGCATTAACTGCATTAGGACTCGTAAATTGGAGACGAGGACTCTTATTTTTTTTCTTTATTTTTTTTTTTACATGCTGTAATAATTTGGCATAAAACATTTATGTCTACATTAATTTTTGTACGAATTTCGTGCAGGGGTGTCACACCTGCACACCTTAGCGCATGCATCAGATAGACTCTTGGGCGTGCATGCCATAAACAGTTTTTTCAGAAAGGCAGCAATAGCTACCGTCAAATTAGGCATATCAGACGCTCGCTGGCTGTGCTATGAAAATTGTGCATGTAGACACTCATTTAAGTTTCCAAATCTGTCATTGCTTAACTCTTGAATATCTTCTATCCTGAATACTATCATTAAAAAGCTTTTAATCTCTGCTTTCCAAAGAAATTAATCTCGTTACGATCTGTTCAGTACTTTGGGAGTAACGGCAGGTTGAAGTTGGCTCGATGGAGTAAAAACTCTGTACGCGTGACGTCAGGAAACTGCCAGTGCTTTTTGAGTCACGGGAAAGTGGTTAGGCTCTCTTCTGTTCGGTTTCAGACTGGATTACTCATGAATATCAATCAGATAACTTTTATAGGGATGTTCTCTAGCTCTCACTGTTTCTGATTAAGTATTCAGCAAAATTTTCCGTCAGCTAGTTTTGATGTTCTGATTCATGGGAGACTTTGAAGTGAGTTTTCATAGCTTTACTGACTTATTTTTTAAAATCAAACTGGTTCATGTAAATAAATAACTCTTTTAGAATATAACTGTAGTTGTTTTGATGAAAAATATTGAGATCTTAGTGGTCAGAATGAGATTTTTAAAAACCTGAAGTCAGAAACACGAGTGTCAATTTCAATTCAGTTAATTGAAATTGTTTATTGGATGTGGATCTCACAGGTTTTTTGAGATTAGCCTTGAAAGCTGTGAATATTAATGGAAATAAACACTAGTAGGCCCTACTTTTGAAAGATACAAAGGCCTACAGAGCACAAAGAGGTTATTAGAAATATTCTTTTATTACTTTTTTATTTTGATAGAGAATGTTAGATCTGAATGACATTCAGTGCTTATTTATGCATATTTTATAATTAACATTCTTTGGATGTATAAATGAGAGTTAAGATCAGCTTTATATTGCACAAATAAGCCATTTCTTGAAACTTTGAAGAAGAGAGTGTACCGATTTAACATTTTTCCTAATTAGCATAATTAATACTAATTTGCATAATCAGTTTTTACTAATTTTTAAACTTTGTATTCAGTATACAGCCATCTATGTGTCTGCCAATTTCCATTTAATATTTTTTGGGGAAAAAAGTTATTAAGAAAAAGCATTTGATCTCATTCATTAATGAGGCCCATTTTGGACCATGTTATCCTAATACATAATATTACGCCAGTTTTCTAAAAATTAAGCCTTTTTTTTTCCAATCTTTGATTTGTAATATCTCAAGAACAGACAAACATATTTTAATTCTGTAAAAAGTATGTTGTTCTGCAATCATTTCTGAATTCAATGAAACCAGTTTTAAGCGATTTGGATTGAATTTGAATTTTCACCTGATATGCCTAGTCAAATGGTGCAGTTGGAGTTTTGTTCTCGGACTCGACTTGGACTTGACTCAGATCAATAGTGGGCTCGACTCGAAATTTTCTTTAATGACTTAGACTTGGACTTGAACACTGGGGACTCGAGACTGGACTCGGACTCGAGGTTTAGTGACTCGACTACAACACTGGAATATCCCACTGTTCACATTTTCACCTTGGCGCTGAGGACGCATTTTTAAAAATAAGTATCATTGCACAAGATGAAGTGAAGGATGAAGCAGAAAATAATTATGTATCTTTTCAGTGATTACGCTGTTGGAAATAAGCTTTTGTAAATGATAGTTGGCCACTCAAGTTTTACCATAGATAGCAACAGTAAGTGTGGACAGGGCTTGGTATCTGTCACTTGTGTAGTTTTTGTTTGCACCCTAATGTTATTGGCTCATATGCCCCATCTTCAGAAACCATCTCATTCTTGTCAGGGAGGCAGCGGATCTGGAGCCTATACTGAGAAACTCCTGAGTACAAGGTGGCGAAATTCACCCAGGATGGAATTCCAGAGCACCATTCACACGGTCATTCAGAACTAGGGACAATATAGCTTAGCCAGTGCGCTTACCTGTATGTTTTTGGACAGTAAGAGGAAACCAGAGATCCTAGAGGAAACAAACAGAAAGACAGGCAAGACATGTAAAACTATTAAATATCATATACTGTTTGTGTGTACAATATTATAGGGTTAAGTTTATATCTATTTTATATAATTCTTTTGAAAAAATAGTATAACAATAGAAACAAATTATCTGAAATTTACTTATAAAATGTTAAGCTTTGCATTAAATAAAACCATTTGTCCTTTTTTTTTTCCTCAAGCTTTCCTACTGAAACAGCACATAATTATAATTTCAAAAATATTTTCTCTGCAGTTAATCTGATTGGCTCATGCCCAATATTTGGAGGATAGACTCTGGATTCACTGCAACCCTGACACCTGGTTAAAGTGATTTGCTGAATGAATGAGTTAATCTTAATATGATGATGATGATTGACACTGTATACGTTGGTAGCTGAATTAGCTAGTATCTTGCGAGTAAATAGTCTACATCACTTTTCTAGATGTTACTATTTCTCATGTTTGTAATTCATCCAAAGGATTGTTTGTACCACAGATGCCAAACACTGTTTATATAGAAAGGGACTGATTAAATTCAAGCAATACAAAGAGAGTTTACTTCTGCAGTGGAGAAATTGCATTGATAAAGATTGGTCCCAGATCAGTGGTGTGTAGCTCTCCACATCTGCTCACAGCCAGCCTTCATAAGAAACCACTGCATACCACAGCTGCTCAGTGTACTCTCACAGCGACGGCACTGCAGACACATGGCATGTCTACTCTTATTATCGTCATTGTTTCCAGCATTCTGCAGTCTATCTCGCACACAAGAAATCAAGTTCCTCCAGGTGGGGTTAAAGTCATGCAAATCTAGAAAAAAAAGCCCTTCATTAATGAGAAGCAAAGAAGAACCAGGCTGAGGTTTGCTAAAGACCATAAGGACTGGACCGTAGAGGACTGGAGTAAGGTTGTCTTCTCTGATGAGTCCAATTTTCAGCTTTTCCCATCACCTGATCGTCTCATGGTTAGATGGAGACTTGAAGAGGCTTACAAGTCACAGTCAGTGCGTTTACATGCACATCCAAATCGAGCTACTGTCGGTAATCGAGCTAAGGGTCCCAGCAGGGGTGCCAGAGAAATCCAATCCTACATGCACACAAGGAAATCAAGCTATTGTGTGAGGTACATTGTGCACCCGAGCCACAGGTGGTGCTACATGCCCCATCATGTTGGTACACTTCCGGTTGTCGTCATGAAGAAGAGCTATTCAAGAGTATAAGTTATCAGTTCCGTGTTCACAAGAAGAACGACGACTAGGACAGCAACATCGAGATATATATATATTTTCAACTCCTTAAGCTGAATGAGCATGAACTCTATCTCCTCATTGCTCCAGAAGTGCACGTTTCTACTACTGTTGTCATGCCGACCAAGGCTGTTGTGTTTCCCGCTTGTGGTCTCGTCACTTCCGGAAGGGGCAGTGCTGAAGTAAGTAACTCGACTACGTAGCTTGATAGGGTTTACATGCACTAAGTAGCTCGGCTACAATCGCATAATCTAGGTCGCGTAGCTCGATTACAAGAAATCCAGTTCGGTTCGATTTCAGCCGAGCTAAGGTGTTTCCATGCCATTTAGAACTTCGATTTCAGTCGAGCTACGGCAGAAATTCGATTTTCTCTATGTGCATGTAAACGCACTGAGTGTCTCGCGCCCATTATGAAATTTGATGGAGGATCGGTGATGATCTAGAGGTGCTTCAGCAAGGCTGGAATGGGGTAGATTTTTGTTTGTGAAGGACACATTAATCAAGCCATGTACAAGGTTATCCTGGAAGAAAACTTGCTTCCTTCTGCTCTGACAATGTTCTGTAACTCTGAGGATTGGGTTTTCCAACAGGACCATGCTCCATGCCACACAGCCAGGTCAATCAAGGTGTGGATGGAGGACCACAAGTTAAAGATCCTGTCATGGCCAGACCAATCACCAGACCTGAACCCCACTGAAAACCTTCCAAGAGGAAGATGGATGGTCACAAGCCATCAAACAAAGCAGAGCTGAATTTTTGTGCCAGGAGTGGCATAAAGTCACCCAAGAGCAATGGGAAAGACTGGTGGAGAGCATGCCAAGATGCATGAAAGCTGTGATTAAATGTCAGGGGTTATTCCACCAAATATTGATTTCTGAACTCATCCCAAGTTCAAACATTTTTATTGCGTTTAAAATTGAATATGAGCTTGATTTGTACATGTTATTCAACGTCTGAAAACAATCTCTTTTTGTTATTTTGATCAGTTGTCATTTTCTGCAATTAGATGCTTTCAGTGACAAAATTTTTATGTGGAATTTGGGGGTGTATTGTCAGTAGTTTATGGAATTAAAACAAAAATGTTCATTTTCCTCAAACAAATACCTATAAATAGCAAAACCAGAGAAATTGTTAGTTTTGTAGTAGCCTCTTTTTTTTTTCCAGAGCGCTGTGTATGTGTAATTTAAAAAAAAAAAAATTAAAGATATTTATATATATATATATATATATATATATATATATATATATATATATATATAAAAAGTGCGCGTGTGTATATATAAATTACATTGTTGCGCAAAGATGTGTGAAGTTTATCTTTGAGTGTTGAAAAATCTTTGTGCCACTGTGTAATGTTCTTTATATTATATGGACACATCCACACAAAAAAAAGCAAGTTAATCAACAGAATTTTGATTTTGAACTGATTCACCATTTTGACAACGTGCATCTTGCCAGCGGGAAAACACTGGGAGTGACATCATTGGAGTGAAATATCGGAAAATGTCACTCAGATCCGCAATGTATTTCATATGAAAAATGCAGATTTTTTTCAGCATGAGAAGATAAACTTAATATCTTCAAGCCAATGTGTGATTTTCTTTTTATTATATAGACATGTTCACAAACAAAAAGTACCCAAATTTATCAAAACAATTCATCAGTTTCCTCATGAGTGAGGTGTGTGTATTTGTCTTTTCATTTAATGTAGTGTTTGTTAAACTAAACAAGTACTGAACCCAAAACTACAACAACGAGTAAAAGCTTTTGTGTAGCAGTAATTCATGTGCTACTATCAACATAAGGCAGTAGCTAATTTAATTATTTATGAAATGTGTAAAATCAAACGCAGTATAAGTGCCGATATGGAGACAAGGTGAAGAGCCAAGAGAAAGGCATTAAAGTATATGTGAGACAGGAGAGCCTTGTGCACTGTGGTATGTTGTGGGTGGAGCCTTTTCCTTCTGCAGTAATGTGGGGCTTCAGTCAATGGAGATGAGATACCTGCCATCCTTGATCACTGTGTTCATCAGACTATACCAGCATGCAGGCCTCACTTTACATTCCCATCACATCATTATCCTTAGTGGCCACAACATGGAGAAGTAGCTTAGCTTATCAAATAAACTTGGGGTGTGTCACCTAGTTTTTTCCTCCACCCCTGTTTGTGTGCAAACTGATGTGGCTTGTCTGGAGTATGAGTCACATGGAAGCCTTCTAACGAAAAGACTGCATTCTGAAAAGACTGTGTTCTGATTTTAATTAATGCAATTAAAAAAAAATCTCTTAAAGCCTTGCTTGTTTTGATGATTCAGGTTTCTGGGAAGGCAGCACCTGCTCACAGAGGTGTGTTTGACCTCCTGTTTTCCTGAGTGTAAACTGATAGATGCTGTGTTTCACTGGTGGCAGGGTGACCCTTTTCCTACATCCCTGGCTCTGAATAATCTTGTGGCTGGTTTGTCAAGAGCTCAGAGCTGTGGCTGCATGTTTATTTTTAACAGCCTAAGAGCAGCGCGGTGTGTTTTGAGTGAATTTGCAATCTGTATTTAAATACAGAGACATATGGTCATTATAAGGCACTGTGGGTGCCCTCCACAGAGCCTGAGGTTGTCATAGAAACCTCCAGGTCTGCGCTTGTAACTGTTTGTGTCCGAGTCCTTCCTAGTTCTAGCAGCAAGAAAGCTCAGCACTAAGAGGAAGTCACATGCCAAATAGTTTTGTTGGTTGATTGTTTGATTGTTAAATTCATTTAAGCGATATTCAGATTATTACATCTAAGAAGCTTGTGATATAATTAGCAAAATCTTTTATTGCGATTTAATATAAACTGGAACTCAGCTGCTGGCAGTCTTATTGACAAGCCGGTTTGATAATACTAACTTGATTTACTCTAAAACACATTATAGAATTAAATCGAAGTGCCACAGGATATCCAAAGTAAATGACTTCTATATAAGACTAGCCCTTGTCAAAAGCCTTTTGTTTGTTTTTGTCCGTTTATTCCATGTTTAATCAATTTAATTCAAACACTTTAACAACATTTATATTACCTGATGGCGGCACGGTGGTGTAGTGGTTAGCGCTGTCGCCTCACAGCAAGTTCGAGCCCCGTGGCCGGTGAGGGCCTTTCTGTGCGGGGTTTGCATGTTCTCCCCGTGTCCGCGTGGGTTTCCTCCGGGTGCCCCGGTTTCCCCCACAGTCCAAAGACATGCAGGTTAGGTTAACTGGTGACTCTAAATTGACCGTAGGTGTGAATGTGAGTGTGAATGGTTGTCTGTGTCTATGTGTCAGCCCTGTGATGACCTGGCGACTTGTCCAGGGTGTACCCCGCCTTTTGCCCGTAGTCAGCTGGGATAGGCTCCAGCTTGCCTGCGACCCTGTAGAACAGGATAAAGCGGCTAGAGATAATGAGATGAGATGAGATATTACCTGATTTTAATATGATTTTTCTACCAGGGCACCTAAGCAGTTAGTTTGACAGGAATGGTCACCAGTTTAATTGATTCATTAGCATGACTCATTGTGATAAGTAAGTAAAGTCTTGTGTGTCTTTATTTGTTCTCTTATAGTCGGTGGTGAAGACAGGGCGGCTGTTGATCAGTCATGAGGCCCCAGTGACTGGAGGCTTTGCTGCTGAGATCTGCACAACAGTTCAGGTAAAAATCAGACAAACATGTTGCGTAAATGTCTTATTTGCCCAAGAGTTAGACAGAATTCTCAGGAACCTAGAGGATTGTTTTGAAAAGTTCAGATTGCTTAGACTTAATTACCTCTGACTAATAATCATTTCACAAAAGATGTCAAGTAGCTACTGATTAATTAACGCATTCATATTTTCTGCCTTGTTCCGACAGCATAGAAGAACCCAGTAAACTAAAATATGCTTGTAAATTATCATGTGCTAGTGTATTATCAAGGCCATGGTTGCTAGTGTAGCTCACAGAATGAAGCCTCTGTCTGTTCCCATTGCTGTTGTATATCCACTTCTGTAATAAGGATGATTTTGGGTCATAGAGTTTATTTATGTGAATTGCAAACCACAGACTTAGTCCTGCTGTTCACTCATGTGTAACTTTTAAATTCTTTGACACAAATTTAGCTTGCACAGTCTTGGAGTCTTCGCTCTTTTTTTATCGTTCACTTTTTTATGGTTCTTGGTGAGTGTTTTAAGGGATTTTTATCAATCATCTTTTCTCCTTCTGAACATATCTACAACCCCGATTAAAAAAAAAGTTGTAATGCTGTGTAAATTGTAAATAAAAACAGAATGCAGTGTTTTGCAAATTTGTTTTTGAACTATATTCAATTGAATACATTACAAAGACAAGATATTTAACCCCTTCAATGCCTTTGGATGAGTCACGTACGTCATGAAATCTTTTACCCGCTGTGCCTCATGACGTACGTTACTCGTCATAAACACCTCCTTTAATGTACCTTACATGGCACATTACTTTTACTTCACAGTGGCACATTACCTCGAGTTGGCCTAGTGGTTAGCGTGTCTGCCTCTCAATTGGGAGATCACGAGTTCTATTCACGGTCAGGTCATACCAAAGACCATCATAATACATGGACCCTTGGTGTACATTGTGTTTTCAAGTACTAGTAATTCATGTTTATGGACAGGTTCTCATTGACCAAGACCCGTTGTCTTTTTTTTTCTTTTTTTTTTAATGTTTTTGAAGTTGTTTTTGATTACTAAAGTTATTTTTACTCTACAACAGTGTTTTTTGTGATTTTCTTATACAAATATAAAAAATATAAATTTCTGAACAAGTTAGAGAAAGATTATCAAAATATCCCAATTTTGACCTATTGTTGTCCTATAGAGGTTTTCGACCCACGTGACCGTTGCCATGTCGACAAGTAGGTGGCGCCATTTTGGCGGTCACAACAATGGCGACTCCCGCTAGATCTGTATACCTGTATATCTGTATCCCACATGATCTGTATACCCATGTCGTTAAAAACCCATCGCCATACACAGGTATTGATCTGAAAGCGTATAAGAGTTTGGATGCCTACAAATATTTTGTGTCAGGCTGGGTAACATGCCTACATCAGCGGGTCGTCCCTGGAGCCGGTGGTCGCCATCTTATTACAGCTAAGGTTTGCTCACATTTTCATTTACTTTCAGTCCTCAGGATAAACAAAATGTTATTAAATGTCATTGAAATAACTTCTTAGTCTGTTGAGACATGGCCCGTTATAAATTTGCTGTTACCAGGCAATGACCAAGAACTGTATTATTAGGGTCGGTGTCTGTGCTGTAGCAGTGTACTAGCTGTTAGCACTAGCTAATGTCAACAACATAGCTAGTATGTTACTGTAGCAATGTTTACGTTCAGTCATTTGGATGACTGTTAAAACCTTTCAGTCTCAAGTTTTTCCTTTACTGTATTTACTAGTTTACTGAGCTAGCGCGCTTGGGCAAGCTGGGAGCTAGCGCGCTCCGGCGCGCACTAGTTCCCGGCCTGCCCGAGTGCGCTAGCCCAGTAAAGTAGTAAATACAGTAAAGGAAAAACTTGAGACTGAAAGGTTTTAACAGTCATCCAAATGACTGAATGTAAACATTGCTACAGTAACATACTAGCTATGTTGTTGACATTAGCTAGCTTGACCTTCAAAATGGCGGACACCGGGGCGTCACGTGACCCTGTGACGTCAGGTGAAAAACCTCTACATGCCTGGCACATTACAATTAATTATGGGTGGCAGCCAAGGGGTTAATGTTCAAACTGAAACTTTATTATTTTATGGTAAATAAACACTCAGTCTGAATTTGATGCCTGCAACACGTTCCAAAAAAGTTGGGACGGGGCAACAAAAGACTGAGAAAGTTGTGGAATGCTCAAAAAACACCTGTTTGGCACTTTCTACAGGTAAACAGGTTAATTGGTAATTGGAAAGGTTGAGTTGTTCACAGGTGGCACGGTGGTGTAGTGGTTAGCGCTGTCGCCTCACAGCAAGAAGGTCCGGGTTCGAGCCCTGTGGCCGGCGAGGGCCTTTCTGTGTGGAGTTTGCATGTTCTCCTGCGTGGGTTTCCTCCGGGTGCTCCGGTTTCCCCCACAGTCCAAAGACATGCAGGTTAGGTTAACTGGTGACTCTAAATTGACCGTAGGTGTGAATGTGAGTGTGAATGGTTGTCTGTGTCTATGTGTCAGCCCTGTGATGACCTGGCGACTTGTCCAGGGTGTACCCCGCCTTTCTCCCGTAGTCAGCTGGGATAGGCTCCAGCTTGCCTGCGACCCTGTAGAACAGGATAAAAATGGCTAGAGATAATGAGATGAGATGAGTTGTTCACAAGCAAGGATGGGATGAGATTCAACACTTTGTGAAAAACTGTTTGGGCAAATAGTCTCTCAATGTACAACTGCAAGGAATTGAGGGATTTCACCATCAACAATCCATAGCATCATCATAACGTTCAGAGAATCCAGAGAAGTCTCTGCACATAAGGGGCAAGGCCAAAAACCAACATTGCACTCCTTTGACCTTCGAGCCCTCAGGCTGCACTGCATTAAAAACCAACATGATTGTAGAAAGGATATTACTATATGTGCTTGGGAATACTTTGGAAAACTGTTGTCAGTAAACACAGTTCATTGCTATGTCTACCATGCAAAGTGAAAGCCATATATCAGTAACATTGAGAGATGGCACCAACTTCTCTGGGCCCAAACTCATCTGAGATGGACTGATGCAAAGTGGAAAAAGTGTGCTGTGATCTGACGAGTTCACATTTCAAATTGTCAAAGTTCAAAAGTCAGCATCTGTGATGGTATGGGGTGTGTTAGTGTCCATGGCATGTTACTTGTGCATCTATGAAGGGACCATTAATGCTGAAATGTACATACAGGGTTTGGAGCGACATGTGCTGTTTGGGATTATTATTATTATTATTATTGCTTATTATTGGGTGGCACAGTGATGTAGTGGTTAGCACTGTCGCCTCACAGCAAGAAGGTTCTGGGTTTGAGCCCAGCGGCCGACGGGCCTTTCTGTGTCGAGTTTGCATGTTCTCCCCGTGTCGGTGTGGGTTGAGTCTATGCTTGAGTGTACATGCGACAAATAAAGGCTTCTTGGCTTCATCAAGACAATGTCAATCCACATTCTGCATGTATTCCAACAACATGGCTTTATAGTAAAAGAGTCTGGGTGCTAAACTGGCCTGCTTTCCTTCCATTGAAAATGTGTGGCGGAATAATGGAGTGGCTAGAGTAACGAAAAACCTTAGAGTTCTTCAGCATAACCTAACCCCTCGGCTAGACGGCTGAAACTTGGACACAATTGGGTGTTCCAACAGGACAGTGACCCCAAGTACACATCAAAGCTGGTTGTTGAATGGCTGACATTAAGCTTAAAACAAGTCCTGAGCTCAACCCTGTCAAAAATATGTGGACTGTGCTTAAAAGTTAGGTCTGTGCCAGGAAACACAAATTTAATTGAGCACTACTAATTCTGCCAAGAGGAGGAGTGGGCAAAGATGCAACCAAAATTCTGCCAGAAGCTTGTTGATAGTTACCAAAAGTGTCTGGTCAAGGTGAAACTTGCTAAGGGACATTTTATCCAGGTATTGAAAGCCCAGCATTGCCATGATTACGTTCATATTCGTGTCTGTAAACTTCTGACCACACTGTACACAGTGTGCAATACACAGAGGTCAAAAAGTACACACATTTCTTAGTAGAATTACACATATTTGTGTAAAAATATACTCTGATAAAAGAAGTAGTACTGATTCAACTTCTTTACTTAAGTAAAATTACAGGCTCTGAATTGTACTCAAAGTAAAAAATAGGTACCCTATGGGTACATGTGGCTACTGCTTATAAATAAAATTGTTTTCTGATACCATGTCCATACAGTAAATATAGCGCACATATATAATTTTTTTTTTTTACCCTGTGAGGTAGTAGCCATAAAAATGAAGTGTAATCCAAAAATGAAAAATTTAAAAATCACAGAAGTAAAATATACCAAGTGTCTGTACTTTTATATTATTCTACTCTTCCCTCTTATAGTTTTCGAAATTGAAACCTCCGAACCAGGGCTGACATACACACGCTGTCGCCATGACCGAAACTCTTATTTCCCAGAAAAGGCCTGGCGCTAGAGCTCAGTGGTATCAGTACTCTTTTCGACAACTTCCCGTAACGACTTGGAAGTGCGTCATATCTACATCACACATGGGACCACTGGCCGAAGAAGGCGAGAAAAGGGGGACAACCTGGAGTATATTTTAAAATAGGAACGCACTTTCCCTCTGTAATAAGCATAAACATGTCTGAAAGCAATTTCTTTAGTCTAGTCCATTTATTTCAAATGGTGAACTGAATTGTATACACTCACCGGTCATTATAATAGGAACACCTGTATGCGCATGGGCAGTGTGCTATTGTTACACACATTCTTTTTTTTTTTTTTTTTTTTTAAAGATTTTTTTTTGGGCTTTTTGCACCTTTTTTATTGGATAGGACAGTGTAGAGACAGGAAATGAGCGGGAGAGAGAGAGATGGGAAGGGATCGGGAAATGACCGCGGGCCGGAATCGAACCCGGGTCGCCCGCATTCATGGTATGGCGCCTTAACCACCTGAGCCACGACGCCCCCGTTACACACATTCTTACAACACGATGACATAGTGGCTACAGCCTCTATATGAGGCAGTAGCCACAAAAATAAAAAGTAGCCCTTAGAAGGACATTTTCACTGGCTGTTTCTGTGCAAAGCCAACTGAGGCTACATCCACACGACAACGGCAACGAGATGTTATTTAAAAATATATCGCGTCCAAATGGGCAACGATCAGTAAAATATCAGGTCCATATGGCAACGCAACGCTTGCTGAAAACGATGCAATACACATGCCACACCTCTAGGGGCGCTGTAAGACGGTCCCTTCGTAGACACCAGAACAATAGAAGAAGTAAGGATGCATGCACATAAACTATTATGCGCGAGACTTCATATTAGCCACAAAGTCAGGAAAATCTGTTCGTAAAATTACATTATAATGACCAAATACAATGAAAAGTATTTTTCCAGTCTCACCTGTGAAAGGTAATCCCATGTGATCTTGTTTGGACGGCAAACCTGTTGGTACAGTTGAACGCAGCTAATCTTTATTCTCCGCTTTGACCTATCCAATATGGCGGCGAGGATGACGTATGATTCTATGCGGAAGGCGGCGTCTTTAATGGTCCGGAATAAATTGAATGCTACACGTTGATGGATTAATTTGTTGTTTCTCACCTGTGAAAGGTAATCCCATGTGATCTCGTTTGGACGGTAAACCTGTTGGTACAGTTAAACGCAGCACATGAATCTTTATTCTCCGCTTTGACCTATCCAATATGGAGGCGAGGATGACGTATGATTCTACGCGGAAGGCGGCGTCTTTAATGGTCCGGAATAAATTGAATGCTACACGTTGATGGATTAATTTGCTCTTCTACGCCCTTTTTGAGGAATGTATTGTAGGACTTAAACCAACATATGAAGAGGTGAGATCGCTCCTTTTTTTCCCTATTTTTGCTGGCGGGATTGACTCTGCCCTAAGGGCTATTCTCTCTCTCTCTCTCTCTCTCTCTCTCTCTCTCTCTCTCTCTCACTTTGCACCATTACACAATAAATATTCACAGTGAAAATATTTTGTAAGCGCGTTTCATGAACCAAGTTATAGGATTTGTTGACAACTCGCATCGAGTTCGTTACACTTCTACCCGGCGTGAAGCACTCACAGTCATGTGGTTGTGACGTCATCGTAAACAAATCCGTTCTACTCATCCAGACGACTTCACAACGGCAACGTTGCCAGATCTTTCCACTCTGGAACCCGTTCTCAAAAAGATTGCGTTTTGGGCACCCAAAACGCCGGTGCCGTGTGGACGCCAGGCCTAAACGATAAGCAATTGTATCGGAGTCACCTGAATCCGTTGCCGTGTGGACAGGGCCATTAGAGTATAAATACTCCTGTCACCAAAAAAAAAAAAAACTCTTTACACATGACATTAAGACATTACAATAATCATAAGGTCCATAGCTGTGACTAGAATGGAACTTTAGTATAAAGTAGCACTGCAATAATGGGTGTGATAGTAAGTAATCTGAGAGAAATGGTATTTAAAGGAGATACGCAGAACCTTTTTATTTTTAAATAAATTTCTGAGTGAATAGTATCTCCACCCTTGATGCTTGTATGCTGCATAAATGGGAATTAAAAATATATATTTTTGAGAGTTAAAATTGACCGCAAAGTTGGCATTCGAGCTGCTCCGCTGAGCCAGCCAGCCCTGAGTGTATGACATCACAGCAGGAACCGGTTTTAAGGCTGAGGCCTTTGACAGCTATAGACCAAAGTCATATAAATAAACATTTATGGTGAAAGTAAGGAATACCGTTACCCACTTGCTCAACTAAGACTGATTTGACTTCACTGATTGTGGGTTGACTCCTATTTAAAACAGGATAGGTGTTATAACTTATGCAACATACACGTACATGCATGCATTTTCACTGATAAAACGTAAAAGCCTCATTAAATAATCAGATGAACTGAGACGATCACATTCTGAAGCAAATTAAATAATCTTATACCGGTAACTTAAACACAATACAAGTTACATGTATTAATTTAAATGCAGGTAAACAACGTGCTTTTGTTGTTTTATATCCAAATGAGAGTCGGAGCTTACCCATCTGCGTTCTCACTTCTTGAAGGCCGATCTTGTGGCCGATTGTTTTGAAACAATCTGACTTTCAGTTGTTCGTTCAGTTCTCTGTTCATGCACTTCTTCCACATAAGGGTGAGATGGCAGCGATATCCAGCGGAGAAATCAGACGGCTGCTTCACTCATTCTCCATTTTCTCCATACTGAGTACTCCGCCATTACTGCTTGGCTCAGGCAATTACTAAAACCCGGGACGGAACGGAACATCACCAGTTTTAGCAACAATCGCGGGGAGGTCACTGCCCAAGCGATATGTTCCGTCCCGGGTTTTACCAACAACCCTCGGCTCACACTCCAGGAGAACTGGTGCAACTGAACTTACTGTCCTTTTAAAAAAATTAATAAAATAAATGCTGCACCTTCTTTCAATACGGGCTTATAGCCAACGCTCCTCAACAGATCAGAGGTTTCGTACGAGTCTTCAATAAAATGTACAGAGCAGAGGAGAGACCACTTCATAGGCACCCAATGTGCCCGTGAACTTCTCGCAAAACGCGTCTAAATCTTTGCAGTTTGAACATTCTTGGGCCATGAATGCAACGTAAATCCACCTTCTGTCATGTTGCTGGCACATCTATGTGGCATGGCGATAAATTAGCTCAAAATGGATGATCGGAGTTGCAGTCAGCTCTGTGTTTTAGTATAGCGGAAATGGCGATGAGACCGATAGACTTCCTGCTATGACGTTACGGATGTCAACGTCATTCACTCAGACCGTTCCCTATATGAATCACTTTAATTGTAAAAATTACTACATTAGATTTATTGTTAAAGCTTAAAACTATTCCTGTGCCATTCTTGAGGTCTCAAGGCATTTATAAACGAAAGTGAGGCCATGGTTCTGTGTATATGCTTTAAGTGACAGTGCAGTACTTTTAATGATCCACTACAATCAAAGTGTCTCTGTGCTGTAACTAGCATTTTAGTGCAGTAAATGAACAAAGTGACGTGTGGCATTAATCATTCAAAGTGTCTCTGCCGTGGGGTGGAGGGTGCTAATTGGGTCCCATGGTAATGTGTGTGGGGCAGCACAGTGTTCAGGATTCTGGAAGCCTGGGGATAGAAGCTGTTACCCAGTCTGGCTGTCCTTGAGCAGATGCTGTAGCATCTTTTTCTGGATGGCAGAGGGGGCAAATAGATTGTGGGAGGGGTTTGTTCACAATGCTGGAGGCCTTACAGATGCAGTGAGTGGAAAATGTCCTGAAAAGGAGGTAGAGGTGCACCGGTGATGCATTCAGCTGTCTGCGCTCTCCTCGGGAGGGTCTTGTTATTGGAGATATTGCAGTTCTCAAACTAGACAGTGATGCAGCTACTTGGGACACTTTCTATGGTGCTCCTATAAAATGTGTTAAGGATGGGCAGGGGGATGTTCGCCGCCTTGAGATGCTGGAGGAAATGCAAGTGCTGCTGGGCTCTCTTGGCCAGGGAGCTGGTGTTGGTTTTCCAGGTGAGGTCTCCTGCGATGTGAACACCCAAGGAATTTAGTGCTCATATCTCTCTCCACCACTGAGCCATTTATGCACAGTGCAAGACTTCCTGTAGTCAATATTCATCTCTTTTCTTTTGTTGACTTTTAGAGACTGATTCCTGTTCTTGCACCAGACTGTGAGCCATTTCACAATAGGGAGGAAAACGAGTCATAACACCATCCCTTTCTCCTATTGGTAATAGTAACACCATATTGCTCTTTTCCATCAAGTTAATCTCATAAGTTTTGCATGATTCAACCCACCCACTTTTCATCATTAACCATTATTCACCAGCTTTCGTCTGCTTTGTTGCATTGCTGCTGGTGTGAGACTAGGGAAGTATCATTTGTCATCACATCTTGTGCACTGCTTGACCTTTTTTAAAACTTTACTTAAAATTTTTATTTAATGTGTTTCCAAAAACATATTCCACAAATCTATTCTGAATAGGGGAATACATCATCTACCCAGTAGAATATAGCACAGTCTTATTACTGTAGATTTTATTTTGTTTGTTTTGTTAATTAATAGTCTTGACTGAACAGTGCATAACATGAGAAAAGAAAATGCAACAAACCTATCCACCATGAAAGGACACCATGCAGTAGCTGTAAATTTGGCCCTGAGTGATGAACCAGGACCATGAGATGCTTCACATTTAGAAACAGCTGGGATTGCCTTGTCAGCAGTCCACTGAGTCATGTGTTTACCAGGCAATAATGAATAAAAAAGTGATACTTTTGGAATTATAATCTGCTTGTCTGAGGCACCTAGGGTTATGATTTGGCTGCCTGAACATCACATGCAAGCAACTTAGTCTCGGCCTCAGAATCTCTGCCCATGGTTCATGGAGAGCTTATTAAAACCACGTTTCTGGCCACAGGCTTCAGAATCTTAAAGGTTGCAATCTAATTCCTGTTTGACAGTTTTCAATGGGAAAATTTTTGAACGCTGGAACATAATTAGCTTTTCAGAGCAACGTATTATCAATAAATTGATGGAGTCCCATTGTGAAAAGTTATTAAAAAGTTATGTGCTAATCTGCCAATTAACTGCTCTGCCACATCCGTTACATTACCTCTTTGTATAAAAGTAGGTTGATTTTGGATACATTTATTAACGAATTGTACGAGGTGGTCTGGTAAATGCTGCATGTCTGATTTGCAAGATTAGTAACAGTTATACTTGTAAAACTTGCATGCAAATCAGTAACCTTCCAACATTTATTTTCTCATACTATAGAGGGCTTAATGCTATGTCATTAAACTATTTCCCAAATTCCTCTCTGCACTGAAGTGAAAGGGACCTGAATGAGGTATCCGGTCTTTCAAGAGACTGACATTCCCTTACCACTCCCTTCAACGAATCTTACAGTGACTCCTTGAGAATGGGAGAGGAGTGCTCGGTTCTGTTATTTCTGGATTCCTGGCTGGAACAAAGGGATTTTTAGGTCGATCTAGCCATTCCTGGACACCTCAGTGGAATAGTTGGATTATTATTTCTCTCTTTTGCTCATGAAAGCAGTTGGAATTGTGTGAGGGGATGAAAGCATCCTGTCCTGACTGGAGCTGCGTCATGTGTCATTGTTTGGCATTATGAGGTATGTGCATGTGTGTATGAGGAAGAAGGAAAGGCTCCACTCACGTGATTGTCTGAATGGGCTTTTGGGGTAGCCAGAGAGGGATGGTGAAAAGTGTCTTTCTGACAGTTCTCTTAAAATACTTTACTTTTCTCCTCTGGCTCTTCTTGTCATTCATTTGTTTCTTGTTCAGCAAAGTTTCAGTCATTGTTTGTTTATCACGCACTATATTCTTCCATAGTAGAAATGTGTTAATAGCAAAGATGTGAACTAAAAATTGTTCTTGAGATTTCAAAGTTGCATATACAAGTATTGACTTTTGTGGAAGCTCTTCTACATATGGTGAAATTGACCTGAAATGCGGTCATATTGTCAGAAGAATGCAAACATCAAAAAGCATCTCAGGTATGCAGTATAAGCTCTAATACTAATACACCGATTTTTGTCAGATGTTCATATCAGTGAACTGCATAAATAGCCTCGCTGATGCTTTTTTGCCAGGATATCTTTACCTCCCAGAATAGCTCCACCAGCTCTAGGTTAAACATTAAACCTGAACCACATGCAGTATTTTCTTTATCCTCTTGCCATTACCAGCTGCTCCTAAAAAGCACACATAGCTACACACTGACTTCAGAGAAGACCTACCATATTTTACAAGAGCCCAGTCATCTGACCTAGTGGTCTTCAATTGATGCCAGTGGCTTGTAATTTGAATCAATAGGAATTAAGCCTTAAACTGTGAGAGCTCTTAATGCTGAATTATGGCGATGAGCAGCACATCAAAGTGAGTAACTCTACTCACATCCTGCATATGTGTGTTGAGGAGGAAGGGCAGATTTGTAAACTAAAATAAGATGATGTTGTATGTCTTGTAGTGTTAACACTGGAAGAATCTTTTTATTGAAATATTGCCAAATGTCTTCCCAATAAAGATACCTATCAAAGAACAAATCACTTCTTGCATGCAACTTTTTGTGCATTTTAGGACATAATTAAGATCAAATCCATCATTTATGGAATCATGAAGTCTCCATTAGTTAGATTAGATAAAGCACTGTGCAAACAGCAAGGAAACTTAAGATTTGAATTTAGTGCTATTCATTTCTTTTCCTTTGTTGGGATAGTGGCTGGAAAGTCATTGCCATGAGCATTCATTCACTGCTGCCAGACATATGTAGATTGCTGAAAAAAAAATGCATAAAGGAGCATCATCTGATTAGATATTAAAAAGTATTCAATTGTTTGGCTTGAGATCTGTGATACTGACCTGCTGAGTCAATGATTCTCAGCTAACACAACAGCTCATTTATGGTTCGTGTTCTGCACCTTGAAGCAATCAAATAACAATGGTGTTCTCAGACATTACAAGCTCTGTAATGAGCAATCTTCATTGCTTTTGATTGTTGATCATTGACTCTAATTCTATGTGTGATTTAAAACTATAGTTTTGTATTTTTAGGGAATGAAGGGTTCTTACAGAACAAACGGGTTTTGTGTTGCTGTAGTCTCCTAATCCAGTTATTTTATTAACTTTTTTTTTTCTAAATTTGTGGATTGTCGTAATCACAAGCAGCTGATTGTCATATTCAGTAATTAAGGACTGGGAGGTTTTTTAACAGTATTAATTGATTTTGTATTAACCGAATGTGAATACATTACTTGGAATGAACAGATGTGTTCAAAACAGACAAGTACAGATATGAGTAGTTGTTGCATCTTTTTTTCCCCCTTTTCAAAGAAAGCCTGGCAGAAGGGTTCACAGGAAATCTGATTGAGGCAAGAGCTTTGCATTAGGACTGGGTTCCCCAAAAAAGGTCACGTGAGCAGGAGGTTTTTCTTTCATGAAAGAATTGAAAGTGAGTGAGCGATCAGATATACAAAGACGGCTTACATTTACAGTATATATTCCTTTATCCTTAGTAACTGTCTTGTCAGGGTCACGATTGTTTAAATGATGACACTAGTTTCTTTATATTTTTGGGGAAAAAGAACCAGCTAAGTTTATTAGAAAATATCACAGGCAGGTATAAACAAAAACATTAATGGCATGAATTTGATTAAAAAACAGTCCCATGCACATCTCTAGTTGAGACCAGTTATGAACTTGTATGAGATTGATGTTGAGGAACTGTCAGAGCCAGAATTCACAGAACATTCTGATAGTCCTGGCATTTCTACCCCATGTTGTTGGGTTGTTTTTGTTTTGGGGGTTTTTTTCCCTTCAGTTTTTTTCCAGTTTTTCCAGTGGCATGGTGATGGGTTTCATGTTTAATTAAAAATAATAATAATTAATTAAATCCCTTTTGTTAATACAGATGGAGCCATTGTGTTACACCCCTATTTGGTTTGATCAGATACTGCACATCTGAGATGAGTTATAATTTTTAGGCTGCATGTGCGTACATTTCTCATATATTTTCATGCCAGTCTTTGTCTCATAATTCTTCGTCCAGCCTTTATTCAACAGCACCGAATCAGTGTGAAATATTGTAGGCTGCAGTCCATCTGATTAGCTGTGTTTTGTACTCAACAAGCATGGAGTCACTAAATGCTAAATCTTGTTCAAGGATAAGGAAATTCCAGATGCATAGTGGGTGCCAGAATGTGGCGATCATCATCTGTTTTTGGGTTCCACTAGGAGACAGTTCTCAGTTTTCTTTTCTGGCAGGTTTGGTGAGTAATACTGGTATTTCCGTATCAATCTACACTTTCAGTAATCTCCAATCTGTGGCTGTTGCTGACATAGGGTGGTTTTTTTTTTTTTTTGCCTGACAGTAGTGTAGACCAAATTTGTGACTGCAATGTTTGAACTCTAAAATATTTTTAAGCAATGCCCCAAAGCAAAACTCTTTCCAGAGTCAGTCTGCCATGTTGTCTTAGTTTTACACTGACATTTAAAGTATATTGCATGTAATCATGCACTTCTCATAGAGAAACACTGATTCTTATAAAATTGGAACTCTGCTGAAGCTCACTGTCCAGATGCAGTGGCTTGTGACCAGACTGTACACTTCTTGTGCCCTTCCAGTAAATGTATTTAAAGAGGTTTCTTCTTTTTTTATTATAGAAATAGTCAGTGAAAGTGCTGAGGAGAAGATGTTGTCCACACATGTACTGGCTTGGCAGGTGGACTACTCTGCTTTGAGGCTAAATGACACAAAATTACATCTGCCTTCAATCTTCAAGAGATGGCCTCGAGTTACTGGGCTGGTATTGTGGAAATACAGGCCCCCAGGCGAGAGATGGAGAATGGCTATTTTGAGTTCCCATTTTAATATTAATTTCTCAGTTAAAACCACTGTTTACTTGATTCATGTACAGTACCAGTCTAAAGTCTGGTCACACCTTCTAATTCAATGGTTTATCTTAATTTTTATGAACTAAAAGACACTTAATGTCTTAAAGTAATGATGAGCTGTTGTTTCTGTTTACTTAGTTGAGCAGTTCTTGACCATATGGATTACTACAGTTGTGGAATAGGGCTATTTACTGTTTGATCTCAAACGCATTAAGAAGGCAAGAAATTGCACTAAGTAACTTTTGACGAGGCACACCTGTTAATTGAAAAGCATTCCAGGTGACTACCTCATGAAGCCGGTTAAGATAATGCCAGTAGTGTGTAAAGCGTCATCAAAGTAAACGGTGGCTATTTTGAAGAATCTAAAATATGAAGCATATATTTTGTTTTTTAACACACTTTTTTTTAAACAACATAATTCCATATATTATTTCAAAGTTTTGATGTTTTCAGTATTGTTCTACTCTTTCTTCTTCTTTTGGCTGCTCCCGATTAGGGGTCGCCACAGTGGATCTTTCATCTCCATTGCTCCCTGTCTTCCACATCCTTCTCTACCACACCTGCCACTTTCATGTCCTCTCTCACCACATCCATGTATCTCCTCTTTGGCCTTCCTTGTTTTCGTGTGCCTGGCAGCTCCATCCTCAACATTCTCCTTCCAATATGCTCTGCATCTCTTCTCAGGATGTGCCCATACCATCTCAGTCTCATCTCTCTTAGCTTAATTCCCAAGCTCTCCACATGTGCTGTCCCTCTGATGTGCTCGTTCCTTATCCTGTCCAACCTTGTCACTCCCATCGCAAACCTTAACATCCTCAACTCCGCCACCTCCAACTTTGCCTCCTGTCTCTTTGTTGTGATGTATGTCTCCAATCCATACATCACAGCTGGTCTCACTACTGTCTTATACATCTTACCTTTCACTTTTGCTGGGACTTTCCTATCACCAATGACTCCCGAAATCCTTCTCCAACTGCTCCACCCTACCTGCACTCTCTTTATCACCTCACTATCACAGCCCCCATTTTCTTGCACAGTTGACCCCAGGTACTTGAATTCACCAACTTTCTTTACATCTCCTCCTTGCAGCTTCACTACACTCTCATCCCCACTCTCATTGATGCACGTGTTCTGTTTTGCTCCTGCTCACCTTCATTCCTCTTCGTTCCAATGCATACCTCCATCTCTCCAAACCCAACTCAACCTCCTTTCTACTTTCACCACATATCACAATATCATCCGCAAACATCATGTTCTATGGTGACTCTTGCCTCACTTCATCCGTCAAGCTATCCATCACTATGGCAAACAAGAAAGGACTCAAAGCAGATCCTTGATGGAGTCCCACCTTCACCTTGAACCATTCAGTCATGAATATATGACCTGAACTTTAAGCTTCACTGTAACTAGAAATGGAATAATTTGTTGTGGTCAGAAGAGACCAGACTAAATCTTTGATTGTTCTACAATGTAGAGAATAGTCAAAATTCAGAGAAACCTGTGAATAAGGGGGTGTGCCCAAACTTTTGACTGGTGCTGTACACTCATGTACCGTACTTCTGTGCTTTTAGCCTGTTCTTGTTGGATGAGAGACTGAATGGAGTCTGTTCTTTTCAGACCTCTACAGGTCAAGCCATCATACAATAATACAGTATACCAATATTCAAAAATAATAATGCCATCAATCTTAATAAGCATGTTTGGACAACCAGTTGCAAAACAGTGATTAAACACCATATTTTGGGGAGTTTACTTTTTGGTGCACAGTCAGAAAGCTGTAGTTTGGTCTCTTCTGACCACAACAAATTATTCCATTTATAGTTATAGTGAAGTTTAAAGTTCAGGTCATATATTTTGTGGGTTGCCCTCAGGGCTTCATTTGTTCAATCCTTCTTAGAAGCTTGTTGTTCTGGGGGTGATTTACTAACTTTTTTTTTTTATAAATAACGTAACAACCCCAACTAAACTGTGACTGTGAATATTAAAATAATATACAGTACCAGTCAAAAGTTTGGACACACTTGCTCATTACTATTAATGAGTGTGTCCAAAATTTTGACTGATACTGTAATTGTTCAATAATTTATTTATTATTTTTTAAATTCCATATATTCTTTTGGGGTGCCAATAATGTTTGCCATATTTTTTTTAACCAAGAAAAAAATGCTATTTTCTCCAAAAAAATCAAGTTGAATGCACTGTATAAGTGTTTCATTTGTACAAAATCATTTTTTCTATATGAAATGTAATGTTATATTGTTGGCCATTAGCTTTGATTTTGATGATGTAAAGCTACAAAAATAGAACCCTTCTTACAGTTCCAGACCAGCATCAGCTCTAAGGAAGATGGGAAAGGCAAAATATTGCAGAAAATTATGGTATCATCAATAGTTCAACACTAATGATGTCATTCAGATTATACTGTTGGCAGTCTGTGTTCCTACAGACATAACTTTAAAGGCTGAAAATACAGTGTGATAACTGAGATTACAACTTGGATCACATATGAGGTGACCAATAGCTTTTTTTTTTACTTATGACAACAATGATGTTTCACAGAATGTTTATTTAAAGCCGTGATATGTCACTTAATTGCCTTTGACCAAAGGGGTTGACATTATTGAAGAATACACAAGGTTTGCAGGGTCCAGTGGGGGAAAAAAATGAAGCCAGAAATGGGTAATGTAGAGCATCAAAAGAAGTGAGAAATCCCCCACATCCATCAGGCCTTAACCACTCATAATTAAGCAGACAGGGTTGAGTGGAGCTTACATCTCCAGCGTTTGATGTGCAGGAAAAGAACATGATGCAAGTCAATAGCACACATCATGGGTGAAAAAAGGAGCATTTTCCTATGTATGCATGGTTATTTTCTGCTTCTGTCTTCAGAATATGCTGCATCTCCACGTATAATAATTCCTAAATTCTGTAATGCTAGCTGAGGTCTGCATGCTATTTTTTCCACCTTTTTATGCCTCCACCACTTTTATGATCCAACTGTACAAGTTTACATCTGATTTTATCGAGATTATGCCACTAAAGACATGCCCCATTCCAGTCAAATGTGTCATGGGGGAAAAGACAAAACAAATTTTTTTTGCTGTTGCATTGGGTAGTGTTGCCGCCTAAGAGCTCCAGGGTCCTTGGTTGGATCCTGGGTTACTGTCTGTGTGGAGTTCACATGTTGTCATGTTCACATGCAGTTCCTCTAGGTTCACTGGTTTCCTCCCACTTCCCAAAACTTTGGTGATTCTAAGTTGCCCATAGGTACATAGATATGAATATGAACACCCAGTGTTCCCAGGATAGGCTCCAAATCCACTGCCTTGACCAGGAGAAAGAGGCTACTGAAGAGGAATGAATGAATGGATATTGTGCCAGTGTCCGCTACATTGGGTTCATAAAGTATTCAGACCGCATCACATTTTTTGCACATTTTATTGTGCTATAAATTTAATTTAATCCATAATGACAAAGCAAATCATATTTTATTTTTCAAATATATTAAACATCAAAAACTAAAATCTCTGATTTAGATAAGTATTCAGACCCTTGGCTAAGGCACTCCAAATTGAGCTCAGGTCTCTCAGGAATTTAACCAGAGTCTATCTGTGACAAATTCAATTGATTGGGCACTGGGATTGGGATTGTAGAAAGGCACATGTGTGTATAAGATCCTACAATTCACAGTATATCTCAAACCAAAAACTAAGCCATGAAGTCCAGGGAACATTCCGTAGGCCTCTGTTCAAATTATGTCTAGACAAAGGGTTGGGGTGTAAAAATGGTTTCTCAAGCTTTAAATGTCCCCAGAAGCACAGTATACTCCATCATTGTGAAATGGAAGAAGAGTTGGAACCACCAGGACTCATCTTAGACCTTTGCAGTCAAACTCAGTAACCAGTGTAGAAGGGGCTTGGTCAGGGAGCTGACTAAAAACCCAATGGTCACTCTAATAGAGCTTAAGAGTTCCTCAGAAAAGATGTGAGAACTTGCCTGAAGAACAACCATTTCAGAAATGGTGTTTTTTTTTTTAATGGTAGAGTGGTTTGGTAGAAACCAGTCCTGTGTAAAAAGCTTAGGGCAGGTGCTTACAGGACTCTGAGAATGTGAGAAAAAGATTCCCTGGTCTGGTGAGAAAATATTTGAACTCTTTGGGCTGAATTCTAAACACTATGTCTGGTAAAACCAGGTACTGCTCATCACCTGGCTAATACCATCCCTTTGGTGGTAACAGCAGCATGCTATAAGGGGCATTTCTCAGCAGCAGGGACAAAACGAGTGGTCAGAATTCCGTGCAGGTTAAATGTAGCCAAATACAGAAAGGTCCTTGAAGAAAATTGCTTGAGTGCACACCACCTCAGACTGGGTTGAAGGTTCACCATTTACTATGACAATGACCCAAAGCATGGAGCCAAGATAACACAGAAGTGACTAGTCTTTGAATGTCCATGAGTGGCCTGGCCAAAGCTCAAACTTGAACCCAATAGAACATCTATGGAGAGACATGAAGATAGCAGTTCACAGACACTCCACATCCAGTGTGATTGAGCTTGAGAGGATCTGCCCAAATCCCGATGTGTATAGCTTGTAGAGACTTGGACATGAAGACTGAAAGCTGTAAGTGCTACTTTTTCAGTTTTTACAGTACTGAATAAATGGTCTGAATGCTTATTTAAATTAGATTTCCTTATTTAATAATTAATTAAAAAAGAAGAAACAACTTTCTGAAAACTTCCCCTCTTATTTTGTGTATGGTGATGACAAAGTACATTTAATCCATTTGAGGGAGAAGCAGTATGAAAATACTGTATGTGGTGGATGGCTTCATGTGTATCCAAGAAGTTGTTTATTTGTGCAGCAGGGACAACTGAACTCTAATGAGGGGAAATTGGGGGAAAGCATGAACATTCCCATGTTCTACATTTGACTTCTTGGATGGAACAACTGTGTATTAGGTCATACTTTGCTCATCTCACATCTCTCACCAGCTATTTCTGCCTCTGTAAGGGGAATCAGAAAATTAAAGAGAATGATGACATTATTTTATAGGGGCTTTGTGCACTGCCTGGAATAGCAGTGACAAGGTGGCTTTGATTAAAGAAAGTGTGGGGATTTTGTCAGGTTGGCTTGGGTTTTCCTGGCTTCCCCATGGAGAGGTCTGGCTAAATCTTCCCCGAATGTGAAATGGGATATAAGACAGTGACACAAGAGTGGTTGGGGTTTTTTAAACTCTCTGCCAATAACTTCTGAAGAACATAAAAAAGAAAACATGACTGTAGCATAACGTTGTTTTTCTTTGTGCATCAAGAAAAAAGGGGAATTGTTCTCAACTTGGTTTAAGTGTATGCTATATGCATATTTCTTCCCCCCAACAAATGCATACCATCCATGCAGTTGTGAGTCAATTTTGTTATGGTTCTGTTTGCAGGAGGAATGTTTCCTAAACCTGGAGGCACCCATCACCAGGGTTTGTGGATATGATACACCTTTCTCTCACATTTTCGAGCCCTTCTATATCCCGGACAAATGGAAATGTTTTGATGCTGTCAAACGAATGATCAATTACTAGGTGAGGTGTAAATACAAATAAAGTTTGAAAACTGTTCTTTCTTTCTTTTTCTTTCTTTCTTTCTTTCTTTCTTTCTTTCTTTCTTTCTTTCTAGTTTCAGTTGTCATACTGTGCTACTGGACATGTGCCTTATTGAAATGAATAAGACCAGTGTTCACATCTTCCTCAGACTGTTTTAATCCACTTTAATTCTCATTTTGAGAATCAGTTGTAAAAGCCAAAGTGGGGGAAGAGGTCATATAATCCACCCATCTCAGTTGATTAAGTAAAAATTAAACGTGTGAAGGATTTTCATTTCGTTGTTTGTATCTCTTGATGTACTCCCTAGAATATGTTTTATTGTGTCCAGTGCTGGTTCTTGAGCCTCTACTGTTAACTGCTTAAATGATTAGATTAGATTAGATTAGATTAGATTAGATTAGATTAGATTAGATTAGATTAGATTAGATTAGATAAAACTTTATTGATCCCTTTGGGCAGGTTCCCTCAGGGAAATTAAGATTCCAGCAGCATCATTACAGATAAACAGAGAAAATAAATAGAGAAAACTTCTAGATAAATTAAAATAAATTATTTGCATATACAAATATAAAAAAATAAGATGTGGGGAAGGAGGGGGGGCAGGAGAGATATTGCACATTATATTGCACATTGTCCGGTATTGCTTATTGTTAGGCTAGGCTACTGCTCCTTCCCGTCCTCTGTCCTCCTGTTACCCCTCCTCCCCCCCAGAGAGGAGTTGTACAGTCTGATGGCGTGAGGGACAAAGGAGTTTTTGAGTCTGTTCGTCCTGCACTTGGGAAGGAGCATTCTGTCACTGAACAGGCTCCTCTGGTTGCTGATGACGGTGTGCATAGGGTGACTGGCATCGTCCATGATGTTCAATAGTTTGATTGATAAATGTTGATTGATAGATTTTTTTTTTTTTGCTTACATCAACACATTTTCCTCCTTTCCATCTTCTTTTCTTCTCCAGAATTAGACATGTCAATATGAAACTCTTCCTATTATTCTTTTTCTGTGTAGAATTTGGAAACAATGAACTCCTCACAGATGTGGTTGCTACTCTTGTTGACTAAAAGACAACTCATGAGGATGGATGAACACCAACTAAATCTTCAGAACTTCAGTGGTCAACGATGTGGAACAATATTCATGAACACTAAAATGCAGATAACTAGTATATGCCCTTGAATTACATTTGGTGGCTGAATGTTTCCCTTTTTTGCTGTTACATTGTGATTACCTATGTTTAGTCTTTGTCACACTGAATTCTGGGTGTTTTGGTTTCCTAACAAATTAAAGACATTGAACATACTGTTAGACAGTGTTAGAAACTTCCCATTTATTCCACCAGTATTGGTGTGTTTTTGCTTTAAAACCTTCATCAGCCTAACTGTTTATTATAGCATCTTAACTGTTTAGATCAGGTGTTGCTAAAAGGCTGGAAACATAAATTGTATCTCTGTTTTCTTAATTCACTAACATCAAAATTGTCACATTGATGGCACTGAATTAGTTTTAAATCCTGAGCATTAAGAATATCTGAGTGAAACCAATTACAATCCTGATGGTATAGGCACCCCATTGGTTGACACTCAGTTTTTCTGCCAGAGTTACAGATGTTTTATCAAATGTTATAAATAAATTGGTCCACCCTGTAGATTTATTACTGACTGGCAGTCAATTCTGTCACAGTTTTTCTTGCAAGTGTTTTTCTATTTGGTCTTGCATGTTTTTGAAAGGAGTGTGTGTGTGTGTGTGTATATATATATATATATATATATATATATATATATATATCATTATCTCTCGCTGCTTTATCCTGTTCTACAGGGTCGCAGACAAGCTGGAGCCTATCCCAGCTGACTACGGGCGAAAGGCGGGGTACACCCTGGACAAGTCGCCAGGTCATCACAGGGCTGATACATAGACACAGACAACCATTCACACTCACATTCACACCTACGGTCAATTTAGAGTCACCAGTTAACCTAACCTGCATGTCTTTGGACTGTGGGGGAAACCGGAGCACCCAGAGGAAACCCATGCGGACACGGGGAGAACATGCAAACTCCACACAGAAAGGCCCTCGCCGGCCACGGGGCTCGAACCCAGACCTTGCTGTGAGGCGACAGCGCTAACCACTACATCACCGTGCCGCCATATCTCATCTCATTATCTCTAGCCGCTTTATCCTGTTCTACAGGGTCGCAGGCAAGCTGGAGCCTATCCCAGCTGACTACGGGCAAAAGGCGGGGTACACCCTGGACAAGTCGCCAGGTCATCACAGGGCTTGTGCCGCCATCTATATAGCATATACATATATAAGCTTGTATATGCAGGTTTAGACTGGCATGTGGTGCACAGTTGTTGCTTCTGACCTACTCTCAGAGGAACATGCCATGTCTTATTGACATGAACACCTTTTCCAGTCAGCATGCTGTTATCCAACCTCATGAAAGATCATATGGAAATTTTTACTCTCCACTTCTTGGGCTTTTATCCCACAATCTATAGTATCTTGTCTGTGGTCGACTAACTTGTGATCCTGCACATCATGTAGCTGCTTTTGGTTTGCTTCAGTGGGAGATTGTGGCTTTGGCATCAAACAAACAGACAAACCACCCAAAAAAGAACAGAAAAGGTTAAATTGCTGAGACAATACCACTAATCACCAAGTATCTAGCAACCTCATCAAAGCACCAGAGAGGCGTCTGACCGCAAATTATGGACAGAATGCAAAGATAAAATAGTACCTGTCATTTTGGTTGGAGTGAAAGCAAGTTCTGACCACAGTGAAAAACAAGGCCTTCCCTTGGATGAGGTAGTGGAGGTGTCCTATGCTTGAGATGGCATTACAGCACTATCAGTTTGTTCAGCGTCTCAAAGTGTCACATTCAGCAACAGTGCCAAGCAAAACATTTCCTGATTAATTTTATTGTGGGAGATTATTTTGTACTTCATTTCAAAGTGCTTAATAGCTTTGCTGAATTAAATGTGGTAGAAATGAGCAAGTCTCGGATAAGGCTTCTGGAGAATGTAAATGAATTTAATAAGATTGTTGTACTTTAAGTGAATGTTAAATTATGTTCTTATGTCTAATAACCTGTCTGGTAAACCTCGCTCATTAAGCAATTTTATTGTATATATTGTGTATATTTTCTGATGGGTCCTGCAAGTTTGTACATCACTGAAAACATCTTTCCTTTATTTTTGTTTCATACTCTTTTGATACTCTTATTTTTGTTTTATACAAAGACAGCATATTCTCTTAGCTCTTGTCCATAAATGTCTGTGTTAGAGAAACTTTTGTAACAAATGCTCAGATTCACAGGTTAGTTCTCCCACCATTAGCCAAAACCAGCCTACAGAAAGTGTTCTACTAGTTTATATGGTATATTAGGAATAGGATGGAGTCACAGGATCTGCTGGGGCTTCTGGCACATCTCAACATCTTGGTTTGGATCTTCCTCTCTGAAGTGTCTCAATGCTCACTATGTCCTCTGGGTGGAGTCTCCTTTTTAGAAATCCTCCACAATAAAGCCCTACATCTCTGTGGTGGAAAAAGAATAATCATCAAAAGCATTTTCATCTTTTTGTCATATTTCATGACTTGGTTCTGGGTCTTTTCTGTATATGCAATCCTCATTATTTGAAAACATCTGATACATATTCTAAAAGGAAGAAGAACTGTGTTAAAGGTCTTTGTTCACCATGCCATACCAGCAAGAACCTGCAGAATGGTTGTCCAGCAGAGAAAAAATACATATTAATGCCAGAATTGTATAAGGAATAATTCCTCAATTTATCACTTTGAGGAAGTACAAAAAAAAACCAATCCTGACTTCAGATGTGTCTTAAATATACTTACTTTCAGTAAATACTTGATCTTGGTCATGCTGAAGCTGGAGCCTATGCTTGGAACACCACCCATGAGGTGGGAATGGATGAATGAGACACCACTCCATCACAGGGCACCATGCACAACTAGCAGCATGTTTTTGGGAGGTGGGAGGAAACCAGAGAATCTAGAGGATGCAGACACAAGGAGAACATGCACAGAAAGTAATCTGATTGGGGTTAGGTTTGAACCAGGGACCCTGGAGCTGTGAGGTGGCACCTGCACCACCTTGTCACCTGTCAAAGTAGAGATTTCCATTTAAAAAAAAAGTGTATAGAACTATACTGTAATGATTTATAATCCCACTATTCATTGTCACACAGAACAGGATGGGTTCCCTTTTGATTCTGGTTCCTCTCAAAGTTTCTTCATGTCATCAGAGAGTTTTTTCCTTGCCATTCTTACCTCTGGGTTGCTCATTGGGGTTTCAAAACTACATTCAGGTTTCTGTAAAGCTGCCTTGTGACAAAGTCTATTGTTAAAAGCTCTGTACACAAAACTGAATCAAATTGAATTTCAGAAGTATTAATAGAATGTGTGTTGTTTCAGTGATGTACAAATATTTTATTATGGTTATATTTATTCTCACTTCTGAATGCTGGTAATTTTCACAATGACTAAATGGGGGAACTTTCTCTTGTTATTATTAGTTATGGCCGGGTTCTTGCCCAAACTGATAATCACATCATCAGTTTTTCTCTGGCTAATCAGACACAAGGTACACCACCACTCTTGCCAGAGCAGTTGGGGGTTAGGCACCTTGCTCAAAGGCACTTGAGCCAGTCCTACTGGTTTAGGTAATTAAACCAGTGACCTTTTGGTCCCAAAGCTGTTTCTGTAACCATTTGGCCATGGCTTCCCCCAAATTGTTATTATTAATGTCCATTAGAGAAACATTTACCTAAAACTCATTCATGTGCTCTTTAATTTCTCTTTCCCCTTTTATAAAGTTTCTATGACACATGCAAATAAAGTTCCATATTAGGCTTATTCACCTAAGAATGGGGTAGCAGAAAGAAAACAAAATCCATTATTCTGAGCACCAGCAAGCGACAATATCCTACAGATGCACTATTATTGAGCACATAGATTCCTGGTAGTCAAGTCCTGGTTTGGATTTCCTTCTCAGAAGTAAATAATTGCTACTAATGTGCTCTTGCCTTAACACAGTGTAAGATTTGGAATATTTCACCAAAAGTATATGTGAACTGTTTTTCTCTCCTCTTAACTGCTGCTTGCTGAATCATATCTGTGTGAAACAGGCTCTGGTGCTAACTAATGGTTGCTAAGAGGTGGTTAAAAAAAACTTCAGTGCAGGTAATTTGGCTTGACAGATGGACAGAGTGTTTATGTAAAAAGTCATCCTGCTGGAGAGAGAGAGAGCAGCTCTGCCACACCTGACGTCAGTGGCGCTGATAATGTGTATGCAACAAAAATTTCCATTGAGAAGTCTTTCATGTAATGCTTCATGATTAAGCCTGATAGAAAACAAGACATGCCATGTTTCTAGTTCCTGAGAGCAAAAAGCATGCATGCTGGCTATTGGCCATGCAATTATGGCCAAGGGTAACTGCTAGTTCATAGACTTTCGAAGTGTTTGTGCAGTCTGATGCAATGTTATTAGCCTCTACTAGAATGGGAACATTAATATACAGTACTGCCCAAAAGGCTTAGGCCTGGGGTTCCCAAAATAGGGCTTATTGCTGTTTAAACAATTTACTTGTCATAATTAACTCAAATGCGCACATGCTAATTTAATTGTTTTCACTGTCCTGCCAATCTGCACTAAGTGTAGGAATTAAGAGGAGGAAAAAAAACCTTGGACAAATTTCCCCGTTCATCTACCTCTGCACAAACTAAGGCTGTGTCCTAGGAGTGTTTGTGAGTACTAACACTAATCAGTTTTCCCATACACTTTTAAAAACATTTTGTGTAGCCTTCAAATATAGGTCTGTCATGTATACCAGTATTCTGGATTTACTAGACAATAAAATTTTGATTGTAAGGTCAGTGCTTTCAATTTGAAATGCAGCTTGTGACAATAATCATGAGGACAGTCCAAAGTTTTAAAGAGAGACAGAACTCGTCAGCATGTTTAATATCGCTATGCATGAAATTGGGAGGAAAAAAACTATAGTTTGACTTGGAAACCTGACAGACAGGGAATTTTGGCTCTGATGTGCCAATTATAGTGGTTGTTACTTTTAATCCTTTAGATGTACAAAAGGTACTAGACAAGGGAATAATGCCGCTGCTTCTGAAAGCATATGCAAATTCATCAGACTCCTCTACTTCACCTTGAGTGGCATCATACCACCCTGCTTTGGATCTTTCTTTTTTTTTTAAACAACACTTCCCACTAGAATGGTATTCAGTGCAAGGAATATTCCTTTGCTTTTTAGCCATTTATGTTATATATAGGGTGGCATGGTGATGCAGTCGTTAGCACTGTCGCCTCACAGCAAGAAGGTTCTGGGTTCAAACATCATGGCTGACTGGAGCCTTTCTGTGTGGAGTTTGCATGTTCTCCTTGTGCCTGTATGGGGTTCTTCCAGGCACTTCGATTTCCTCCCACAGTCCAAACACATGCAGATTAGGTCAACTGGCTACTCCAAATTGCCCCTAGGTGTGCGTGTGAATAGTTGTTGGTCTCTGTGTTAGTCTTGCAACAGACCCCTTTCACATGACGTCACCGCGCTGCGAGATTTTGTTAGGCGCCATATTGGAAGACCAAGTACATGCACTCACAATATAAAACAAAGTACGAGCGAGAGTAAAGTGACACGATGGCTGATAATTCTGGTTATGTGAGTACATTACCAGTTGCAGAAAGGGCACGGTATGTGGAGAAACTGGCTGTGATTGATGGGTTTGACCCATATGATAAGACTCGGGGCAAGGGAGAATGGAAACATAAGGAGGACCTGACACCAATTCTGCCATCTGTTTGCTACCCAGACATTGTAAACTATTTGTTGTTTACACCCAGTGCCTACACTCAGTGTTCGAACTATGCCGATATTTTCGGGGGGCCCCTTTTTTCCCTTGGGGGTGTGTGTGCTTGCGCTTGTCTCGGAGCGCGGATCTCCAAACACATGAGAAGCCTATCTTACGCACATATCACGCAGACTCCACACCTCCACACACGCATCGCGTCTGAAGTCATAACTCATCAGGGGAAATCGTATCCGCATTGGCATGTTCAAAAAACAACCTCGCGTCAACAATGATACCACACGCAAGAAAAAAAAAAAACAGTCAGGCTACTCAACAACCAACCTGGCAGCAGCGCACAAGCCCCAAACCATCCTAAATTATTATTATTATTATTATTATTATTATTAAATTGTAGAAGTCTGGGAGGCTTGCTCCTCATCCAGTTATCAACTTGGGGCCACTTTAGCATGTTTTAAATCTGAATTTCTTGCGTTTGCTTACCTCAAAGTGTCCGCAGATCATGCACAGACTTATCCATTATATCCACAGTTTTTTGCCAAGTCTCACACAGGTTTCTTTCAAGTCTACTGTTGGGCCAATAAATCATAAATAAAACAGCTCAGATTTGTTTGTTTAAGTCGTTTGCCACTCCACTTTATTCTCATGGGTTCACATACCGCTGCCGTTATTATCCCTTTATCACGAGTTTGTTGGTCTTCCAAAATGGCGCAGGGTCTGTTTACTTCCGGTTTCGGGTGACGTCAGTGAAAGGGGTCTATAGATTGCCAACCTGCCTAGGGTGTACTCTGCCCAAAGTCAGCTGGGACTGTCTCCAGCTTCCCCTGTGACCCTAATAGATAAGTGGTATAGATAATGGATGGATGCATGTTACACATAATGTTATGTTACATATAACAATAAAATACTCAAATGTTACAGTAGTCCTGAATTACAACCCCAATTCCAAAAAAGTTGGGACAAAGTACAAATTGTAAATAAAAACAGAATGCAATGATGTGGAAGCTTCAAAATTCCATATTTTATTCAGAATAGAACATAGATGACATATCAAATGTTTAAACTGAGAAAATGTCTCATTTAAAGAGAAAAATTTAAATTTCATGACAACACCACATCTCAAAAAAGTTGGGACAAGGCCATGTTTCCCACTGTGAGACATCCCCTTTTCTCTTTACAACAGTCTGTAAACGTCCGGGGACTGAGGAGACAAGTTGCTCAAGTTTAGGGATAGGAATGTTAACCCATTCTTGTCTAATGTAGGATTCTAGTTGCTCAACTGTCTTAGGTCTTTTTTGTCATATCTTCCGTTTTATGATGCGCCAAATGTTTTCTATGGGTGAAAGATCTGGACTGCAGGCTGGCCAGTTCAGTACCCGGACCCTTCTTCTACACAGCCATGATGCTGTAATTAATGCAGTATGTGGTTTGGCATTGGCATGTTGGAAAATGCAAGGTCTTCCCTGAAAGAGACATTGTCTGGATGGGAGCATATGTTGCTCTAGAACCTAGATATATCTTTCAGCATTGATGGTGTCTGTCCAGATGTGTAAGCTGCCCATGCCACATGCACTAATGCAACCCCATACCATCAGAGATGCAGGCTTCTGAACTGAGCACAGATAACAACTTGGGTCGTCCTTCTCCTCTTTAGTCCAAATGACACAGCGTCCCTGATTTCCATAAAGAACTTCAAATTTTGATTCGTCTGACCACAGAACAGTTTTCCACTTTGCCACAGTCCATTTTAAATGAGCCTTGGCCCAGAGAAGACGTCTGCGCTTCTGGATCATGTTTAGATACGGCTTCTTCTTTGAACTATAGAGTTTTAGCTGGCAACGGTGGATGGCACGGTGAATTGTGTTCACAGATAATGTTCTCTGGAAATATTCCTGAGCCCATTTTGTGATTTCCAATACAGAAGCATGCCTGTATGTGATGCAGTGTCGTCTAAGGGCCCGAAGATCACGGGCACCCAGTATGGTTTTCCGGCCTTGACCCTTACACACAGAGATTCTTCCAGATTCTCTGAATCTTTTGATGATATTATGCACTGTAGATGATGATATGTTCAAACTCTTTGCAATTTTACACTGTTGAACTCCTTTCTGATATTGCTCCACTATTTGTCGGCGCAGAATTAGAGGGATTGGTGATCCTCTTCCCATCTTTACTTCTGAGAGCCGCTGCCACTCCAAGATGCTCTTTTTATACCCAGTCATGTTAATGACCTATTGCTAATTGACCTAATGAGTTGCAATTTGGTCCTCCAGCTGTTCCTTTTTTGTACCTTTAACTTTTCCAGCCTCTTATTGCCCCTGTCCCAACTTTTTTGAGATGTGTTGCTGTCATGAAATTTCAAATGAGCCAATAGTTGGCATGAAATTTCAAAATGTCTCACTTTCGACATTAGATATGCTGTCTATGTTCTATTGTGAATACAATATCAGTTTTTGAGATTTGTAAATTATTGCATTCCGTTTTTATTTACAATTTGTACTTTGTCCCAACTTTTTTGGAATTGGGGTTGTATAAATCTGGACTTTTAAGAAATGAAATATATAGTGGTCAAAGCTTGGGGCTGCAGAAAATTCATGAAGTTCATTTGGGAACCAGTGGCTTAGACACATGTAATGACAACCTGGAAAGCATAGCCGCTTTTAAAATAATGATAGGTTTCTCTCAATATAAAATAGATGACTATGAATGACAATAATCAGCAGGGCTGGAACAGGGCATCTGTCTTTTGGAGTTTAGATTCAGAAATCCATAGTTGGGCTGGGCATGGCTTGGGACCCTATTTTAAGCCAGAATTATGTATTCTATAGATCAACTTCAAAAAGAATAGAGTATACAGTATAAACAGCATTAAATTATAACCACTAAACATTGTGCTAGTGTGGAACAACAGGACAATGTGCATTTAGCAGACTTGTTCATTTGAGTTAGCTAAAAAGCTCTCATTGCAGTTTTTATTCCCATGGCCACAGAATCCCATGTTTTGAATTAACAATAGTTTTGAACTACAGTGTCTTGCAAAAGTATTCATCCCCCTTGGTGTTCATCCTGTTTTGTTACATTACAAGCTGGAATTAAAATGGATTTTTTGGGGGGTTAGCACTATTTGATTTACACAACATGCCTACAACTTTAAAGGTGAAAATGGCTGTTTTATTGTGACACAAGCAATAATTAAGATGAAAAAACAAAAATCTGGAGTGTGCATAGGTATCCCCCCCCCAAAAAAAAAAAAAAAAAACATCAATACTTTGTAGAGCCACCTTCTGCTGCAATTACAGCTGCAAGTCTCTTGGGCTATGTCTCTATTAGCTTAGCACATCTAGCCACTGGGATTTTTGCCCATTCCTCAAGGCAAAACTGTCCCAACTCCTTCAAGTTAGATGGGTTGTGTTGGTGTACAACAATCTTCAAGTTATGCCATAGATTCTCAATTGGATTGAGGTCTGGGCTTTGACTAGGCCATTCCAAGACATTTAAATGTTTCCCTTTAAACCACTCCAGTGGAGCTTTAGCGGTATGTTTAGGGTCATTGTGCTGCTGGAACATCAACCTTCGTCCCAGTCTCAAACCTCTGGCTGACTCAAACAAGTTTTCTCCAGAATTGCCCTGTATTTAGTGCCATCCATCTTTCCTTCAATCCTGACCAGCTTTCCTGTCCTTGAAGATGAAAAATATATCCACAACATGATGCTGACAGCATGATGCTGACACCACCATGTTTCACTGTAGGAATGGTGTTCTCAGGGTATTGGGTTTGCACCACACATGGCATTTCCCATGATGACCAAAAATATAAGTTTTAGTTCATTTGTGTTTGGGGAGTCTGCCACATGCTGTTGGGCAAACTCCAAATGTGTTTTCTTAAGCAATGACTTTTTTCTGGTCACTCTTCCATAAAACCCCACTCTGTGAAGTGTACAGCTTAAAGTGGTCCTATGGACCGATACTCCCATCTCTGCTGTGGATCTTTGCAGCTCCTTCAGTGTTCTCTTTGGTGTCTTTTTTGCATCTCTGATTAATACCCTTCTTGCCTGGTCTGTGAGTTTTGGTGGTAGCCTTCTCTTGTCAGGTTTGTACTGGTGGCATATTCTTTCCATTTTGCTATAATGGATTTAATGGTGCTCCTTGGCATATTCAAAGGTTGGGATTTTTTTTATAACCCAACCCTGATCTATAATTCTTCACAACTTTGTCTCTGACATGTTTGCGCCAAGTGCTCCTTGGTTTTCATGTTGCTTGCTTAGTAGTGTTGCAGAGTCGGGGTCCTTCCAGAACAGGTTGATTTATACAGACATCATGTGATAGATCATGTGACACTTTGATTGCACACAGGTGAATCTTAATCAACTAATTACAGTGGTGCTTGAGAGTTTGTGAACCCTTTAGAATTTTCTATATTTCTGCATAAATATGACCTAAAACATCATCAGATTTTCACACAAGTCCTAAAAGTAGATAAAGAGAACCCAGTTAAACAAATGAGACAAAAATATTATACTTGGTCATTTATTTATTGAGGAAAATGATCCAATATTACATATCTGTGAGTGGCAAAAGTATGTGAACCTCTAGGATTAGTAGTTAATTTGAAGGTAAAATTAGAGTCAGGTGTTTTCAATCAATGGGATGACAATCAGGTGCAAGTGGGCACCCTGTTTTATTTAAAGAACAGGGATCTATCAAAATCTGATCTTCACAACACATGTTTGTGGAAGTGTATCATGGCACGAACAAAGGAGATTTCTGAGGACCTCCGAAAGAGCGTTGTTGATGCTCATCAGGCTGGAAAAGGTTACAAAACCATCTCTAAAGAGTTTGGACTCCACCAATCCACAGTCAGATAGATTGTGTACAAATGGAGGAAATTCAAAACCATTGTTACCCTCCCCAGGAGTGGTCGACCAACAAAGATCACTCCAAGAGCAAGGTGTGTAATAGTTGGTGAGGTCACAAAGGAACCCAGGGTAACTTCTAAGCAACTGAGGGCCTCTCTCACATTGGCTAATGTTAATGTTCATGAGTCCACCATCAGGAGAACACTGAACAACAATGGTGTGCATGGCAGGGTTGCAAGGAGAAAGCCACTGCTCTCCAAAAAGAACATTGCTGCTTGTCTGCAGTTTGCTAAAGATCACGTGGACAAGCCAGAAGGCTACTGGAAAAATGTTTTGTGGATGGATGAGATCAAAATAGAACGTTTTGGTTTAAATGAGAAGCGTTATGTTTGGAGAAAGGAAAACACTGCATTCCAGCAGAAGAACCTTATCCCATCTGTGAAACATGGTGGAGGTAGTATCATGGTTTGGGCCCGTTTTGCTGCATCTGGGCCAGGACGGCTTGCCATTATTGATATGAAACCGACCCAAATGACTAGGCTTTAGCCCCTAACTGAAGCTATTTCAGTCCAAGTGAATCACCCTTAAATTAATCTGTAATGTTCCTCCAGAGAGCAGGCCATTCAACTAAATGAATGTAGCAGACACATGATTCCTCAAATGCAACACTTTGTAAGAATTCATTTCAATATAAAAATATATTTAAAACATGCAACTATAACTCCAGTATAACTTGTATAAATTGGGCCTCAAGAAGCAGCAATATAGCAATGTGACATAGGCTCAGTCCCCCTAACCCCACAAACCAAACAAATAATCACAGCACACTACAACAAAAGCCAAATAAAAAAATACAAACCCAAATAATAAATACACACTCAATAAGACCTATTACAAGAGACACCCAAATGAAAATAACCCACAGCCAACAAATAAACAAGACATGCATGTAAACCAGTACACTTGCCTCCCCAAGCCAGTACTGAGAGGTTACAGTGCAATATCAAAAAAAAAACACAAATTATCCTCACACAAGTAGAAAACACATCACCACACACGCACAACAGAGACACCAAACATACCACAAGCACACCAAGCCGCCATACAATGGCCCACAGGAAAAGTGGAGAACAGCGGCCTTAGATTAAGACCCGTAAAGGTAGTTTAGAAACGTTAAGCCAAGTAACAGAAGATGGCAGTAGAAAGCAGCAACCGCATGCAGCATATGTAGCAAGCCGAATCAAAACAGCAAAGCAGCAACAACGAAGCAGCAAAGCAACAGCCAACCAGTTTCATGGTTGCTGTAGTCAGCACAAGGCTAAGAGCTGACGTGGCAAAATGCACAAGAAACGAAAACCAGCGATCTGCTTCAGTACAAAAGCAGTTCTTGCCCTCTTTCTTCTTTTCTTGCATAACATTTTCCTTAATGGAGCTGAGCTGCTGCAGTCCGCCAGGTGCTTCTGATGCTGTTCTTTGAGGCACGCGTTCTCCTCGCACAGCTCATGCACTTGGTGTTCGAGTTCCTCAATGTGACCCTTTTGCTTCTCCAGCAACTCCTGCTGGGTCTCAATAATGTTATTGAGCTCCTTCAGATACTCAGCCGCCTTGCTGGGGTTTTCCGTTGCGTTTTCCATGTCTCTGTGCACGAGACATCCGTCCATAAAGACAGGTTTATGGACGCCACAACACGCTCAAGCACAGGCTGCATCCCAATCCACCACTGTCGCCGCTGCACGCTCTCCACGCAAACGTGAGCTGCAATCACGACACCTGTGCCTTAAAAAGGCCAACTGCACTGATGGCTAAATTAATGCCACACCCCTGTTCTCACCTCCATTGCACTTCGTCCTACCACAGATGGAACAATGAATTCTGAATTATACCAGCAAATTCTAAAGGAAAATGGCAGGACATGTGTCCATGAACTGAATCTCAAGAGAAGGTGGGTCATGCAGCAAGACAACGACCCTAAGCACACAAGTCGTTCTACCAAAGAATGGTTAAAGAAGAATAAAGTTAATGTTTTGGAATGGCCAAGTCAAAGTCCTGACCTTAATCCAATCGAAATGTTGTGGAAGGACCTGAAGCGAGCAGTTCATGTGAGGAAACCCACCAACATCCCAGAGTTGAAGCTGTTCTGTACGGAAGAATGGGCTAAAATTCCTCCAAGCCGGTGTGCAGGACTATTGCTGTATAAGGGGGTCACACCCAATGTTCCCTCTAATTTTTCATGTGCCTGAGCATATGTGCCAAGTCCCTGAGCACCTGCCTTGTACCATTGTGAGCAACTTCAGACATACACGCGGGCCAACTGTATAATAATCTTACCATACCGTATCTGTACAGCAGGGCTGGCCCAAGCCTTTAAGGGGCCCTAAGCAGAATTTGATTTGGGGGCCCCTCACACCACCAAAACTACACTGCTAGCTGCCTTATTATTTCTTAGGCTACACAGTTAGTCTAGCCACCCACCATAATCTGCGTTTTTAGTTGGTTTACATTATACTGCAACTTGTGGCTATTGCAATATAAAATAATTCAGAGTGATGTGTGGCATATTTGTAAGTAAAACAACAAATCAGTAGACAAGACACTGTATATGTTAACTTGTTTACATATACAGTGTCTTGTCTACTGATTTGTTGTTTTACTTACAAATATGCCACACATCACTCTGAATTATTTTATATTGCAATAGCCACAAGTTGCAGTATAATGTAAACCAACTAAAACTTAATCTAACATAATTAGCATTATGTTAGATTAAGTAGTAAAGATTGAATGCACGCCGTTAATCTGCACCGTTTATAGCACAGCTGATGTAGGACAAAAATCTGTTCAAATGCCAAGAAATGACGTTTTGTGCTCTGCGCATGCGCAGTGGGGCTTTGTAGGACGCATTGACGTGTAGGACAGTTTATCAGAACACCTGCCGTGCTGTACAGTACCATACAGCAAACCCATTACCCATCACTTTTGTGTGTTGAGGCAAATATCACTCCAATAGCAATAATACCTTCCTATTTTACTACCTTTTTACTAAACTTTGGCTTCGCAGCACGTCTTGCAGAGCAGCCCTTTCTCACTCGGGGACATTTTTTCGTTTTCAAGTTTTACATCCTGTCCGTCCGTGCGCACATACTCCGACAGCCATTCCAGTTTAAAAGCTTCACATTTCTTTTTTATTCTCGCTTGATGCGTGGACGTACCCGGTCGTTTCGCCATTGCTGCATTTACCTCAGCTTCACACTCCGAACTCAAACGGCAAGCACTAGCAACAGAATCATAACATGATGGCACGCAACAGTTCCGGTGGACGTGCCATACGTAAGCTACAACGTCACATGAACATTTTATTTTACTAATAGTAATACACAAAATAATGAAAAATATTTTTATTGTGTATTATTGTCTATAATTGTGTCTGGCCATCAGTTTTTTAATATTGACTCTAAAAAAAAAATTAGGAGTGCCAGGAAAGCAGGTAAAGCTAACAAGCTAACCCATTCAGAATTCTCTGCGCTGGCACAGGGTTGCTCTGCGCGGAGAGCGTGGGAGCACTGCGCGATTGCGCAGGCGCGCAGCTTAGAGGGAACATAGGTCACACCAGATACTGAAAGCAAAGGTTCACATACTTTTGCCACTCACAGATGTGTAATATTGGATCATTTTCCTCAATAAATAAATGACCAAGTATAATATTTTTGTCTCATTTGTTTAACTGTGTTTTCTTTATCTACTTTTAGGACTTGTGTGAAAATCTGATGATGTTTTAGGTCATATTTATGCAGAAATATAGAAAATTCTAAAGGGTTCACAAACTTTCAAGCACCACTGTATGTGACTTATGAAGTTGGTTGGACCAGCTCTTATTTAGGGATTTCATACAAAAGGGGGTGAATATCTATGCACACTCCAGATTTCTGTTTTTTTTAATCTTAATTATTCTTAGTATCACAATAAAACAATGTGCACCTTTAAAGTGGTAGGCATGTTGTGTAAATCAAATGGTGTTAACCCCCCAAAATCCATTTTATTTCCAGCTTGTAATGCGACAAAACAGGACAAACATCAAGGGGGATGAATACTTTTGCAAGACACTGTAATAGCACTAACGTTTAGCTATCTAGTAGCATTGATTTAAGTATCATGGCTATGACATGCTGTTTTAACATTTATTCAACCCACTTTAGCTAGCTATGCCTTTACCCCTTTCAAACAGATGACCCACAAACAAACAAATGTTATCTAACTAATTGGACATCTGAGTTTTAGGCCAATAGCTAGTTAACCAGCTGGCTTTTTAATGCTGCTAATTTTGCTGCAAGGACAGCTAACTGGCAAAAATGGCAGCTAGCTAACTAATTTCTTTTAACAAACTGAATCATATGAGCAGCTAGCTTGGGAAAATGAGCAACTAGCTAAAAATCAAGGGATAGCTAGTTATGGTAAGTCAAAAAGCAAATGGCTTGCCATACTATGACACCCTTCAAACTGTCCTGTTATATCGAATGAACTGACCTGAGTTTCCCAAAAGCATCACAGCACAAAGATCATCATTTAATGATGGAGCGAGCAGTGGTCAGATCACGCTTTAAGCCCCAGGAGCCTAGGGGCCCTAGTGATCAGCTTACTCTTTAAATGCTAAGGAGCCTAGGGGTCCTCACACTGTAAGCACTGAGGGGCCCAGGGGCCCTAGTTGTCAGCTTACATTTTAAACACCAAGGGGTCTGTTAGCCCTTGCTTTGTATATATCAAAGGGTTTGAGGGCCAGTAATGATCACCTCAACTTTTAAAGATTAAGGGGATTGAGGGCCCTCACATTGTAATCACTGAGGGGTCTGGGGCACAGTTGCTTCTTCTTCATCTTTTGGCTGCTCCCAATTAGGGGTCGCCACAGCGGATCTTTCGTCTCCAATGCTTCCTGTCTTCCACATCCTTCTCTACCACACCTGCCACTTTCATGTCCTCTCTCACCACATCCATGTATCTCCTCTTTGGCCTTCCTCATTTTCGTTTGCCTGGCAGCTCCATCCTCAACATTCTCCTTCCCACATGCTCTGCATCTCTTCTCAGGATGTGCCCATACCATCTCAGTCTCATCTCTCTTAGCTTAATTCCCAAGCTCTCCACATGTGCTGTCCCCCTGATGTGCTCGTTCCTTATCCTGTCCAACCTTGTCACTCCCATCGCAAACCTTAACATCCTCAACTCCGCCACCTCCAACTTTGCCTCCTGTTTCTTTGTTAAGGGTACGATCTCCAATCCATACATCACAGCTGGTCTCACTAGTCTTATACATCTTACCTTTCACTTTTGCTGAGACTTTCCTATCACAAATGACTCCCAAAATCCTTCTCCAACTGCTCCACCCTGCCTGCACTCTCTTTATCACCTCACTATCACAGCCCCCATTTTCTTGCACAGTTGACCCCAGGTACTTGAATTCACCAACTTTCTTTATGTCTACTCCTTGCATCTTCACTACACTCTCATCCCCATTCTTATTGATGCACATGTATTTTGTTTTGCTACTGCTCACCTTCATTCCTCTTTGTTCCAATGCATACCTCCATCTCTCCAAACCCAACTCAACCTCCTTTCTACTTTCACCACATATCACAATATCATCCGCAAACATCATGTTCCATGGTGACTCTTGCCTCACTTTGTCCGTCAAGCTATCCATCACTATGGCAAACAAAAAAGGACTCAAAGCAGATCCTTGATGGAGTCCCACCTTCACCTCGAACCATTCAGTTGTTCCAACTGCACACTTCACTGCACACCTCACTGTTCTCATACTGTACATGTCTTGCACCACTCTAATATACTTCTCATTCACTCCACTCTTTCTCATACGATACCATAACTCATCTCTCGGTACTCTATCGTATGCCTTCTCCAGGTCTACAAATACACAATGTAGCTTTCTTTCTCTGGCCTTCCCTGTACTTCTCCATTAACATTCTTAAAGCAACAATTGCATCCAACGTGCTCTTCCTTGGCATAAACCCGTACTGCTGTTCACAGATTGCTACCTCTCTTCTCAATCTCGTCTCCAATACCCTTTCCCATAGCTTCATGATGTGGCTCATCAATTTTATTCCTCTGTAATTACTGCAGCTCTGTACATCTCCCTTATTCTTGTATATTGGGACTAGCACACTCTTTCTCCATTCATTTGGCATTTCCTCATTCTCTAGGATCTTATTAAACAATCTTGTTAGGAACTCCACAGCCGTCTCACCCAAACATCTCCAAGCCTCAATCGGGATACCATCTGGTCCGACTGCTTTCCCAGTCTTCATTCTTCTCATGGCTGCCCTCACCTCATCCTTACTAACCAACTCTGCTTCCTGATTTGCTGTCTCCAATGAATCTGACCTTTTCTCTCTTGGATTCTCCTCATTTAATAAATCCTCAAAGTACTCTTTCCACCTTCTTAATACACTCTCTTTGTTTGTCAGCACATTTTCATTTACATCTTTCATCACGGGGCGGCACGGTGGTGTAGTGGTTAGTGCTGTTGCCTCACAGCAAGAAGGTCCGGGTTCAAGCCCTGTGGCCGACGAGGGCCTTTCTGTGTGGAGTTTGCATGTTCTCCCTGTGTCCGCGTGGGTTTCCTCCGGGTGCTCCGGTTTCCCCCACAGTCCAAAGACATGCAGGTTAGGTTAACTGGTGACTCTAAATTGACCGTAGGTGTGAATGTGAGTGTGAATGGTTGTCTGTGTCTGTGTCAGCCCTGTGATGACCTGGCGACTTGTCCAGGGTGTGCCCTGCCTTTCGCCCTCACCAACATGTCCATTGAAATCTGCTCCTATCAGCACACGCTCCTCCCTCTGTATACTTTCTACCACTTCATCCATCTTTTCCCAGACAGACTCTCTTCATTCTCTCATCCAACCTGTGGGGCGTACTCACACACAACATTGACTACCACTCCTTGAATCTCCAACTTAATGCCTATCACCCTATCTGACACCCTCTTCACATTAAGAGGGCACAGTTGCTACATACCCCAATACACAATCCTCCTTGGTCTTCTTTTCCTACAAGTTATGACACGGAAAATCCCAAAGTTGGGGATTCCTGTGTTAGAAGTCATATATTTTGTAAACTGCTAGCTCCATGGCCAGTCTACCAACCTCATTTTGATCATGAATCAATAAAGATTACTCGGCCCAGCATGTTATTCAATTCAAGTCAATAATATTGATCCAAACATTCTATCTTTTTCAACTAAGCAGAAAACTTCCAGTTTACTCTGCAGGCACTGCCACTTTGGAAATCACATGATGCATTGCTGTGCGCTGATTGGTTGAAAGGTGAGTGACATTGAATTCATCTGCAAGAAACAATGCACCAAAGTTTTAAATGTGAACTATCAAAATGAGTAACAAAAATGGGACTAAAGGCTCACAAGACACCATGTCATGGTATGGAAGGGTTGGAAATTAAGCAAGTAATACACAGAGTCTAAATTTATGACACACTATGTGGCTGCAAATCATTATTCTCAAGTTTATTTGGGCGCACTGATTGGGGGATACTGATGGGTAAAACAGCACAGTGTGTAAGGTTCATGAACACCGTACAAGCTTTGGCCAATCAACGCACAGAAATGCAGTCACGTGATTTTCAATCATGGCAGTGCTGGAGGAGTAGATTAACTTTTCAGCTTTATTCAGAAAATTGGCAGCAGGGAACACTAATATTGATTTGAAACTGCTGAAATGTTGATTTGGGAAACCTTTATTGTTTTGTGATCAAACAGAGATTGACAAATTGTATGTGGAGTGGACCATTCATGAATTACATCTTTGGGGATTTTTCCATGTCATAACTTGTAGGAAAAGAAGACTGAGGAGGATTGTGTATTGGGGTATGTGGTCGGGGGGGGGGCCCGAGTGGTGATCTCATATTTTATACACCAAGGGGCCCAGGGTGTATTATTTTAATATCCTAATTTTATTATGTAATTTTAAATATCTTTCACCAGTTAGCCACAGTGCAATAATATAAAATCAGAAATAAAAGCACAACCCCTGGATACACTGCCAAGCAGTGGTAGCTTGCCAATGCAGGGTGCCTGGTAGTCTGTCAGTGCTTGTCAGCATTCATTAAAAATTGGTTCCAAATTACAACCCCAAATAAGAAAAAGTTGGGACGGTATGTTGAATTGAAATTAAAACTGAAAATGATTTGTAAATAATCTTTGACCTGTATTGCACTCAAAACAATACTCTCTGGCATGCCACTACATTGGCAAGGCCACCCCGACCTCCATCAGAGTTTCTAGGGAACATTACAGTAGTGGCTTCTCTTTTCTTTCTACTGGGTTATTATAGATGTTTTTTGCATAACACAAAGATGAACACCCATTCACAATCACATGTATGGACATATTTAGAGTAGCCAGTTGACCTAATCCTCATGCCTTTAGACTGTGGGAGGAAACTGGAGTACCCAGAGGAAACCCACGCAGGCACAGGGAAATCATGCAAACTCCACACAATAAGGCCCCAGTTGGCTGTGAGGTTTGAACCCAGAACATCAAGGGTTGCATTTGGGGGTTTCTCTCTTCAGTCTCCTTTTTCAGAGGAGAAATATATACTAAATTGGTGATTGACTGGTGATTGGCTTGACCAAGCTAAAACTTTCCATTTTTTCCCTGATGAAATCCTTTGTCGTGTTTTCAGCATTTTTTTTTTTTTTGGGCCATTGGCTTGCTACATGATGAAGTTCCTCCCAATTAGATTGGAAGCATTTCTCTGTAAATTGGCAGACAGAATGTTTCTGTAGACTTCTGAATTAATTCTGCTGCTACCACCACAAGTTACATCATCAGCAAAGATTAGTAAGGCCATTCCAGAAGCAGCCATGCAAGCTCAAGCCATGACAGTACCTCCACTGTGCTTGAACAATGAGCTTGTATGTTTGGAACATGAGCAAATCCTTTGTTCACTGCAAAAAATGATATCTTAGCAAGTGAAAATATCTCAAAATAGTTGAAACAATCTAGCATTTCCTATTAGAAGAATACAAGACACCAATTCTGAGATTATTAAACCTAGTTCTAGATTGCAACCAACTTATTCTAAGATGTCTTATCGAGTAAAAATATCTGTCCATGCAGCAAGATAACTTCACTAGCATTATGTAATTTTCTCCTCAAATTCAGTTTTCAATTTTTTGCAGTGTTTCTCCATACTTTGGCCATTCCATCACTTATGTGGAGGTTAGTTCGAGAGCTTTTATGGCTCATCTCTCTATTTCTTTGTGAATTCCAATCTAGCCTTCTGATTTTTACTGCTGCTGAGTGGATTGCATCTTATGGTATGACCTCTATATTTCTGCTCTCAAAGTCTTCTTCAGACAGTGGATTGTGATACCTTCACCCCTGCCCTGTGTTGGTTGTGATGTCACTGACTGTTGTTTTTGGGTTTTTCTTTACAGCTTTCATAATATTCATATCATCAACTGCTGTTGTTTTCTTTGACTGATCAGTTTGATTTCTGGTTATTAGTACCCTTCTTTTTAAGACATTCCAACTTGTTATACTGGCCAATTCCCAATGCTTGTACAATGGCTCTGATCAGTTTTCTCAGCTTCAAAATGCCTTGCTTTTCTCCCATATGCTGCTCTCTGGTCTTCATTTGGGTTTATCCTTTTAAATAACAAATATGGTCTTCGGAGCTCTTAAATATTCAATCAATCAATCTAACAGGGTGTACCTGGGCAACAACAAAAACCTAGTCACATGCTCCAATATATTTAATCATTTGAAAATTGGGTGGGTTCAAACAAAAGGGTTCAAACTCTAAGTTATTTAACACATCTAGATGTAAATTTCAGGAAATGAAAGCTGGAAACCTGATCTCTCATTTCATATTCATCTTTTGATCTCAAACCCACATGTCTTCAGTGTATAGGGAAAAAAAACCAATTGGCCGTGCTGTTCCAATATTTTCTGTGGGGGCTGTATGTTGTTGCTAATCTGTTTGTATAGTTTTTATACTGCATTGAATCCACACTATTTCATGCACTTAGCACTCAAGCAGATGTGTTTTATTAGACTTCATTAGTCTAGGCCAGTGCTTTTCCACCCAACCTACCTTTGTATCACTCACACTTTTAATGCTTTTGTAAACTGTGTACTGAGTACTTAAGCCCTGTTTGAGCAGCCCCTCTGGGAAAACTGGCTGCAGTTGTGCTGAAGAAGCCAACACTAAGGAATCTGAGTGATGAAGAAATTAATCATTTAAGGTCATTGAGTGAATAGTGTGAAGAGATTACTTCTGTCCTTGAATATTGACATTTATAAACACTGAAGAGATGGAGTCAGGACAAGTCCAGGCATATGGGTATAATGGGAGCTCGGCATTTCTGAAGAATATTGATTTGAGTTTTGCTGTGTTGCAGCCCATCTGTTATGTATATTGATTCATATGGAGAACATGGGTTCTCCCCACTAACAACTGCACACGTTCAACACAGTCCTCCTTCTTCAAGCATGGGTATTCTTTGAGTAATTCCTCCAGAGAGAGGACATGACCCCTCACTATAAATATTTATGAACAAACAATTCCTCTACAATAATGAATACCATTTAAAGAGATTGAACTATTCAATATGTAGAGTTAGCCACTGTCTCTACTTTTTAATGTTACTTTGCCTATTCAACAAAGTAGAGTAAGGTGAAATTTATGCTAGAAATTCAGTCATTCATTCATTTTCAGTTACTGATTTATCCTGGTCAGGGTCATGGTAGTCTGAGAGCCAATCCCATTATGCTAGAAATTGTTATAAAAAAAAAAAAGAATAATTACAAGTTTCTATAGCATGAAATAAGGTCATAAGCCTTGTGAGACTGGGCCAAGATCATTCAAATTAAATGTTGTTTTGATAGCACCCACACAAAGCACTTGTGAGCCACAACAAAGTAGCACACGTTTGAGTGGTAACACTGAACTTTCTCATGCTATTGGCCTATTTTACAATCTGCTGATTCTTTAGGACTCATGAGTTTGTGTAAATTTTTGCAGTTTGTGGGCTTTCAATTGTTGTGACTGGCTGCTTGCATAGAGTTTGCATTTGACTTGCGTTTATAAATACCTAGAAAAACCTTAGGTGCAGAAATCAATTAGTAACCACTTACAACTTATTTTATAAAAGAAATAAGGCAGTTATATGGCTATTATGATAGCAAATGAATAGACAGTTCATCTAGTTAGTGTTTCAAAGGAAAATAGGTGCCTGTATGTGATTGTGCACCACTATGAATATGTGTGCAAGGATGACATCAAAATGGAATTGAGGATCTCTTTGGGATGTAGTACTCAGAGCATATAACAAATAAAGCCATGTTTTAAACACAAAAGCCATGAATATACAGTATAACGTACAAAAGGTTAAATCACTGTTTTTTAAGTCGTTTTTGCTTCTGCTTTGCTTTATCCTGGGTTTTTTTCATAATTTTCATATGTTTTGTTTTCTTATATTTAGCTTTTCCTGCTCTTGAGCTCTGATGCCCAAAAGGGAGAGGCAGTCTCTAATTAGAACAGCAAAAATACATATTTAAAGTTCTGTGTGGCTTTTGGGAAACTCTGTATTTAAGGCTAAGAGGGGACAATGAAGGAGACAATGCCTGTGGAAAGCTCTTTTTACAGTACAAGTGAATATCCTACAGTCAGTCAGTATGCATGAGCAATTCTCTGAAAATACAGTGGATATATAAAGTTTAGACACCAGTGTTAAATTTGCAACGAAGATAAATCATGTCAGATCTTTTTCCACCTTTAATGTGATATAACAACCAACAAAATTCAAATGAAAAATAAATACAAGTTTTATGGGGAAAAAAACCTTACAATAACCTGGCATATGTGTGCACACCCTGTAACTAATAATTTGTGAAATCACATTTAGCTTGTAATGCAGCGTTGACTTCTCTTTTTTTTTTTTTTTTTTGGGGGGGGGGGGGTGTAATCTACCAACTTAGCACATCTTTATTTGGCAATTTTATTTCACCCTTCCTTACAAAAATGCTCCAAGTCTATCAGTTGTGAAGTTGTGAAAGGATCACAGCCCACTTCAAGTAAGTCCACAGGTCTTCAATGGAATTTTTAACTGGGCTCAGACTGGCAAATTAAAAAATGTCAATCATCTTCTTCTGAAGGCAGTCCTTTGTTGACTTGGATTTGTGCTTTGGGCTGTTATCATGCTTAAAGTAAAATTTCTTCATCTTCTTCAGCTTCATCTATATAACAGAGGCTAGCATCAATTTTTGTGCCAAAATAGATTTGTATTTGGAGCTACGGGCGGCACGGTGGTGTAGTGATTAGCGCTGTCGCCTCACAGCAAAAAGGTCCTGGGTTCGAGCCCCGGGGCCGGCGAGGGCCTTTCTGTGTGGAGTTTGCATGTTCTCCCCATGTCCGCGTGGGTTTCCTCCGGGTGCTCCGGTTTCCCCCACAGTCCAAAGACATGCAGGTTAGGTTAACTGGTGACTCTAAATTGACCGTAGGTGTGAATGTGAGTGTGAATGGTTGTCTGTGTCTATGTGTCAGCCCTGTGATGACCTGGCGACTTGTCCAGGGTGTACCCCGCCTTTCGCCCGTAGTCAGCTGGGATAGGCTCCAGCTTGCCTGCGACCCTGTAGAAGGATAAAGCGGCTAGAGATAATGAGATGAGATGAGATTTGGAGCTACCTACCGTGACTAGAGCCCCAGTCCCAGCTGAAGAGAAGCAGCCACAAAACATGATGCTGCCACCACCATGCTTAATCATTCTGTGTTCTTTGCATGATATGCTGTCTTGTTTTTCCACCTAACATGTCTTTTAAAGTTATGGCCAGAAAGTTGTACCTTATTCTCATCAGATCATTCACTTTCCCTCAGGTTTTGGCAACATTTAGGTGGGCTTGTTTTTTTTTTTGTGAGAAAGGGCTTCTGTCTAGCCACCCTGCCCCAATAGCCTAGATATGTGAAGAATACAAGATTTTGTTGTATTGACCAGTACTTACCAGATATTCCTAGAACTCCGTTAATATTGCCATAGGTCTCGTGGCCACCTCCCTCACGTTTTCGTCTTGTCATTTTGCCAATTTTGGATGACATCCAGCTCTTGGTAGTGTCACTGTGTTGCCCCATTTTCTCCACTTGTTGATGATGGCCTTCACAGTGGTATGTCTAGTGTTTATGAAATTGTTTTGTAACCCTGTCCTGACTGATACCTTTCCACAATGAGATCCCATATGCTTTGTAAGCTCTTTGCAGACTATGGCTTCAGCAGCCGGAAAAAAAAAAAAACCCAAGAAGGCGTTAAGAAAGTTCTACTGAAATTGCTGGCTTTGAAGACTTTTATATCCACACTATAAAATAAAAAGTCACATTTATTGCAGTTACCTTATGAAATAAAAAGGTAATCAAGGTGCTTAAGGAGGCTTGCTTAAGACTTTGAAGTGATATTACTTTTTGCTTATTTGACAATCATGCAGCTGCACTGAAAAATCATCTGTTCCTTCTGTAATATATCTATTTTATCAGTGCATAGATGGAAGAAGTCTGATGCAGTATGGGCTGTACTCTCTTATGGTAGTATTGCTCTGCTCTGGTGCTGAGAACTGTGGAAGCCATATCTAAATTTTGATAGCTGTTTGGGGTTTGTGTTGCTTTCTGTTGAGGCAAGCCTGCACATGAAGTATGGGTGAGTCCCACCAGACATTTCCTTTGACACTTATGCAGCTTGTTTAAAAGCTAAACGCTACCTTCAGTTGATGTCTCTGCTTGCAGTCTGTGGTTCCAATCACAAAGTGGGGAAACATCACCTGCACTGTAGTTGGGTGGATTATTCATTTTAATTGACATTACCTTAATAAGCCATGTAACTAAAATCCTGTTTAACAAGTATAATGCTCCAAATAAGTTTTATCTTTTGCCTGAATATGACTGAATTACAATTTAAACATGTAATTTATTTGTATTGTACTTTTTGTTTAGTATATTAGACAATAATTGTATGAGATTTTTTATTATTCTATCCACATTCACTGGATATGAGCAATCACGTGCTCTGAGTGGTTACTCTAATACTAGGATATCAGCTCATATACCATGAGTAAAGAAAAACAAAATGGTGGAGCATGTTGCTAAACCAACCGAGGATGAAATAAAAACTCTACTCGAAAACAAAACCCCCCAAAATAAAAAAAGCAACAAAATATGGAATAAAAGTATTTGATGGTAAGAATGTATCTTTTTTAAAAATAGTTTTTCAAGAATTATTTTCACATTTTTTACAAATTGCTACTGTCATTTCACTGGTTTGTTTACATTCTAAGTGGAAATGATTTTGTCAGACGTTTTGTAAAAAGTCTTTATTTATCGAATTTGCAAAAAATATAAATGCTCTGTTTCTCAGAATCCAGTGAATGTGGATATAATAAAACAGTTATTCCACTCAATCTTGTCATACATGGCTTATAGCTGACTCGGCGCTATGCGCCTCGCTGACTATCAGCTTATGTACAACTCAATTTCATGGAATAACTGTTAATTGTACTACAGCTATTGAAAAAATAAGAAGCCACTTTTAATGGTGACCACATCATACCTTGACTTCAATCAACCGTGCTTAAAAACCGTACTTCCCAATTTCACCCAATATGTGAAATGTGCTACCAGGGGAAGAATATGCTTGATCGTGTGTATTCAAACATGAAGCATGCCTACAGAGCTGTGCCTCTTCCACATCTGGGCTTGTCAGATCACCTCTCTGTACTCCTCATCCAAGCAAACAACCCCATCAGGAGAACAGACAAACCCATCACAAAGACCAGCAAAACTGATCTGATTTATTTTGTTTGGATTCACAAATCACTTTTCTCATCATTTTCCATTATTTTGCGATGTTTTGAAGTTCAGGAGACGCTTAAGTCCTTGGATGTGTTTTTATTTACTGTTTGATCGTGGTCGCCATATTGTAAACTAATGCTTATGTAATATGCTTAATACCCAGGGCTTTAAAGGAGTTTCTGTGGACCTTTGTGAATGGTTTACCTGGAAGAGAACAGTAGGGAGGATTGAGAATCTAGCGGCTGTAGTTCGTTTACAAACCTGATACTAAAACTTGTAGCATCCTAGCAATCATTGCAAAGACACGTACAAAAAGCCCCAAAATTCCTACTTACCCAGGCATAAGCAATAAAGATTTATCTTATAGTGTCTTGATTAGATTCTAATTGAATAGATGAGCCAAAATAATTGTGGAACTTTTTTAATGGGCCTGACTCATTACAAGTATAAATAGGTGGGCCTTGAAGTAGAAAAGTTTAAGAATGCCTGGAATAGACCATGAGCAGAGATAATTGGGCCAAGAGACTGAGTGTACAGGGATAAGAGAAGCGGACCAAGGAATGAACCTTGAGGGACACCAGTGGTAAGTGGGTGTGGTGCTGATACAGTACCGGACCAGGTAACCTTGAAAGGGTGACCGGAGAGGTAGGACTTGAACCAGTCTAGAGCTGTCCCGCAGATCCCCAGAGCTGATAGGGATGACAGGAGGATGGGGTGATCAACAGTGACAAATGCAGCAGAAAGGTCAAGGAGAATCAGGACAGAGGAGAGGGAGGCAGCACGTGCTGCATGAAGTGCCTCATTGATGGAAAGAAGTGCAGTCTTGATTGAGTGTCCTGCTTGGAAGCCGGACTGGTGAGGGTCCAGGAGGTTGTCCTGTGAGAGAAAAAAGGAGAGTTGGTTCACAACAGCATGTTCAAGTCATCTAATCAGCCAAATAATGTTGTCTCTGTGGTTTTAACTGTGGCGTGGATATTGGTACCAGATGGGCTGGTTTGAGCATTTCAGAAACTGCTAATCTCCTGGGATTTTCACACACAGCAGTCTCTAGAGTTTCCACAGAATGGTACAAAAAAAAGTATTCAACTGCCCAGTTTTGGTAAGTTTTGACTGACAGGAGTGCAACCCAGTGTGGTCTTCTGCTGTCGTAGCCCATCCACATCAAGATTTGATGTGTTATGAATTCTGAGATGCTTTTCTGCTCACTACAGTTTAAAGAGTGCATATTTGATTCACTATTGGCGCATTATTTTATGCATTGTACTGCTGCCACATGATTAGCTGTTTGGATAACTGCATAAATGAGCAGGCGTACAGGTGTTCCTATTAAAGTGACTGATGTGTATATACATGTAAAAAAAAAAAGACGCTAAATCAAACCTTGAATGCCTGTCATCTTAGACTCCCACATACATACATAACCTGAGCTCTTGTATTATCCACTGAGAGCCTTTGGTCAGGTCAGACCACCAAGCGTGTTCATAAACATTTAGGACAAGGGGTTGTTGCTTGTCTTTGGATGATTTTCTCAAAGAACACCCATGCTTCCTGTTGGAAGGCTGTATTGAATGTGTGCAACTGTTAGTGTAGAGAATCTCTGAGCTACTGAGTGTGTCTTAGTGCATGTTTTCCTACAGTTTTTGAATAGGCAGGATTAAACATGTCCGAGCACTGACCAGGGTCTGGCTGGAGAAAGCGAAAATGATGAGGATGAGCTTGCTGTGATGAGTGAGAAAATGGAAGTAGATGCCAGATTGTCCAGAGGTGGTCTGCAGCAGTGAGGTTTTCAGGTCAACAATATGAAAGTCTCATTTTAAAGCATCACAGTTTGCATTCAGTTCTTTAGCTTTTCTATTTCCACCAACTTCCATCTCAGTCTATATGTTTAAATGTCTCCTATAGCTCTATTTCCTGCTTCATATTTATGGGTATATTTATGTTTCCTTCTGTTACTGCAGCCATTTATCTCCTAGCACCAAAGTGTTTCCAGGTCTGAAAGCACCATTTCATCTTTGAAATCCATTTTGACAGGTTACTAAATACAGCTGGTTCCTGTTTCATTTTGCAATGCATGCTTTGTTTGCTCTTCCTCAACAGCATCTCTCCACCATCTCAACAATGGAGTCCCAATATACATTACCTTATTATGCTGCTTCATTAAGGCAGTTTTTAGCTTCCCTCTCTCATTAGTAATAGAAAATGTGTTTGCTTATGTTCAGCTTTAGCAGACCTTTCCTGTTGTTGTTTTTCTTCACAGTTGAAAAATTCTCTAATTTTATCTGTACTGGCTTAATAATAGATAAATAAATAAATTATGTGATGTGAAGGTCTGATGTAGATAAGAAGAAAACAGCCTCTAGATAGATAGATAGATAGATAGATAGATAGATAGATAGATAGATAGATAGATAGTTTTTATTGTCATTGCATATTAAACACAACGGAACTTTGTGTGCAGCAACTCTCCAAATAGCAGCATTTTGTGATTTAAAATAGGTAAGATGGTTCTCAGCCTGCCTGATAGGAGGGTGGTGAACAGGGGGTGTCCAGGGTGTGAGGGGTCTTTAAAGATGTTGGAGGCCCACTTGTAGAGGTAGCTCAAGTGGAGGTCACTTAGGTGTGGGAGTGGAGAGCCAACAATGCACTGAGCCATTTGTATCACCTGCTATAAGTCCTTCTCTGCTGCAGTGCAGCTGGAGTTCCAGACTGTGCAGCCATAAGTCAAAATGCTCTCAATAGTGCAACGGTAGAAATTTATGAGCAGCTTCTGTGGGACTCTGTTGCATTTGAGCATCTTCAGGTGAAAGAGACACTTCTGGGCCTTCTTAATCAGGCATGAAGTGTTAAGGCTGTAGGTGAGGTCCTCAGATATGTGGACTCCTACAGTAGGAATTTGAAGGAGGAGACCCTCTCAACCTTCTCCTTGCCAATGCACAGCTCAGTGTGGTGTGTTTTCTTGTTTTTCCTGAAGTCCATGATTATCTCCTTGGTTTTCTTTGTATTGAGGTTGAGGTCTTTTTTTTTTTGCACCAGGCAGACAGTGTCCAGGCGTCCTTCCTGTATGCTGCCCCATTGTTGCTGGTTATGAGACTCATTATGGTTGTGTCGTCCACAAACTTAATAATAATAATAATAATAATAATAATAATTTATTACTTATTGTGCGCAATCTAACATGCTATAGATATGATCGATTGCGCATTACAGAATATATACACATATACAATACAATTTAAAAATAATGAATAACTCAAACTAATTAAGATAATTACAATAAAAAAAAACTAATTATAAAAAGCTAATTTAAAAAAATAAGTCTTGAGTAAAACTTTAAAAGTATTCAATGATTTACATTGTCTTATATCTAGCGGGAGCCTATTCCAAACTTTAGGCGCGACATTTTCAAACGCCCGGTCCCCTAGTGTCTTTTTGGTTCTATGTGTATTGTCTATTAGGAGTGTACCCTGGTTACCTCTTAACTGATACCACAAACTCTCTTTAGTTTTTATCAAACTCGACAGATATTGTGGTGCAACGCCATAAATACATTTGTGAACAAGCATTGCTATCTTAAATTCAATTCTGTAACTAACCCGAAGCCAATGCAGGTTCATCAGTGATGGAGTAATATGATCAAACCTGGATACAGAACATACCAGCCGAGCTGCTGCATTCTGCAGGCGCTGCAATTTACCAAGATGAACAGCAGGCGTACCATACAGTAGACCGTTACAATAGTCCAATCGAGACATTATGATGGCCTGTACAATTGACTTCCTATTATCATACGACAGATACTTCCTGATTCGTCTAATATTGTGCATATGATAATAAACAGACTGACATATACTATTAATATGTGTAGTCATATTCATATTTGCGTCAAACCATGCACCAAGATTTCTAACAGAGTGAACAGCAGACACCTTCGCTTTACCTACTTGCAAGTCATTTAATGTAACCTTATTCAACTGTGCACGTGTGCCTATAATAAGGAACTCAATCTTAGCATCGTTCAACTGCAGTTTGTCCTGGACCATCCATGTTCTTATATCCTTGATGCAACCTTGTAAAGCATCAACAGCATCCGACTCAGCAGCAGAACCATCTGGCTTGAATGAAATATAAAGCTGCATATCATCAGCGTATGCGTGAACGTTGGGGAGATGGGATTCAGCAATGTCGAAAAGCTTACTCACATACAAGGTGAAGAGCAGGGGTCCCAGACATGATCCTTGAGGTACCCCTTGAGGCAGATCAAAGTCCTTCGAATAGCTCCCATTGATCAGGATTCGCTGTTTCCTGTTTGATAGATACGAGTGGAACCATTTAAGGGCGGTACCTGTAATTCCATAAGTCACGCAAAGGCGATTCAGCAATACTTGATGGTCAGTCGTATCGAATGCTGCGCTCAAATCTAACAATACTAAGAAAGTGACTTGTTGGTTGTCCATAGCAGCTAGTATGTTGTTCTGTATCTTCAACAGTGCAGTCTCTGTGCTGTGACCCAGCCGATAGGCTGACTGGAGGATAGGATATAAGCCCGATAGAGCAACATGATCGGTTGTCTGATCGTAGACTGCTCTTTCAACCAGTTTAGAGAGATATTGCAAATTACTCACAGGTCTTAAGTTGGACAAGGAAATCCCTTGATTGACCTTCTTCAGTCTTGAATCCACAAGAGCCATCTTCCAATCAGTTGGAAAATGGCCCAGAGAAAGCGAAGAATTCACGATGTTAGTGATGACAGGGAGAAGCGTATCGAACATACCAACTACTAAATTAGTCGGCATCGGATCAAGTTGGCAACTTTTCTTCGATGATCTATTAACCAACTTCCTCATATCATCCACAGAATACGTACTGAAATGATCAAGTTTCTTATCACCTGTAAACACTTTGTCCTTAGCCACCGCCCCGGGGTCAAGAGTGCACGCATCCAGAACTGCTCGAATTCTTGCAATCTTACGGTCAAAAAATCTACCAATATCATTTGCTAGGACTGAATTGTCTGTATATTCTGGAAAACACAGCTCATTCTTCGGGAGTAGCAACGATCGAGTGGCCCTAAATAGATTCCCTTGGTCTTCACTATTGTCCTTCACAAAGTCTGAGTAGAATGCACGCTTAGCCCGTGTACTTAAATAGGTGACGTGGTTCTTAAATTTCTTAAACTCCAGTAAGTCATTCTGTGTCCGAGTTCTTCTCCATTTCTGTTCTGCTTTCCAACGTCGCCTTTTAGCCGCCGCTATCTCGCTACTATACCAAGGCACCTGAGACCTAGCCCGCACTGTTTTGGTTTTCAAAGGTGCATGACGATCAAGAACTTGAGATAATGAGGTCTTATAATCCCCTACAAGTGTATCCAAGTCCAGTGGGGTGGTGAGATCACTTCTGCCTCGATCGCACAGACCTGTAAGTACCACATCGTTCGCTAGGCCCTCAGGATCTAGAGATTTAGTTTTCCTAAACTTTACAGTCCTGGTCTGAAACAATGGTTTACTGATGGCAACATTACACTGTACGGCTGCATGATCGGAAAAATAACGACAAGCAAGTGGAGAGCTAGCAAGAATATCCTCAGAATATCTTCTCATAACAAGATCCAGGGTGTGGCCTTGTATATGCGTAGGCTCTTTAACATGCTGCACCAAACCAAGAGACTCAAGCAGATCTAAAAACTTAAGTGCATCAGTGTCAGTAGGAACATCCACATGTATATTATAATCACCAGTGACGATCAAGGGCTCTTTCGAAAGAATAGTGGACTGCATCAAGTCAAAAAACTCTTTCAAAAAAGTGTTGATAGAAACCCTATGGTGGTCATCTGAATTCTGTGGACAGTATACAATCACAAGCCGTATCTTACGAGAACTTGACCACTATGTTGGAGCTGTGGGTGGAGGTGCAGTAACTTGTGAATAGGGAGTAGAGAATTGGACTGAGGTCACAACCCTGGGGGATACTGGTGTTGAGGGTGACAGTGGAGGGGGTGTGATGACCCAGTCTGACATACTGGGGTTGGTTGCTCAGGAAATCCAGGATCCACAGACAGAGAGAGGATTGTATGCCAAGTGCTTTCAGTTTGTTGACCAGTTTGTATGGGCTGATGGAGTTGAAAGCTGAGCTCAAGTCAACAAGCAGCATCCTTACGTAGCTCTTGTGATTTTCCAGGTGAGTGAGGGCTATGTGGAGTGCTAGTGCAATGGCATCATCAGTAGAGCTGCTAGCCTTGTAGGCAAACTGGTGTTGGTCATGGGTGGAGGGAATACAGGCCTTGATACGTGCCAGCACCAGTCTCTCAAAACATTTCATGATTATCATCTGATTGCTCTCATGCTGGTAATCATTCAGGCTCGAGATGGCTGAGGTTTTGGATACAGGGATAATGGTGGTGGCTTTCAGATAGGTTTGGACTATGGCTAGTTCAAGTAACACGTTGAAAATATCTCTGAAAACTAGAGCATCTGCCTTCAGTGATCAACCAGGAACACAGTCAGGCCCAGCTGCCTTGTTGCTGTTGATGTTCTGGAGGGCCTGCTTGACCTGGAAGGGTTGGAGAGTGAGTGGTTGGTCACTCTCTTGTGCAGAGGTGGCTGCAGCTGGTTCCTTGTTATTGCCATTTCCAAATTGGTCAAACAAAGTGTTGAGCTGATCCGAGAGAAAGAGAGAGAGAGAGAGATCAGTTAAGGGGGGGAGGTGTCATGACCTTGTTTATAGTCTGTGATGTTTCTAATGCCTTGCCACATGCTGTGTGGGTTGTTTTCCTTGAAACTGTCTTCAATGCACTGTTTGTATTTTTGTTTAGCAACTTTAATGCCTCTGTGTATGGCTGCCCTGGATCTGCTGTAAGCCCCTCTGTCTCCTGAGCTGAGTGCTGCATCCCAGGTTCTGAGCAGCACCTGCACATTGTTTGGGAACACTTTGATCTGCTTTTTTGTGCTTACATTGTCAGTGCAAAAGTTGGTATAGGATAGTATAGTGTTTGTGTACTGCTCAATGTCAGTGTGTTTAAAGAGTTCCCACTTAGTGTCTTCAAAGCAGTCTTCCAGTGCTGATGAGGCCTCCTCAGTCCAAATCTACACTGTCTTGCTCTGGGGTTTGGTCCTGCTGATGAGGGGCTTGTAGGCTGGGGTCAAGAAAAGGGAAATGTGGTCTGACTGTCCCAGATGAGGGCAGGGGTGGGTCCTGTAGGCTCCAGGTATGTTTGTGTATACCTGGTCCAGTGCTTAGCTTTTCCTTGTTGTAGTGTGAATGTTCCTATAAAATTTTGGTAAAACAGTCTTGAGATTGGAATGGTTAAAATCTCCTGCCATGATAAAAACACACTCTGGGTGCTTGTTTAGCTGCCTGCTAATAGCATTATAGGGAGCCCATAGGTAGCTTAGCATTAGCATGGGGATGGCTGTAGATGGCAACAATGAAAGCTACTGGGATCTCCCTCGGCAGGTAAAAGGGTCTTCATTTGATCATTAAAAACTCCAAGTCCAGGCAACAATGTGTCTAGATAACAGTACTGTCAGTGCACCAGCTGTTGTTTATGTAAACACACACTCCCCCTCCTTTTAGCTTACTGGATTGGGCCGTACAATCTGTTCAGTAGATGGTGTGGCCTGCTAACTCCACAGCTTGGTCAGGGATGTTTTTGTGCAACCAGGTCTCTCTTATCACCACAGTGTAGCTATTCAGGTAGTGATTGGTAATCGGCAATCTGATGTCACCCATTTTGTTGGAAAGAGAACAAGTGTTAGCAAGAAAGAGATTGGGCATGGCAGGTTTATGTGGGGCCACTCTGAGCCTCGCCCAGATACCTGCCTGCTTGCCTCACTTTTGCCTCTGCTCACAGCGCTGCCTGCACCTCCTCTCAGTCTGTCTGAAAGTCTCTGTGCACCCCACTAAATGATTAAGCTTCTCCGGAATGGTGTCGAACTCTTTGGGTATACATTTGATGCAGTAATCCCCTGTACCCAGAATTTTGAATCTGGAATATTTGATATAAGCCTTAAATGTCAGGGACCAAACAGGAGAGGAGATCAAATGCGCTCAAACCACAGTTTATTAATAACAGGGGAAAAGGGAGTTGGGAGAATGTGTGTGGGTGAAGTCCAGTGGCAGGAGAACTGAGAGGCAGTGATGGCTGGTGGTGACATCTGAGGTCTCCCATCCAAGTACTGGCCAGACCCAACCCTGCTTAGCTTCTGAGATCTGACAGGATCAGGCATAGTCAGAGAGGTGTGGCTGTAGGCTAACAGTACTTGGGTTTCAGGCAGTCTCCCAGCAAGCAGTACCTCAGCAGGCAGGAGTTAGAGAGCAGGCTGGAACACAGAGTCACAAATCAGGTAGCAAGATAGGGGACAGAAATGCAGGGTCAGGTTACCAGGGCTGAAGAGTAGGGCTCCAGGCAGGGCTGCTCACACCAGGCAGATGGAGATCAGGCGAAGGTACAGGAGAGGCAGGCAAGAGGCAGAGTCGACAGAACGGAAGGCAGATCAGGTTACCGGGGCTGGAGAGCAGACAGAGTCAGATGGAACAGGATAATTTCAGGAGTCAGAGTAGTAGGAACACAGAGCAGGTAATCAGGCTGAGAGTTGCAGACGATCTGACACAGAAGCTTGGGAGGACTGCAGCTTAAATACACACGGGGGGAAGCAGGTGATCGGCAACAGCCAATGACAGTCACTGAAAGATAATAAGAGGAAGTGAGTGCGGGTGTGGCCGGTAATGCTGAGTGGAGATGTTACCTGAAGAGAGAAGCCCACAGGTAGGACCATGACAGAACCCCCCCCCCCAAGGGACGGCTCCAGAAGTCCCTAGCCACAGATCCACAAAGACTGGCGGGAGGAGAGGGAATACCGGTGGAGGGTCAGAACTCCTCTGACCGGTCAGAGTCCAAGGCCTCAGGATCTGGTTCAGGATCGGACTCAGGGACAGTAGCAGTGGGTGCATCGTCATTCCGACAAGGCCCCTTTCGTCGGCCCCTCCAGTTGGCCGGCTGGTCCGGATGCAGGCAGTGAAAGGTGCTGATGAGGGTACGGTCTAAGATCCTCCCAGCAGGGACCCACATCCTCTCCTCAGGACCATAGCCCTCCCAATCTACCAGGTATTGGAGGCCCCTGCGCTGTGACTTCAGCAGTCACCGGACGGAGTAGACCGGGCCACCATTGATGAGATGAGGAGGAGGAGAAGGTGCAGCTGGGACCAGCGGGCTCTCGTGCACTGGCTTGATCTTAGAGATGTGGAAGGTGGGGTGCACTCTCATAGACTTGGGCAGTCGGAGCCGGACAGCAGACTGGCTGATTATCTTCAGGATAGGGAATGGTCCGACGAACCGAGGTGCTAGCTTATGAGACTCCACCTGGAGGGGCAGGTCCTTGGCAGATAACCACACCTTCTGGCCCACCCGGTAGGTGGGCGCAGGCGTCCTCCGTCGGTTGGCTCCAGTAGAGTAGCTGGTGACTGACTTGAGGAATGCAGCGCGGGCTTGAGACCAGGTGCGGCGGCATCGGCGTGCATAGGTGAGGGCAGCCGGGCAGGTGACCTCTCCCTCCTGGCTGGGGAACAGGGGTGGTTGGTAGCCATACACGCAGTGGAATGGGGACAGCCCAGTGGCTGAGCTAGTGAGGGAGTTGTGAGAGTATTCCACCCACAGCAGGTCCTTGCACCAGGCCCTAGGGTTGCGTGACGCCATGCACCGAAGTGCCTTCTCCAACTCCTGGTTAGTCCGCTCCGACTGGCCATTGGACTGGGGTTGGAATCCGGAGGTGAGGCTGGTGGTGGCCCCGAGTAGGTGACAGAACTCCTTCCAAAAAGAGGAGGCGAATTGCGGCCCCCGGTCCGAAACGATGTCCTTGGACAGCCCATGGATGCGGAAGACATGTTGCAAGACGATCTGGGCAGTCTCCTTGGCTGATGGTAGTTTAGGGAGGGGAACAAAGTGTGCCATCTTGCTAAAGCGGTCCATGATGGTGAGTATGACCGTCATCCCATTAGAAGGGGGTAGACCCATAACAAAATCCAGGGAAATGTGGGACCAGGGTCGCATTGGCACGGGCAGAGGCTGGAGCAAACCGGCAGGGGGCCGGCTGGAGGACTTATTTTGGTTATAGGTAGGGCAGGCTCAGACGAAGTCTCGCACATCCCTGCTCATAGTAGGCCACCAGAATCGTTGGGCGAGCAGGTGGTAGGTGTGAGTGGAACCAGGGTGGCAGGCTAGACGGGAGTCGTGTCCCCATTGTATAACCTGGGATCGCAGGTCTTCAGGAACGAAGAGGCGACTTGCGGGGCATGCGCTGGGGCTGGGTTGGTCATGGAGGGCTTCCCGCACTCATTCTTCGATGTCCCAGGTCAGAGCAGCAACGATACAGGGGTCAGATAGGATGGGAGCCGGGTCCTTGGAGGGGGCATCATCCTTCTGGAACTGGTGGGAGAGTGCGTCAGGCTTGGTGTTGCGAGATCCGGGCTGGTACGAAAGGGTGAAATTGAATCGGGTGAAAAAGAGAGCCCAGCGGGCCTGTCTGGGGTTGAGTCGTTTGGCGGTGCGGATGTATTCTAGATTCTTATGGTCTGTCCAGACCAGGAATGGGACTACGCTCCCCTCGAGCCAGTGGCACCATTCCTCCAGGGCGAGCTTGACTGCCAGCAGTTCCCGATTGCCTACGTTGTAATTGCGTTCGGCCGGCGATAGCCGGCGGGAGATGAACACACAGGGGTGGAGCTTGTTGTCATCCGCAGACCTCTGTGAGAGCACTGCCCCGACTCCCACATCCAAGGCGTCCACCTCAACGATGAATTGCCGCTCCTCATCAGGCAGCCAGAGGACAGGAGCAGTGGTGAACCGAGCCTTGAGGGTGGCAAAGGCTTCGTTGGCGGACGGAGTCCAGGTGAAGGGCTGTTTGGTGCTGGTCAAGGTGGTGAGGGGTGATGCAATGGTGCTGTAATTACGAATGAATTTCCTGTAGAAATTTGCGAAGCCCAGGAACTGCTGAAGCTGCTTCCTGCTCTCTGGTACTGGCCATGAAGTAACTGCAGAAACTTTGGCAGGGTCCATCTGGATGCTCCCTTCTGCCACGATGTACCCCAGGAACCCCACAGACTTGGCATGAAACTCACACTTCTCCGCCTTGACGAAGAGGGAGTTTTCCAGGAGACGACGGAGCACTTGCTGGACATGCTGGGTGTGTTCGGACAGGGTTTTAGAGAAGATCAGGATGTCATCGAGGTAAACGAACACGAACTTGTTCAACATATCTCACAGGACATCATTCACCAGAGCCTGGAATACCGCTGGCGCGTTAATAAGGCCAAACGGCATCACCCGGTATTCATAGTGACTGGTGGGGGTGTTGAACGCGGTCTTCCACTCGTCTCCCTCCCTTATCCGAACCAGGTGGTAGGCATTCCGGAGATCGAGTTTTGTGAAGACCTTGGCTCCCTGGAGCAGCTCGAAGGCGGAGGTAAGCAGTGGGAGAGGGTATCGGTTCTTGACGGTGATGTCGTTGAGACCCCTGTAATCGATGCAGGGGTGCAGGGATCCATCCTTCTTTTCCACGAAGAAGAACCCAGCACCGGCGGGAGAAGAGGATGGACGGATAAGGCCGGCAGCCAGAGAGTCACTGATGTAGGCTTCCATCGCCTTCCTTTCTGGGGCGGACAGAGAATAGAGACGACCCTTGGGTGGTGCAGTGCCTGGGAGGAGATCAATGGTGCAGTTGTAGGGCCGGTGAGGAGGCAAGGAAGTGGCCTTGGTTTTACTGAATACCTCCCGAAGGCTGTGATAACACACTGGGACATTAGTGAGGTCGGGGGCAGAGCTGGCAGGTGGAGTACTGGTGTTTAGGATGGCGGCTCGTAAGCAGGTCTGGTGGCAGTCCTTGCCCCATTCTCTTATCTCTCCAGTGGCCCAGTCGAGGTGAGGACTGTGCTGGCAGAGCCATGGATAGCCCAGGATGAGAGGTTGGCCGGGGGAATGGAGCAGGTGAAATTGGATGGTTTTGTGGTGGTTGCCTGACAGTCATTGGAACAGGGGCAGTGAGGTGGGTGACGGTGCCAAGGAGATGGCCATCCGGTGCCCTGGCTGGAATGGGAGAGGATAGGCAATGGCTTCACAGACCCAACTGGCGCGCAAGCTCAGTGTCCATGATGTTAGCCTCGGCTCCAGAGTCCACCAGGGCGGCCAGGGTGTGGGTGGAATCCAACAGACGAAAGCAGACTTGGAGCATAGGTTTCTGGCTGGTGGAGAATTGGATGGTCATTGAGCCCAGCTGGGCCCCTCCTATGTCCGGTGAGCTCGTCGCTTTTACTGGGCAAGAGGCAGCACGGTGACCGTCACCCCCACAGTACAGGCACAGATTGGAGGTGATCCAACGCTGGCGCTCTGCCGGGCTGAGGGAAGCACGGCCGATCTCCATGGGCTCTGACTGGTCCAGAAGGCTCGGCGGAGAAGCAGCAGGAGACGTAGAAGGGGCTGGGTTATTCTGTGCGCTGGTGACTGGCTGATTCTGGTGGGCCCTCTCTCGTCGACGGGTCTGGACCCGGCGGTCAATGCAGACGGCCAGGGCAATGGCCTCATCGAGTGTCGATGGTTGTTCGTACAAGACCAAATTGTCCTTCATGTAGTCGGCCAGGCTGTGCAGAAAAGTGTCCACCAGCACCTGCATGTTCCACTTGCTGCGCTGGGCCAAGGTCCGGAAATCGATCAAATAGTCAGCCACTGTTTGTCCGCCTTGGCGAATACTCATCAGTCCTCCGGATGCCTCTACTGATGATGAGCCCAGGTCGAAGACCTTGGTCATCTCCACTGCAAGCAGGGAGAAGGAGGTACACGCCGGTGTCCGGCGTTCATACTCTGCAGTCCCCCACAGGCAGGCGCGGCCAGTCAGACGAGTGATGACGAAGGCCACCTTTGCTGCCTCCGACGCGAAGGTTCTGGGTTGCAGGTCAGAAAAGCACGGACTTGGGAGGGATCACTGTCAAAACGCTCCGGACTGCCGCCCTTGGGTTCCGGGGCATCGAGTGTAGCAGGAGCACCTTCCGGAGCTGGAACATCAGCGGCAGATGCAACGAGGGGCTGCGGTGGTTGACTCGGAGGAGCAAGGGGTGCTAGGGCGGTGAGCAGCTGGAGTGCTTGGTCCAGTCGTTGTTGCTGCCCAAGCTGGATCAGGGCTGTAATGTCGGCAGACATCCAACTGACCTCCCCTTCAGTGTGCTGCAGCCGGTCTAGCCAGAGGGTTCGGACGCTGACTCCATGTAGTGGTCAGATCGTTCTGTCAGGGACCAAACAGGAGAGGAGATCAAATGCGCTCAAACCACAGTTTATTAATAACAGGGGAAAAGGGAGTTGGGAGAATGTGTGTGGGTGAAGTCCAGTGGCAGGAGAACTGAGAGGCAGGGATGGCTGGTGGTGACATCTGAGGTCTCCCATCCAAGTACTGACCAAACCCAACCCTGCTTAGCTTCTGAGATCTGACAGGATCAGGCATAGTCAGAGAGGTGTGGCTATAGGCTGACAGTACTTGGGTTTCAGGCAGTCTCCCAGCAAGCAGTACCTCAGCAGGCAGGAGTTAGAGAGCAGGCTGGAACACAGAGTCACAAATCAGGTAGCAAGATAGGGGACAGAAATGCAGGGTCTGGTTACTAGGGCTGAAGAGTAGGGCTCCAGGCAGGGCTGCTCACACCAGGCAGATGGAGATCAGGCGAAGGTACAGGAGAGGCAGGCAAGAGGCAGAGTCGACAGAACGGAAGGCAGATCAGGTTACCGGGGCTGGAGAGCAGACAGAGTCAGATGGAACAGGATAATTTCAGGAGTCAGAGTAGTAGGAACACAGAGCAGGTAATCAGGCCGAGAGTTGCAGACGATCTGACACAGAAGCTTGGGAGGACTGCAGCTTAAATACACATGGGGGGAAGCAGGTGATCGGCAACAGCCAATGACAGTCACTGAAAGATAATAAGAGGAAGTGAGTGCGGGCGTGGCCGGTAATGCTGAGTGGAGATGTTACCTGAAGAGAGAAGCCCACAGGTAGGACCATGACATTTAAGGGGAACTGAAGGCAAATTTTCATCTCATCTCATTATCTCTAGCCGCTTTATCCTTCTACAGGGTCGCAGGCAAGCTGGAGCCTATCCCAGCTGACTACGGGCGAAAGGCGGGGTACACCCTGGACAAGTCGCCAGGTCATCACAGGGCTGACACATAGACACAGACAACCATTCACACTCACATTCACACCTACGGTCAATTTAGAGTCACCAGTTAACCTAACCTGCATGTCTTTGGACTGTGGGGGAAACCGGAGCACCCGGAGGAAACCCACGCGGACACGGGGAGAACATGCAAACTCCACACAGAAAGGCCCTCGCCGGCCCCGGGGCTCGAACCCAGGACCTTCTTGCTGTGAGGCGACAGCGCTAACCACTACACCACCGTGCCGCCGGCAAATTTTTCATTATCAAAATTCTATTTATCTAATTTTATAAAATGTAGGAATGCATTTCTGACAGCTATTTTGTCACTGCTATAGAAAGTTATGAGTGTTTGAAATATGCTATGTAATATATCAGTCCATATGTCAAAGCAGTGGCTGTAAACAAGATTCGCTGAGACCTGTGCGAGACTTCGTAGGACAGAAGTAAAATGGACAGCGGAAATCAAAGTGACCAACATCTGCCAACGTTGTCAAAAGACGCGCGCGCCCTCCTTCGAATGCTGACGTAATCAAGCCGGAAGTTTTCCCTGTGTCTGAAATCGCTCCCTACTCACTATATAGGGCGCTATATATAGTGGGGACGGCATTTTGTAGTGCTGTCCGAAACCTTAGTGAGGATTATGCGGGAAATGTGCTTAGTATAATATGTATTTATCACAAAAATACATACATGTATTTATTATTTTGAAAACCCACCAGCCGCCTGATCAGGCACATTTTAATTGTGCGATGGTAATGACGTAAATACCAGCGTGATGGACTAGTCCTTATCCTGTCATCTTTCCAGCTCTTCTCTACTCCACATTGGTTCAAAGCCATATGGAATAATCTCCATGTCACGTACGCGAGGGACGCGGATGTATGTGCAGAAGTATACAGTTTAATAAAGTGCAGAATAATTTATACAGTGAGACAATATATACACAGGCAAACAATCCAAAACGGCAGGCTAGATCAAAAACGAGAATACAGGCAAAAGGGTTGGTCAAGGCGCAAACAGTACATCAAAGGCTAAGCGAGGACAAGAACAAGAAACAGGCACAAGGATCATGAAACAGGAAATCAAGACAACAGGTAGAAAGGCTTGGTAATGCGTACATGCGTATTGTAATACTTTGCGATGCAAATGCATCAGCACAGTCCTTAAAACAGTCAAACACATAGTTCCTTAATTGAGCTCAGGTGCGCCTCGTTCATGGCGCGCGTGCTGGAGTCCACGCACACAGCCCGAGGCGCAGCTTTAGGTGCATGCGCCACAGCGCACAGGACTGATGCGCCATCTCTGATGAAGCTGGCAAATTTTGAAATTAATCTAAATTGGAATTATATGGCAATCTGGCCGCTGTGTAAACAGTTTTCAAAATGGCGACGCTGACACTTCATGTTTGAAGTCTCACACAAGTCTCGTGAAGATCACGCGGATAAACGATGCCTGCCGTGGACCATACGAACCACATTCAACATGGCTAAAAACCGAAAAGGCTCATAAGTGTAATATACAGTAATATGCCAATACGAGTCATGATATAAGGTTAATAAAACCGAAAACGTAATTGAATAACACGTTAATTAAGAAATAAAGCAAGTTTAAAAATGACTTCAGTTCCCCTTTAATTTTACTGCTAATCACTTTTATGTTGCTAATTGTTGAGGCGCTCTGGGTCGCTGCAACTGTGCATGCCGCTATCTTGCTCTGAACTGCAAGATATAAGGAAGAGAAATAGCAAATCATGCAGCTGTAGTCCTTTTCATTGTAACTAAATGTTTAGTAATCTAGAAGGAGGAGGTATTTATGCAATGTATATATTTATGGGAACATTGGACCTTATGCCAAAACATTTTTGTATCCTTATCTTATTCCTTTTACATTTTTCATATGGTTCTTCATGTAACTTGTCATGACTGTATGGGTTTATGTGCTCGGAGCATGCGAGTTTGTGCTCAGAGTGCACAGAAGTGCGCCTTGGACTGCAACTCACATTCATGCTGCACTCGTCCTCATTAAGACTTATTGATGCCGAGCACCTGTTCCTGATCACAGGCAAATCAAGGCTCATGCATATAAGAAATCTCATTTCACACAGACTTGGTGACATACACACTCCGTTTCTTGTGTCTGACACAGGCCCGGCGCCATGGGGGGGCGAAAGGGGGCGTCGCCCCCTCGTGGCTACAGCCCCGCCCCCTCAACGGAGACTCAGATCACTTAATTGTTTTCTTATGAAAATATAATGTATTATAGACGTATTAATAATTTGCATTTTCAAATACGAAATATTAAGTGGTTGCGCATTGCACAAAAATACATTTCACATAAATCACTACTAAAACTGGCACGGTAGAACAAATCTGATTGGTTGTTATGATTCTTACGTTGCAATCGTAGAATTCAACTGTATTAAGGTAGGATCATTTCAAAAAGCCTGAATTTAATATTAACCCTGTTTTAGACATATATATCAATCCTAACTGCTGGGGACTACTACTTATTGTGAGTGTATGTGTGAAATGCTGACACAGCCGCGCACACACAGACCTGTGATAAGGACAAGGGGCGGGGTCGTGCGGGCAGGGGGTTTTACATGCACACTTACAAGTGCACTGTCTCTGCAATATCCTGTAATATGCAGTCAAGTTTACTGGAGTAGTCTTTCCCCTTCCGAATTAAACGAATTCAATCACAATATTGTGAATCCATTTTCTTTCTTTGTAGGCTAAGTTTATCTCCGTTTATGTTGGTGCATGTGTTCATATATGGTCCGCTTTGTGCGCAAATAGCGTAAGAATATGTGTCGTTGACGTCACCCCCCATGCAGCGGGGGTGAAAATTCATCACTTCAGAGTGTTTTGTCCCTTACACGCCTAAACTGGGATCGCGGATTAAGTGGTTAGCGTTGACTCGGTGCGAGTCAGGAAGGCTATTACTGGTGCAGCCGCGTCTGTTAATTTTTTTAAATTATGATTTTGGCCGCCGAGCCAAGTACCTTAGACTTGCATTGACGTTTTGTTTTCATGCCGCGGAGCTATTTGTATGTATTTTAAATGTAAAGGACTTGCCTGTAGGTTTGTGTGTGTTGTTTTATGTTTGGCATCTTTCCGGTTGTACCGCGTGTCTGTGAGAAAATTGGAGGGGAGGGTTAACAGGTGGGCACGGGGGTTGATAAAGCGCAACTGCCCTGGTAATATGTCACATGATTTTCCCGGACTAAAGCAACCTTTGGGGCCGTGGTTTTGTGGTTGGCGCAGTTAATTGTTTGAAACACGTTGTCAGACCGCCATCACTACTACACACTATATGAAAAAATATTTGCCCCCTTGCGATTTCTAATTGCCCCCTTAGTAAACTGTTCCTGGCGCCGGGCCTGGTCTGACATTACCAAGCCTTTTGATTAAAAAAAAAAAAGGAGTAACAGTAAGTTACCATTGTGTCACCACCAGCCTTCAGGGAGGACACTGTTGCTCAAACCTTGCCAGACCACTTCCTTGTCCACAACCCTGCTAGCCTCACGCATGTTCCCCCACACCTCAGAGGCCATCAGATTACATGGGCTCACACCTCAGCCATCACGGGTCACTTGAGTATCAAGGGCATGCATCAACTGCCCAGGGTCAAATACTGGTCTCCCTACATGCTCACTGACCTTCATAATTATATCTTGTCCTGTGCCGAATATGCCCATTCTAGAATACTAGGGTCCATGCCCGTGCCAATACCTGAGTCCATGCCGATGTCAGTCTAAGCCAGACTCCATGTCCATGCCAGAGACCATGCCCATGCTGATGCCAAGGCCCATGCTCAAGCTCATGTCCATGTTCATGTCCTGCACCGAATATGCACGTTCTATTATACGAGGGTCCATACCCTGAGTCCATACCCAGGCTCAAACCCATGTCCATGTCTAAATCCATGCCTGACCCTCGACCTGTACCCGAGCCCAGCTCCATGTCTGGGCCCATGCCTGCATCCATACCTCCATACAAAGCCAAGCCTGAGCCCAAGCCTCCACCTGCATCCATGTTCCCCTACCTAGCTCAACTGAACATAAGCCTCCGCCTGAGCTCATGTTTCTCTGCTGCATCTTTTCTGAGTCAGAGTGGAGCCCTGAGGGAACCTCTTTCAGCTCTGGGTCCTCTTCCCTGGGGTCGACCAAGGAGGGTTTTAGCTCCCAGAGGGAGCTCTTTGAGGGGGTGTTCTGTCAAGTCTGTGTGCATTTGCACTTGTAGTGTGCAGTGGTGCACCTTAGACTGCAGCTCACCTTCATGCCATGCTCATGCTCAGTAAGACTTATTAATGCCGAGCACCTGTTTCTGATTACAGTTGAATCAAAAATCAAAAGCAAAGTCTGATTTGTGTTAAACATGGAATAAACAATGATGGATGCCATTAACTTTTTTAAGTTTCAAGTTATTTCAGAGATAGTTGTGGGTTCTTTTTTTTCATGGAAGGATACCAACAAACTTGTCAACGTCTGTAATCAGTTGTGCTGTGTGTTCTGTTAACCATCAAGGAATAAGCATTTCAAACTGAAAATTATTTCCAACATAGAATTCACCTCCTAGTGACACCACTGAGTGAGAGTTAAGAAGGCTAGCAAGCAAATTAGGGACCCTAACACAAGCTAGTAAACAGGGAGTTCTGAATGGACTCCAAAAGGTACAGATTTGGAAGACAAGGTAAACTGCAGCCATAAAGAACTACGGTAAGAGATGATAGAAATCTGTCAACATTTGGAGGAGAGATTACCTGTAGCTCTAACCATTGTCACAAGCTATTACAGATGGGTCCATGAGATCTGATGTGTATGAGGCAAGTAGAAGGAAGGGAAACAATGGCTGTGTGGCAACTGTATTTATATCAAATACTGCATCATATGGTCATTTTCTGAATTTGTTGGAAGGTCTCTGGATGAATGCACATGCACACAAGTTATCCATAGTGGTGCAGTGGTGGTGGTGGTGAAGTGGTTAGCACTGTCGCCTCACAGCAAGATAGTTCTCTGTTTAAACCTCATGCCTGACAGGGCTTTTCTGTTTGGTGTTTGCAGTTCTCCCTGTGTCTGCACTGGTTTCTTCTCACTTCAAAAGACATGCAGATTAGGTTAAAAAATTGTTGAACTTGTATTCTCTTGATGAGACTGTCTGCTAAATGCCTGTAATGTAGCCTGTAATGGGGTATCCCATTAGATGATACACATAAGAAGGTATCCTGTAAATAGCTGGTACATACTACCTATTAACTGCAACATTTCAGAAGAAATAACAATCAAATTAGAATCACTCATTATTTCTCAGCTGTTCAGACGCTAAAATGACAGTTCATATGTGAGAATTTGCCTCCAATGATCACTGCATTGTCAACATGAATGACACAATACTGTTTTTGCCACATAGTGTTCTTTAATTCCCATGTCTATAATTGAAACATCCAATCACTGGAATCAAATCCCAGTTAGAGTGACAAAAAACACTGAGGTAAGAAAGTTGTTAAAAAGGCTAATGCAATTATTTTAATTTCCTTTCCAGTAACATCTATTATTTATATTTAGATGTACAACCCCGATTCCAAAAAAGTTGGGACAAAGTCTCATCTCTCATCTCATTATCTCTAGCCGCTTTATCCTGTTCTACAGGGTCGCAGGCAAGCTGGAGCCTATCCCAGCTGACTACGGGCGAAAGGCGGGGTACACCGTGGACAAGTCGCCAGGTTATCACAGGGCTGACACATAGACACAGACAACCATTCACACTCACATTCACACCTACGGTCAATTTAGAGTCACCAGTTAACCTAACCTGCATGTCTTTGGACTGTGGGGGAAACCGGAGCACCTGGAGGAAACCCACGTGGACACGGGGAGAACATGCAAACTCCGCACAGAAAGGCCCTCGCTGGCCACGGGGCTCGAACCCAGACCTTCTTGCTGTGAGGTGACAGCGCTAACCACTACACCACCGTGCTGCCTTGGGACAAAGTACAAATTGTAAATAAAAACGGAATGCAATAATTTACAAATCACAAAAATTGATATTGTATTCACAATAGAACATAGACAACATATCAAATGTTGAAAGTGAGACATTTTGAAATTTCATGCCAAATATTGGCTCATTTGAAATTTCATGACAGCAACACATCTCAAAAAAGTTGGGACAGGGGCAATAAGAGGCTGGAAAAGTTAAAAGGTACAGAAAAGGAACAGCTGGAGGACCAAATTGAAACTCATTAGGTCAATTGGCAATAGGTCATTGTGGCAGCGGGGGCGTGGTCAAGCATCGGTCTGTGAATGGAGGGCGGAGTCAGGGAAGGTAAGTGGCGGTATCACTGCACCTGACAGGAATTAACCTGTTTGTGTGTCTTCCCCAGTGACCGCGCCCTGTAAGAGGAGAGGGAGAGCGGAGGAAGGGAGCTACTCCCCAACCTGGATACTTGTGTGCATGTGTGTAGTTAAAAGCTGAAAAGCTACAATAAACGAGTTTTTGAGAACTCAGTTCTGGCCTGCTGTGCTTCTGTGCTCCACCCACCTAGAACACTTGCTACAGTGGTGCTGAAACCTGGGACAGAGCGCAGGAGAGAACAGCTCCATGGAGTCCTCCTCCTTCAAGGACCTGATCCATGCCCTCGCCACGGCCCAACAGAGCCAGCACCAGGCGCTGGTCACCCTCCAGAAGGAACAGAAGCAAAGGTTCAAGGCCCTGGTGCTGGCACAGCAGGAAAATCGCCAGGCGTTCCGGCATGTACTCACGTCGGCGGGGTCCACCACCTCCACGGGCCCTCCCCACCTCACCCTAACGAAGATGGGCCCACACGACGACCCCGAGGCCTTCCTCCCTCTCTTTGAGCAGGCAGCAGAGGTGTGGGGTTGGCCGGTGGAACAACGAGCGGCGCGCCTCCTCCCCCTGCTCACGGGTGAGGTGCTGCTGGCCGCGCTACAGCTCCCCACCGACAGCCGGCTGGTCTACACGGACCTCCGCAGGGCTGTCCTCCAGCGCGTGGGTCGCACTCCGGAGCAGCAGCGGCAGCGCTCCTGCGCACTGCGCCTGGAGGAGGTCGGCCGGCTGTTCGCATTTGGCCAGCAACTCCGGGACGCCTGCCGCCGATGGCTGAGGGCCGACAACCACGACGCCGAGGAAATCATCGATCTGGTGGCGCTGGAGCAGTTCGTCGCTCGACTTCCGGAAGGAACCGCGGAGTGGGTCCAGTGCCATCGCCTGGCATCGCTGGATCAGGCCATTGAGCTGGCGGAGGACCATATGGCGGCCGTTCCAACGGCAGGACAGTGTGTCTCCCCTTCTCCTCTCCCCTCTCTCTCTCTCTGTCTCTCTCTCCCTCCCCTTCTGTTCCTCGCCCTCGCCCCATTCCCCCACTGCAGAGGTGGGGGCCGGCTCCACCCCAGCCGGCCCACTGCACCCGCAGTGTCCTACCGTTTCCTACTTCCGTGTCTGTGTCTTCCCCCCCTCAGGTGAGTGATATTCGGAATACTGGTGCAGAGAGAAAGCCTGGGCCAGTGTGCTGGCGCTGCGGGGAGCTGGGGCACCTCCAGCATCAGTGCTTGGTGATGGAGGTGGGCACGATGGTCTGGATCCCTGATGTGCCAGGAACCGCCCTCGATCGGGCCGGAGCGTATCGCATACCGGTGAGTATCCAAGGGGATACGTATCAGGCTTTGGTGGACTCTGGCTGTAATCAGACCTCAATCCACCAAAGCCTGGTGCAAGATGAGGCATTGGGAAGAGCACAGTTGGTGAAGGAGTTGTGTGTGCACAGGGATGTTCACAACTACCCTTTAGTGTCAGTCCACATTCTGTTTCGAGGGGAGAAATTTAGAGTACAGGCTGCAGTTAATCCTCGCCTTACCCACTTGATAATTTTGGGGAATTGATTGGCTGGGATTTCAGGATTTAATGACGCACTTAGTGAAGAGTGGGTCCTGCCATAGTTCAGCGGGGGGAGGTCCCGGTGTGGCTTTGTAGGGAGCAGCTGTCACAGAGCCGTCTCCGTCATCACCACGTCAGAGTGAGGAGCAGCAGGCCCCTCCTCCCTCTCTCGGAGAATCCCTCGTGGATTTTCCGTTAGAGCAATCGCGAGATGAGTCTCTGCGGCATGCGTTTGACCAAGTGAGAGTAATTGATGGTCAAACGCTCCAGCCAAACGCCACCCCGCCCTTCCCCTATTTTTCCATTATTAAGGATAAGTTGTAGTTGGTAGTAAAGTTCTGGCTCAACTTTACAGGCCCGCCTCCTGTCCCACCTTTGAGCCAGTAGCTTGGTCATCGCTCCCTCTCTCTCTCACTACCCCCTCCCCCTCCAGAGACACCAGGGCCTGAGCTGAGAGGCTTCAGTGGGTTGTCAAATGGACACCCCCCTTCACCGGCGTTTCACCGATTTAGTCCCATGACGCCTCCAGGGGGCTCGGCCATAGAACCAGCATCCTGGAGCTACCCCCACCTCTGCCACTCAGCTCAGTAGCCCCTTACTGACCTATACCCTACTCTATACCTCCTGACACCCTACTCTAAATTCTTGGTGTTCCATTCGCCCATCGCTTATCCCGGTTCAACCAAATCCACCGGGATGCCACCTCCGCCTGTTTGGTCATGCTGCTTATAAGCTGTCTCCTAGCCAATCCCTCGATGCCTAGTTGTCCTAGTGTCCGCCAGAGTGATTTCCCTGTGAAGCCATGGCAACCCACTTCCACCGGCAGATTCCAGGCTTTCCACCCGTTCTGCTGGCACTCGAGGATGAGGGCCTGATATTTCCAGCGCTTGAACTCATGTGCCTCTTCTATCCTCTCTTCCCAGGGCACGGTTAATTCCACCAGTGCGACCTGCTTGGTGGCTTTTGACCAGAGAACGACATCTGGCCTAAAACTTGTGGTCATTACCTCTTCCAGGAACTTCAGCTGCCTTCGTAGGTCTGCCTGCATCTCCCAGTCATTTGCTGTGGCCAAGATCCCTCTCGCCGTTGGTTGGTTGTGACATGCTGGTCTCTCCTGCCCTGAGAAACTTGATGTACTGTGGTCCTTTAAATGGCTTTCTCTGCTTCCTCCTGGCCTGCTCCAAACCTTCTGCCAGTTTGGTCAAGACCTGGTCATGTCTCCACCGAAATTTCCCATCTGCCAGATTTGAACGGCATGAGGAGAGGACGTGCTCGAGGTTAGCTGGTTTTCCACAGAGTGTGCAGCATGGACTTTCTGCTAACCCCCATGTGTGAAGGTTTGATAGTGTTGGCAGTATGTTGTACACAGAGCACAGCAAGAATTTCACTCTGTAGCCCTCCATGTTCCACATGTCCTGCCACATTAATATCCTTTCTTGCACCCCCTCCCACCTAGTCCAGCGACCCTGTTTGCCCATCGTCACTGCCTTGGCCTGCCTGCTTTCCTCTTCTGGCCTGCGGATCTCCTTCTGCACCATACCCCGACGCTCCTTCGAGGTCGCTTTCGCCCAGCTTGCCCTTGTGATGCATCCCAGGCCCAACCTCCCCTGGGCCACCGTGCCAACGATGTCGGCCTGTTGCAGGCGGTCTTCTGCCTCTCTCAGTGCCTTATTTACTGACCACTTACGACCTGTTTTAACTTTGATTCCTGCTTGGCGAACTTTCTCGTCCTTGCTGTCTCGCAACATTATTGCCTGGCATATTTTTAACATCTTAAATTCCTCCACCACCGAAGTAACTGGCATCTGCAACTTGCTCCCAGTGCTGTAGAGTCCAATTGAGCAGAAGCTTCTTGGGACCCCAAGCCATCTCCTCAGGTAGGAGCTGATCTTCCTCTCCAGCCTTTCCACTGTGGACACAGGGACCTCGTACACGAGTAGTGGCCAGAGCACTCTTGGGAGGACCCCATGCTGGTACCCCCAGGCCTTGTATTTTCCGGGTAATCCACTCTTGTCCAGAGCAGTCATCCACTTGTCTACCTGAATGAGCATCTCTTTCACACTCTCTCTGTCATTGAGGTCTGCCCTGAACCACTTGCCTAAGCTCTTCACAGGCTTCTCTCGTACTGTTGGAATGGTGACATCCTTGATGCTAAAGTGGATACGATCCTGGACTTGCCCCTTCCTCAGCACCAGGCTCCTGGATTTTGCGGGTTTAAACTCCATTCTTGCCCAATCCATGAGTTCCACCAGGTCCTCCAAAATCCATCTTCCCTCTGGTACTGACTTGGCTGTAATTGTCAGGTCATCCATGAATGCCCTGATGGGTACCTGCTGGACGCCACTTGACAGTATTGCACCTCGCCGCAGTTTCTCAGCTGATTTCACAAGAAGATTCATTGCTGCAGAAAACAGGACCACTGATATTGTGCAGCTGGTAACAATCCCCACCTCTAGCCTTTGCCAGTTGGTAGTAAAGTTCCTGCAAAAGTAGACACCAGGCAATGATCAATCAACAACGGAACAGATTGACCCATCCCAAGTCTGCAGATGTGGGAGGATATGCAAAAATCAAAGGGGATTAAAGATACATCAGGCAAAGATGAAGTGCCTGCAACTCACGAGTTCTGCGCAATGCTCAGGGCAACCTGGTGAGATGGAGGAGAGGCTGAGGCAGGAGCCAAACCACAGTCCACAGAATCTCCAAGCACAGGGCAATGAGAGAGGCAGGACAGGCATCGCTGATGTAGAGGAGGAGGAGAGGCACCAGGCAGAGGGTGAGATCAACCAAGCCACAAGACCTATTCAGAACAACAGCACCAGTGAGGCCAGGAAAGAACAGGTCAAGTGGCCAGCTTCAAGGGAAAGCAAGGAATGGGCGACCTTTGACCAGGATGTCGACAGAGTACTGGAAGCATTAAGTGCAGGAAATGTGGACAGAAAGTTGAAGGCTATGTCTGCTATCATTTGGAGTATGGGGATTGAGTGGTTCGGGAAGGTGGATGTGAGAACAGGGCCAAGCTCCCAGCCAAAGGAAAACCGGCGACTGAAAGAAATATCTACCTTAAGAGGCGACTTGCGGAGGCTAAAGAAAGCGTTTCGGGAGGCCAGAGAGGAAGAGAAGCCAGGGCTCACAGAGATCCGAACTCATCTAAGGGAGCGCATAAAGACACTGCGCAGAGCGGAGCTCCACCGTCGAGACAGGAGACGACGAATGCAGGAAAGTACAAATTTCATGAAAAACCCATTCAAGTATTTATCCAAATTGTTAGGGAACAAAAGATCAGGCCAGATGCAGGAAACAAAGTACGAAGTAGAGCATTACCTACATCAAGTCCATAGCGACCCCAGGAGAGAAGAGAACCTGAAAGAGATGCAGAAGATCATTAAACCACCCGAACCTACTATCCCCTTCAAGGCAGGTGAGCCAAGCTGGAAAGAAGTGAATGACTTCATCAAGAAAGCCAGAGGAAAATCAGCCCCTGGGCCTAACGGTATTCCTTATAAGGTGTACAAATGCTGTGAGAGGCTCAGGAGACGCCTCTGGAAGTTGTTGAGGATAGCATGGAGGAAGAACTTTCTGGCAGAAGAATGGGTGAGAGCAGATGGTTGTTTTATCCCGAAAGGAGAAAACTCTTCAAACATCAAGGAATTTCATACTATCTTGCTCCTCAATGTAGAAGGGAAAATCTTCTTTGGGATCCTGGCAAAGAGACTGACAACCTTTATGCTGGGCAATGGATATATGGATACATCAGTGCAGAAAGGAGGTGTCCCAGGGGTGCCTGGGTGCCTGGAGCACACCAGCGTAGTCTCCAAGATCATAGAGGATGCAAAAAGGAGCCAGGGTGATCTTGCAGTGCTGTGGCTTGACCTAGCAAATGCCTACGGCACAATCACCCACAAGCTAGTGGAAACAACTCTAAGGACTTATCATGTTCCAGAGTGATTCCAGAGTCTCCTGCAGGGATATTTCGAGAGGTTCCAGATGCGCTTCACCTGCAGGAACTTTACTACCAACTGGCAAAGGCTAGAGGTGGGGATTGTTACTGGCTGCACAATATCAGTGGTCCTGTTTTCTGCAGCAATGAATCTTCTTGTGAAATCAGCTGAGAAACTGTGGCGAGGTGCAATACTGCCAAGTGGCGTCCAGCAGGTACCCATCAGGGCATTCATGGACGACCTGACAATTACAGCCAAGTCAGTACCAGAGGGAAGATGGATTTTGGAGGACCTGGTGGAACTCATGGATTGGGCAAGAATGGAGTTTAAACCCGCAAAATCCAGGAGCCTGGTGCTGAGGAAGGGGCAAGTCCAGGATCGTATCCACTTTAGCATCAAGGATGTCACCATTCCAACAGTACGAGAGAAGCCTGTGAAGAGCTTAGGCAAGTGGTTCAGGGCAGACCTCAATGACAGAGAGAGTGTGAAAGAGATGCTCATTCAGGTAGACAAGTGGATGACTGCTCTGGACAAGAGTGGATTACCCAGAAAATACAAGGCCTGGGGGTACCAGCATGGGGTCCTCCCAAGAGTGCTCTGGCCACTACTCGTGTACGAGGTCCCTGTGTCCACAGTGGAAAGGCTGGAGAGGAAGATCAGCTCCTACCTGAGGAGATGGCTTGGGGTCCCAAGAAGCTTCTGCTCAATTGGACTCTACAGCACTGGGAGCAAGTTGCAGATGCCAGTTACTTCGGTGGTGGAGGAATTTAAGATGTTAAAAATACGCCAGGCAATGATGTTGCGAGACAGCAAGGACGAGAAAGTTCGCCAAGCAGGAATCAAAGTTAAAACAGGTCGTAAGTGGTCAGTAAATAAGGCACTGAGAGAGGCAGAAGACCGCCTGCAACAGGCCGACATCGTTGGCATGGTGGCCCGGGGGAGGTTGGGCCTGGGATGCATCACAAGGGCAAGCTGGGCGAAAGCGACCTCGAAGGAGCGTCGGGGTATGGTGCAGAAGGAAGTCTGCAGGGCAGAAGAGGAAAGCAGGCAGGCCAAGGCAGTGACGATGGGCAAACAGGGTCGCTGGACTAGGTGGGAGGGGGTGCAAGAAAGGATATTAACATGGCAGGACATGTGGAACATGGAGGGCTACAGAGTGAAATTCTTACTGTGCTCTGTGTACAACGTCCTGCCAACACTATCAAACCTTCACACATGGGGGTTAGCAGAAAGTCCATGCTGCACACTCTGTGGAAAACCAGCTAACCTCGAGCACGTCCTCTCCTCATGCCATTCAAATCTGGCAGATGGGAAATTTCGGTGGAGACATGACCAGGTCTTGACCAAACTGGCGGAAGGTTTGGAGCAGGCCAGGAGGAAGCAGAGAAAGCCATTTAAAGGACCACAGTACATCAAGTTTCTCAGGGCAGGAGAGACCAGCGTGTCACAACCAACGGCGAGAGGGATCTTGGCCACAGCAAATGACTGGGAGATGCAGGCAGACCTACGAAGGCAGCTGAAGTTCCTGGAAGAGGTAACGACCACAAGTTTTAGGCCAGATGTCATTCTCTGGTCAAAAGCCACCAAGCAGGTCGCACTGGTGGAATTAACCGTGCCCTGGGAAGAGAGGATGGAAGAGGCACATGAGTTCAAGCGCTGGAAATATCAGGCCCTCATCCTCGAGTGCCAGCAGAACAGGTGGAAAGCCTGGAATCTGCCGGTGGAAGTGGGTTGCCACGGCTTCACAGGGAAATCACTCTGGCGGACACTAGGACAACTAGGCATCAAGGGATTGGCTAGGAGACAGCTTATAAGCAGCATGACCAAACAGGCAGAGGTGGCATCCCGGTGGATTTGGTTGAACCGGGATAAGCGATGGGCGAATGGAGCACCAAGAATTTAGAGTAGGGTGTCAGGAGGTATAGAGTAGGGTATAGGTCAGTAAGGGGCTACTGAGCTGAGTGGCAGAGGTGGGGGTAGCTCCAGGATGCTGGTTCTACGGCCGAGCCCCCTGGAGGCGTCATGGGACTAAATCGGTGAAACGCCGGTGAAGGGGGGTGTCCATTTGACAACCCACTGAAGCCTCTCAGCTCAGGCCCTGGTGTCTCTGGAGGGGGAGGGGGTAGTGAGAGAGAGCGATGACCAAGCTACTGGCTCAAAGGTGGGACAGGAGGCGGGCCTGTAAAGTTGAGCCAGGTGCGATGAACAATCGTATTCTGCATATTGGTTATATTGAGTGACGCAGGACACTCAGACTAAGGAACAAATAACCCAACTTTTGATTCCAAAGAGCCGCCGGGAATTGGTATTCCAGGTGGCTCACTTTAATCCCATGGCTGGACACTTGGGGCAGGATAAGACACTAGCCCGAATAATGGCCCAGTTCTATTGGCCAGGGATTTGCGGCGATGTCCGTAGGTGGTGTACGGCATGCCGCAAATGCCAGTTAGTAAATCCAGCGGCCATCCCAAAAGCGCCTTTGCGCCCTCTACCATTAATCGAGACCCTGTTCAAAAGAATTGGGATGGATCTCGTCGGGCCATTAGATCGGTCAACACGAAGGTATCACTTTACTTTAGTTCTGGTGGACTACGCAACGCGATATCTGGAAGCAGTGCCGCTTCACAATATCTCCGCACGTAGTATTGCGGAAGCACTCTTCCACGTCATCTCCCGAGTTGGAATCCCCAAAGAGATTCTGACTGATCAGCCCACTACGTTTATGTCATGCACACTGCGTGAACTGTATGGGTTACTGGGAATCAAGCCGATCCGCACCAGCGTTTATCACCCACAAACAAACGGCTTAGTCGAACGGTTTAATCGCACCCTCAAAAACATAATTAAAAAATTTGTAAGCGAGGACACACTTAACTGGGATAAATGGCTTGAGCCCCTGCTTTTCGCAGTGCGAGAGCTCCCACAAGCCTCCACGGGGTTCTCCCCGTTCCAATTATTATATGGGCGTAAGCTGCGTGGCATCCTAGATAAGCTGTGTGGCATCCTAGATGTGCTGCGGGAAAACTGGGAGGAGGAACCTTCCCCAAGCAAAAATGAAATTCAATATGTTATTGATCTGCGCGCAAAACTCCACACACTCTCACACCTAACCCAGGAGAATTTGCGGCAGGCTCAAGAACATCAAGTCTGCCTGTACAACAGGGGCACGCGCCTTAGGGAATTCACACCGGGAGACAAAGTACTCATGTTGTTGCCCACGTCAAGCTCTAAATTAATCGCCAGGTGGCAAGGACCCTTTGAGGTCACACGGCGAGTCGGGGACGTCGACTATGAGGAGAGGCGAACGGACAGGGGTGGTGCGTTACAGGTATACCACCTCAATCTGTTAAAACGTTGGAGCGAGGAGGTCCCTGTGGCACTGGTGTCTGTGGTTCCAGAGAAGGTGGAGCTGGGGACGGAGGTTCAAAAGGGAAAATTGGCATCACCCACCGCTCCGCTCCCCTGTGGAGCCCACCTCTCCCTGACCCAGTTCGCGGAGGTCGCCCGGTTGCAAACAGAATTTTCTGACATGTTCTTGCCCCTGCCCGGCTGCACCCACCTCATAGAACACCACATTGAGATGCCCCCGGGGGTAATAGTGCGCAGCCGCCCTTACAGACTGCCCAAACACAAGAAAAAGGTGGTTCGGGAAGAATTCAAGGCCATGCTCGAAATGGGCATTGTTGAGGAGTCCCACAGTGACTGGAACAGTCCGGTAGTCTTGGTTCCCAAGGCCGATGGGTCGGTCCGGTTCTGTGTGGACTATAGAAAAGTCAACGCGGTGTCTAAATTTGACGCATACCCAATGCCTCGTATTGACGAGTTGCTCGATCGACTAGGCACGGCTCATTTTTATTCGACACTGGATTTGACAAAGGGATATTGGCAGATCCCCTGGACTCCACTATCCCAAGAGAAAACGGCCTTTTCCACACTGTTTGGCTTACACCAGTTCGTCACACTTCCGTTTGGGCTGTTTGGGGCCCGCTACGTTCCAGCGGCTTATGGATAGGGTCCTCCGCCCCCACGCCACCTATGCGGCCGCATACCTAGATGACATTATTATTTATAGTAATGACTGGCCGCGGCACCTAAAACACCTGAGGGCTGCCCTGGGGTCGCTGAGGCGAGTGGGGCTCACAGCCAACCTGAAGAAGTGTGTGATTGGGTGGGTGGAAGTACGGTATCTGGGCTTCCACTTGGGCAATGTGCAGGTGCGTCCCCAAATCAATAAGACAGCAGCGATTGCGGCCTGCCTGAGGCCCAAGACCAAAAAGGGGGTGAGACAGTTCCTGGGGCTGGCTGGCTACTATCGTAGGTTTATACCTAATTATTCGGACGTCACCAGCCCGCTGACTGATCTCACTAAAAAGGGGGCACCAGATCCGGTCCAGTGGACGGAGCAATGCCAGTGGGCTTTCTCTAAGGTAAAGGCTGCACTGTGTGGGGGGCCACTGTTACACTCCCCTGACTTTTCTCTCCCCTTTGTTTTACAGATGGATGCATTGGACAGAGGGCTGGGGGCTGTTCTGTCCCAGGAGGTGGAGGGGGAGGACCATCCAGTGCTGTACATCAGCTGTCAGTGCGTGAGGGCAGGTACAGCACCATAGAGAAGGAATGCCGTGTCATCAAGTGGGCGGTCTTCGACCTCCGCTACTATCTGCTGGGGTGCCCTTTCACCCTCTGGTCAGACCACGCACCCCTGCAGTGGCTCCACCGCATGAAGGATGCCAACGCGTGGATCACCCGTTGGTATCTGGCACTCCAGCCGTTTAAGCTGGAGGTGGTACACAAGCTGGGGGTGCAGATGGTTGTGGCGGACTTCCTCTCCCATCGGGGGGGGAGGAGTCGGCTGCAGGCCGGACAGCTCCCCGGCCTGAGTCAGGCAGTGGGGGTATGTGGCAGCGGGGGCGTGGTCAAGCGTCGGTCTGTGAATGGAGGGCAGAGTCAGGGAAGGTAAGTGGCGGTATCACTGCACCTGATGGGAATTAACCTGTTTGTGTGTCTTCCCCAGTGACCGCACCCTATAAGAGGAGAGGGAGAGCAGAGGAAGGGAGCTACTCCCCAACCTGGATACTTGTGTGCATGTGTGTAGTTAAAAGCTGAAAAGCTACAATAAACGAGTTTTTGAGAACTCAGTTCTGGCCTGCCGTGCTTCTGTGCTCCACCCACCTAGAACACTTGCTACAGTCATTAACATGACTGGGTATAAAAAGAGCATCTTGGAGTGGCAGCGGCTCTCAGAAGTAAAGATGGGAAGAGGATCACCAATCCCCCTAATTCTGTGCCGACAAATGGTGGAGCAATATCAGAAAGGAGTTCAACAGTGTAAAATTGCAAAGAGTTTGAACATATCATCATCTACAGTGCATAATATCATCAAAAGATTCAGAGAATCTGGAAGAATCTCTGTGCGTAAGGGTCAAGGCTGGAAAACCATATCGGGTGCCCGTGATCTTCGGGCCCTTAGACGACACTGCATCACATACAGGCATGCTTCTGTATTGGAAATCACAAAATGGGCTCAGGAATATTTCCAGAGAACATCATCTGCGAAAACAATTCACCGTGCCATCTGCCGTTGCCAGCTAAAACTCTATAGTTCAAAGAAGAAGCCATATCTAAACATGATCCAGAAGCGCAGACGTCTTCTCTGGGCCCAGGCTCATTTAAAATGGACTGTGGCAAAGTGGAAAACTGTTCTGTGGTCAGATGAATCAAAATTTGAAGTTCTTTATGGAAATCAGGGACGCCATGTCATTCGGACTAAAGAGGAGAAGGATGACCCAAGTTGTTATCAGTGCTCAGTTCAGAAGCCTGCATCTCTGATGGTATGGGGTTACATTAGTGCGTGTGGCATGGGCAGCTTACACATCTGGACAGACACCATCAATGCTGAAAGGTATATCCAGGTTCTAGAGCAACATATGCTCCCATCCAGATGACGTCTCTTCCAGGGAAGACCTTGCATTTTCCAACATGACAATGCCAAACCACATACTGCACCAATTACAGCATCATGGCTGCGTAGAAGAAGGGTCCGGGTACTGAACTGGCCAGCCTGCAGTCCAGATCTTTCACCCATAGAAAACATTTGGCGCATCATAAAACGGAAGATACGACAAAAAAAAAGACCTAAGACAGTTGAGCAACTAGAATCCTACATTAGACAAGAATGGGTTAACATTCCTATCCCTAAACTTGAGCAACTTGTCTCCTCAGTCCCCAGTTTACAGACTGTTGTAAAGAGAAAAGGGGATGTCTCACAGTGGGAAACATGGCCTTGTCCCAACTTTTTTGAGATGTGGTGTTGTCATGAAATTTAAAAAAAAAAATCACCTAATTTTTCTCTTTAAAGGTCCCATGGCATGAAATTTTCACTTTCTGAGGTTTTTTAACGTTAAAATGAGTTCCTCTGACCTTCTTAAGTCACCCCAGTGGCTAGAAATGTCATAATGTGTAAACCAAACTATGCCCACCCTTTGTCAACATTTGAGAATAGCGCGTCAAAATGGCACATTGATAGGCTCTTCCCTTTACTACATCAGCAAGGGAGATGATCCCCACGCCCCCCCTCTGGATTCCCACCCACTGTATGGATTGTCCGCCCAGCTCAAAAGTTGCCACCATAGATACGTCACTTCAATTTTGTAGTGAGGAGACCACAGAGGACACAACAACATGGCACCATCTAAGCGAGCGAAACATGGAAATTGCGCTGTACATGGATGTGACAACACAGAAAGGAGTCTGTTTTTACTGCCGATGGGAGAGCCCCTGAAGACGCAGTGGCTTAATTTTATTTACTCCAATACTACGCCGTTGAGTCTAACTAAGACGGTGTATGTTTGTCGGAAGCATTTTCCTGATGAATGTTTCCACAACTTGGGACGGGACAGTACAGGGTAGGTTTTGCACATCAACTGTCACTGAAGCCTGGGTCCGTACCAAGCATCCCTGCCGCATCAGCCACAAACACCGAATAAGTAAGTGTATAACTGTTAAGTCATTTTGCCGTGTTTTAAAATCGGTGCATTAGCCTTGCAATGGCTACATTAGCTGTGCAGCTAACCGCTTCCTGCAGTTAGCCAGATACTCTGCGCTACAAAACCAAAAAGCATGCAGCATGCTCTGTTAAACTGAGTTTAGTCTGGAAATTGACTGTAACTTATGAGCTTATGTTTGACTATTGCTCCACAATGCATGTCTTCTGTTGGATAAGCGATATGTTGCTGTAGTTGCTGCTTCTATCCTCTTTGGTTATGGAGTGCGTGTTCAAGCCTAGGGTATTATAAGTTCGTAAACTACCACTCCGAACACTCTCACTCTCTGTTCTCTGTGTCACGTTGAGTTTACGAAAGGAGTCCGAGGGAGAATGAGGTTTTGTCTTAGCAGCGTGGCTACAGGCACTGATAGCAGCGAGTATGTGTGTGCGCAGCTTGGTCAAGCCCCTCCCCCTCCCCCCATGGCCCGCCCCCGCCCTCTACCCTTCCCCGCCTCCATGCTTCTCATTAGCAAAATAACGCACTGGGAAAAGGGCTGAAATGGGGCTTTCTCCCAGGAGGCTATATCTACGTGCCGAGGGTTCATTTCGAGAAAGGCTGCGGATATAACATCCGGAAACCTCCATGAGCCCGTTTAAAGCATCAACAAACCACCATGCCATGGGTCCTTTAAATGATACATTTTCTCAGTTTAAACATTTGATATGTCATCTATGTTCTATTCTGAATAAAATATGGAATTTTGAAACTTCCACATCATTGCATTCTGTTTTTATTTACAATTTGTACTTTGTCCCAACTTTTTTGGAATCGGGGTTGTACAAAAAAAATTTTTTAAATGTAAACTTAAGCTATTTTTCCAATAAAATAGTTGGCTAAACATTGTAAGCTAACAAATTACATTATCTTCCAAGCTAGCTAACTACTATTCAAAACTTGGCTAAGGTATATGATGCTGTAATCTGCATATTAGCATAATTGGCACTGACAATTATGAGCAAGGCTTCTATGGGCAAGATCAACATCAGTTCCAGGACCAAATGGCATAACATGCAATATAAGAACTGCCCAAGGGTGTTTAAAGCATATACGCAGAGCCATGGCCTCACTTTTGTTTATAAATGCCTTGAGACCTCAAGAATGGCACAGGAATAGTTTTAAGCGTTAACAATAAATCTAATATAGTAATTTTTACGATTAAAGTGATTTATATAGGTAGCGATCTGAATGGCCTTGATGTCCGTAACGTCACAGCAGGAAGGCTATCGGTCTCATCGCCGTTTCCGCTATACTAAAACACAGAGCTGACTGCAACTCCGATCCTCCATTTTGAGCTAATTCATCACCATGCCACGTAGATGTGTTTTTGGCCGGTGCAGCAACATGACAGAAGCTGGATTTATGTTGCATTCATCGTCCAAGAATGTTCAAACTGCAAAGATTTGGATGCGTTTTGTGAGAAGTTCACAGGCACATTGGGCGCCTACGACGTGGTCTCTCCTCTGCTCTGCACATTTTACTGAAGACTCGTACGAGACCTCTGATCTGTTGAGGAGCGTTGGCTATAAGCCCATATTGAAAGAGGGTGCAGTACCAACAATTAAAGAAAAAGAAAACTACAAGAAAAGGAAAGTATTTCTTTTCTTTTATTTTTTTAAAAGGAAAGTGAGTTCAGTTGCACCAGTCTTCCCAGAGTGAGCCAAGGGTTGCTGCTAAAACCCGGGCTGGAACGGGATGGGACATATAGCTCAGGCAGTGACCTCCCCGCAGTTGTTGCTAAAACCGGTGACATCCCGTTCTGTCCAGGGTTTTAGTAATTGCCTGAGCCCAGCAGTAATGGCGGACACACAGTATGAAGAAAAGTAAATGAGTGGACCAGCTGTCTGATTTCTAAACTGATATCGCTGATCTCTCGCCCTTACGTGGAAGAAGTGAATGAATGGAGAGCTGAACGAACAACTGAAAGTCAGATTGTTTCAAAAACAATCAGCCTTCAAGAAGCAAGAACACAGACGGGTAAGCTCCAACCCTCATTTGGATAAAAAAAACAACACCACGCTGTTTACCTGCATTTAGATTAATACATGTAACTTGTATTGTGTGTTTAAGTTACCGGTATAAGATTATTTAATTTGCTTCAGAATGTGATTGTCTCAGTTCATCTGATTATTTAATTAGCCTTTTACGTTTTATCAGTGAAAATGCATGCGTGTACATGTATGTTGCATAAATTATAACACCTATCCTGTTTTAATGAGAGTCAACCCACACTCATCATCATCATCATCATTTTCTTTTGGCAGCTCCTGATTAGGGGTCGCTACAGCGGATCTTTCATCTCCATTGCTCCTTGTCTTCCACATCCTTCTCTACCACACCTGCCACTTTCATGTCCTCTCTCACCACATCCATGTATCTCCTCTTTGGCCTTCCTCATTTTCATGTGCCTGGCAGCTCCATCCTCAACATTCTCCTTCCAACATGCTCTGCATCTCTTCTTAGGATGTGCCCATACCATCTCAGTCTCATCTCTCTTAGCTTAATTCCCAAGCTCTCCACATGTGCTGTCCCCCTGATGTGCTCGTTCCTTATCCTGTCTAACCTTGTCACTCCCATCGCAAACCTTAACATCCTCAACTCCGCCACCTCCAACTTTGCCTCCTGTCTCTTCGTTAAGGGTACTGTCTCCAATCCATACATCACAGCTGGTCTCACCTGGTCTTATACATCTTACCTTTCACTTTTGCTGGGACTTTCCTATCACAAATGACTCCCAAAATCCTTCTCCAACTGCTCCACCCTGCCTGCACTCTCTTTCTCACTTCACTATCGCAGCCCCCATTTTCCCGCACAGTTGACCCCAGGTACTTGAATTCACCAACTTTCTTTACATCTCCTCCTTGCATCTTCACTACACTCTCATCCCCATTCTCATTGATGCACATGTATTCTGTTTTGCTACTGCTCACCTTCATTCCTCTTCGTTCCAATGCTTACCTCCATCTCTCCAAACCCAACTCAACCTCCTTTTTACTTTCACCACATGTCACAATATCATCCGCAAACATGTTCCATGGTGACTCTTGCCTCACTTTGTCTGTCAAGCTATCCCATCACTATGGCAAACAAGAAAGGACTCAAAGCAGATCATTGATGAAGTCCCACCTTCACCTTGAACCATTCAGTCATTCCAACTGCACACCTCACTCCTGTTTCACTGTTCTCATTCATGTCTTGCACCACTCTAATATACTTCTCATTCACTCCACACTTTCTCATACAATACCATAACTCATCTCTCGGCACTCTATCGTATGCCTTCTCCAGGTCTACAAACACACAATGTAGCTTTCTCTGGCCTTCCCTGTACTACTTCTTTAACATTCTTAAAGCAAAAATTGCATCCGACGTGCTCTTCCTTGGCATAAACCCGTACTGCTGTTCACAGATTGCTACCTCTCTTCTCAATCTCACTTCTAATACCCTTTCCCATAACTTCATGGTGTGGCTCATCAATTTTATCTCTCTGTAATTATTGCAGCTCTGTACATCTCCCTTATTCTTGTATAATGGGACTAACACACTCTCCATTCATTTGGCATTTTCTCATTCTCTAGGATCTTATTAAACAATCTCATTAGGAACTCCACAGCTGTCTCACCCAAACATCTCCAAGCCTCAATCAGGATACCATCTGGTCTTACTGCTTTCCCAGTCTTCATTCTTTTCATGGCTGCCCTCACCTCATTCTTACTAACCAACTCTGCTTCCTGATTTGCTGTCTCCAACAAATCTGACCTTTTGTCTCTTGGATTATCCTCATCTCATCTCATCTCATTCTCTCTAGCCGCTTTATCCTTCTACAGGGTCGCAGGCAAGCTGGAGCCTATCCCAGCTGACTACGGGCGAAAGGCGGGGTACACCCTGGACAAGTCGCCAGGTCATCACAGGGCTGACACATAGACAGAGACAACCATTCACACTCACATTCACACCTACGGTCAATTTAGAGTCACCAGTTAACCTAACCTGCATGTCTTTGGACTGTGGGGGAAACCGGAGCACCCGGAGGAAACCCATGCGGACACGGGGAGAACATGCAAACTCCACACAGAAAGGCCCTCGCCGGCCCCGGGGCTCGAACCCAGGACCTTCTTGCTGTGAGGCGACAGTGCTAACCACTACACCACCGTGCCGCCCTTGGATTATCCTCATTTAATAAATCCTCAAAGTACTCTTTCCACCTTCTTAATACACTCTGTTAGCACATTTCCATTTACATCTTTCATCACTCTGCTATACATCCCTTGCTTCCCTGTTTTTCTGCCTAGCTAGTCTGTACATGTCTTTCTCTCCTTCTTTGGTCTCTAGTCTTTCAGACAACTCCTGGTATGCATCTGCTTTCACCTTCGCTACCACTCTTTTTGCCTTCTGTCTCATCTCTCTGTATAACCACCTGCTTTCCTCATCTCTCTGATCATCCCAATTCTTCTTTGCTAGCCTCTTCTCTTTTATAATTTTCTGCACTTCTTTGTTCCACCACCATGTCTCCTTGTCTTCCTTCCTCCTTCCCAATGACCACCCTAGCACCTTCCTTATTGCCTCTCTTACTAGTATAGCAGTAGTATTCCAATCTTCTGGCAGACTTCCATTACCACTTATTGCTCATCTCATTTCTTCCCTAAACTCCTTCTGATGTTCAACCTCTTTTAGTTTCCACCACTTAATCTTCAGCTCCACTATTTCACGCTTCCTCTTTTTCACTTTCAAGCTCATCCTGCACACGACCACTCGATGTTGTCTAGCTACACTCTCCCCTGCCATCACTTTACAGTCTCCAATCTCCTTCAGGTTACCCCTTCTGCAGAGTATGTAGTCCACCTATGTAGATCTTCCTCCACTCTTAAACATCACCCTGTGCTGCTCTTTCTTCTCGAAGTATGTATTGACTATTGCCAAATTCATCCTCTTTGAAAAATCAACCACCATTTGCCCTTCCATATTTCTCTCTCTTACACCATATCTGCCCATCACGTCCTCATCTCTTCGGTTTCCCTCACCAACATCTCATCTCTCATCTCATTATCTCTAGCCACTTTATCCTGTTCTACAGGGTCGCAGGCAAGCTGGAGCCTATCCCAGCTGACTACGGGTGAAAGGTGGGGTACACCCTGGACAAGTCGCCAGGTCATCACAGGGCTGACACATAGACACAGACAACCATTCACACTCACATTCACACCTATGGTCAATTTAGAGTCACCAGTTAACCTAACCTGCATGTCTTTGGAATGTGGGGGAAACCGGAGCACCTGGAGGAAACCCACGCGGACACAGGGAGAACATGCAAACTCCACACAGAAAGGCCCTCATCGGCCATGGGGTTCGAACCCAGACCTTCTTGCTGTGAGGCGACAGTGCTAACCACTACACCACCATGCCACCCCCTCGCTAACATGTCCGTTGAAATCTGCTCCTATCAGCACACGCTCCTCCCTCGGTATACTTTCTACCACTTCATCCATCTTTTCCCAGAAATACTCTTTCTCTTCATTCTCACATCCAACCTGTGGGGCATACGCACACACAACATTGATTACCACGCCTTGAATCTCCAACTTAATGCCTATCACTCTGACACCCTCTTCACATCAATCACACTGTTGACCAACACCATTTCTCTTTCCATCGACACCATAATAAAACAACTTGCATCCACCTCCAATGTTCTTGGCCTTGCTTCCTTTCCAACTTGTCTCCTGCACATACAAAATGTCCAACTTCCTTCTTTCCATCATACCTGCTAACTCTCTCACTCTGCCAGTGTTCCCACATTCAGTGTTCCTACCCTCAATTCTAAGCTCCTTCCCTTCCATCTTTCACGCTCTCTCCTAACATGCCTCCCCACTCTCTTTCTCCTTCTCTGTTTTGATGCAACAGTAGCATACTTTCCACCGGCACCCTGTTGACCAACAGTACCGGAGGCGGTCGTTGTTAACCCGGGCCCCAACTGATCCGGTATGGTATTTCTCTTTTCAATCCATATGTTAGATTTGGCACAGCTTTACACCGGATGCCCTTCCTGATGCAACCCTCTCCAATTTATCCGGGCTTGGGAGCAGCACCAAGAGTACACTTATGCACCCCCAGTGGCTGGATTAGAGTCAACCCACAGTCAATGAAATCAAATCAGTCTTAGTTGAGCAAGTCGGTAACAGTATTTCTTACTTTCACCATAAATTTTTATTTATATGACTTTGGTCTATAGCTGTAAAAGGCCTCGGCCTTAAAACTGGTTCCTGCTGTGATGTCACACACTCAGGGTTGGCTAGCTCAGCAGGGCAGCTTGAATGCCAACTTTGCAGTCGATTTTAACTCTCAAAATATTTTTTTAAAATTCCCATTTATGCAGCATACAAGAGTCAAGGATGGAGATACTATCCACTCAGAAATGTATTTAAAACTAAAGGTTCTGCATATCTCTTAAGCGGCTATGGACCCTTATGCAAGATCTTGTACCAAGAAGAGCATTCCATCAAAGTGGCAAAGAGCTGTGGCAATCTACATACCCAAAGAACATCAGCCAATTTGAGAGAATAGCACTTGTGTATATTCAGGAGAAAATCTCCTTCTCTGTAATGACAAGGAGATTAACTACCTATCTAATTGCGAATGGCTATGTTGACACCAGCTAAAATAAGGCCATGCCTTTGTAATATATACAGAATGTGGTTTTGCATTGTCTTTTTAAAATATCCATGTAAAAGCGGTCATCTTGAAGGCAGCATATGTTGCTAAAAAATCCCAATGTACTTTTCTGCAGTAATGCTCACATCACAAAAGTGTTTCTGGTAACAGTCTGGATGGTCTTTTTCTTCTTTGGTCTGAGCACATCGTATCCATTTCTTCCAAAAAAGACCTGAAATACTGATTTGTTGAACAACAATGCACGTTTCCACTGTGTGATGGTCAATCCCAAATGTCTTGGAATCCAGAGAAGTGAATGACACTTCTGGACACAGTTAATATAAGGTTCCCTTTTTTGCACAGTAAAGTTTTAACTGGCATTTGTGGATATAACTCCTTATTTTAGTGCTTGAGAAAGGTTTATCAAAGTAATCCCAAGCCCATGTGGTTATATTAGCTGTAGATGAAAGACAGTTGTTGATGCAGTGCTGTCTGAGGGATCAGAGATCATGGGCATTCAGCTTAGGCTTGTGCCCTTGCCCTTTATGTTCTAAAATTCCGACAGATTTCTTGAAATGTTTAATGATATTTTAATTATTTAATGATATTATGCACCATAGAGGGTGAAATATCCAAATCCCTTTGTATATTTCAATTGAGGAACATTGTTTTTAAACATTTCAATAATTATCTCATGCGTTTGTTGACAAACTGGAGATCTTCGCCCCAACTTTGCTTCTCAAAGACTAGGCCTTTCCTGGATGCTGATTATGTACCAAATCATGATTAGAATCACCTGTTGACATCACCTGTTTCAAACCACATAATTATTTAATTGGTTTACCTCATTACGAGTCCTAAATTGTCCCCATATGCTGAATCATGACTTCCCTCTCTTTCTGGCTCTCAGCATTCTCCCCCTTTTATGCTTTCCACTGTTCACTGCACCACAGAGCACACTCATTAATTAAATCTTTTGGAGGTGTGGCCTCTCTGTCACTTCCCTCTCATGGCTGCTCTCTCTTCTCAGATCAGTGCTTGGTCTCACCTCCACCTCAGGCCAGTGATCTGCCTGCTGCCAACTTCCCCCTTCCTTGGTGAGAGAGGAAGTTCAATGCAGCCATCTGTGCCCTTGGTCTTAAGATCACCATAAACTTGAAGAGTTGAAGGGCCAAATACCAACAGGAGATTCATGCATTGCCATCTTTCATGCGCTGGAGCTACTGGAGCATGATCGAAACAAAGGGTGTAGGAACATCACAGCAGGTAGTAATGAAGGGTGAGGACCATCCACTTGATGGCCAGACACTCTCTCTCTATGGTGCTGTACTTGGTTTCTCTCACCAAAAGCTTATGGCCAGTGTACAGCATGGGGTGCTCCTCTGCCACCACCAACTGGGACTGGGCCCCCAGCCCCCTGTCTGATATGTCAGTTTTAAAACAAAAGGGAGAGAAAAGTCAGGAGAGTGTCAAGGCAGCCTGCCACAGAGTGCAGCTTTCATCTGAGTGAACACCTATTGGCACCTGTTTTCATTGGATTTATCTGGTGCAGTCTTTTTAGTGAGATCAGTCAGTGGGCTGGTGAAGTCAGAATAGTTTGCTGTGAACCTATGATAATAGCCAGTTTGCCTCAGGAACTGTCTCACCTCCTTTAAGGTTCTGTGTCTCAGGCAGGCTGCAATCATTGCTGTCTTACCAATTTGGGGATGCACCTCCCCATGACCCAAGTGGAAGTCCAGATACCATACTTCCACCTGCCCAATTGTACACTTCTTTGGGTTTACTGAGTGCTACATGTCTCAGCGATTTCAGGACAGCCCTCAGATGTTGTAAATGCCACTGCCAGTCATTATATAAATGATTATATCATCTAGATAGGCAGCAGCATAATGCACTGTGTGGGCACAGGATTCTGCCCATGAGTCGCTGAAATGTTGCTGGAGCCCCAAGCAACCCAAATGAAAGCATGACTAACTGGTATAACTATTTTTTTTTAATCGGGATATTGGAGTCAAGGGATTCTACCAATATCCCTTGGTCAAATCCAGTGTTGAATAAAAGTGAAATGCACCTAATGCCGCTTTTCCACTACAAACGCGGCTGAGTCGGGCTGAGCCATGCCGTGCTGAGTCGGGCTGAGCGGGGCTGTTGGGGTTGCATTTCGACTACAACCGCGCTGAACCGTGCTGGCTGGAAGTGGGTAGACACATTGGGTGGAGTTAGCGAAAGTGGGTGGACGTCATGTGATGTCGTTAAGCAGCGCAAACAGTGACATCAGTGAGCTTTTAAGTGGTAGTCTCACGACCCGAATAGTAAACAATAAACATGGAGGACATGGAGTCGTTAGTGTTGCTGGTCTTGGTTCTGTGGCTTGTTGTCACCGACAACGCCAACAGATACTGGCAAGAGCGTATAGATGAGGCGAGGCGCATAAGGCTTCATAATTCTTGTAATTCTCCTTTTTCCGGGTTTACGGTGTTTACAGATCCCAGCATGCTCGCGGGGCGTGTGTGGGCATGTGAGGACACTCCTCCTCACCAATCAGTGCACAGGGGAGTGTCTGCTCACGCCCCCAGCCTCACTCGGCACGGTTTGGCTCGCTTCAGCCCCACTCCAAAACGGTGCGAGTTTTAGGGGCCAAGCAGGGCTGAAGCGAGCTGAGTCGTGCTGTTTTTTGGTAGTCGAAACGCGAGCCGTGTCGGGCTGAAGTGAGCTGAAGCGAGCTGAAGTGAGCTGAAAAAGGGTAGTGGAAAAGGGCCATATCTGATCAACCAGTTCGTCATCATTTGGCATTGGGTATGCATCGACTTTAAACACCACATTGATTTTCTAAAGTCCTTAGAAACATGTTGATTTTGGGGACCAAAACCACCAAATTGCTCCAATCGCTGTGTGACTCCTCGATACCCCCATGTTGAGCATAGCCTTGTGTTCATCCCGAACATTTTTTGTATTCAGGTAACCAATATGGATTAACCAAAATGCATACCACCACACCTGGATGAGTCTCAATGTAGTGCTCTATCAGGTTAGTGTGATAGGTTAGGTTACAGGCAAAAACACATTGGAGAATTCCTCCTGCAACCTGTGCTCTCTGGGACAGGGTCCACAGGGAATCAGGGTGAATTGGGCCCCACCCTTTTGACTTAGCTCCAGTCCCAGCTCCTCCCTCTTGGGAACCACCATTACCAGAGCCTCAGTAACCTCCATGGTTTCAGGAGATTGAGGTGGTATATTGGGAAGTGTCTTGCTTCTATCTGTTCGCCTGACTACATTGTCAACTTCTTTGACTCGCTGTGTAACCTCAAAGGTTCCATGCCACTTTGCGAGTAATTTCAAACTCAAATGTGGGTAGTAAAATAAGCAGTTTATCTCCTGGTGCCAATTCCCATATCAGAGAACCCCCATTATACAGCCAGGATTGACGTCCTTGTGCTTGTAGCAAATTCTCCTGTGTTAGGTGACTCAAAGTTTGAAGTTTTGCTCTCAGGTCAAGGATGTACTGAATTTCATTTTAATTGGGGAAAGTCCCTCCTCCCAGTTTTCCTGAATCATGTCCAAGATGCTATGAGGCTTGCACCCATACAATAATTCAAATGGGTAGAACCTTGTGGAGGTTTGTGGAATCTCTCATATTACAAATAATAGGGGTTCCAGAAATTTATCCCAATTCTGCATGTCCTCTTGCATGAACATACAAATGATGTTTTAAGGGTTTGATTAAACTGTTCAACTAGCCTGTCCATTTGTGGATGATAAACACTCATACAAATTGGCAATTTGTATAGTTCATGAAGTGTGGGTGACACAAATGTTTAACCTTTATCAGTCCAGATCTCTTTCAGGATTCTGATTTGGGAGATAACACTGAAGAGTGCATTGCATAGTCCACCAGGACTAATACAAAGTGATGCCAATGGGCAGTCTGATTTAGTATTCTAACAATATCCATGTCGATTCTTTTGAAGGGGATCTCAAGTTTGTACATATGATTATGTTTATCACTATCTGGACATATGGGTGCAGGTGAATATGGGCATGTATGTGTCTAGGAGTGCGGGCATATGCGTGCATGCCTGTTTTTGTTTTTTATTATTTTATCTTATTTTTTCCTTTTCTTCCTCTTTGTTGTGCATTCATAAGGACACTACAAGACCAGCCTTTGAAATATTCTACCATATCACGCTGTAACCATTACTCAGTGTACTGAGGCTGCCCATGTTCTGTACAAAAAAGTTGGGAAAAATAAAAAAAAATAGGGGATCTCAGTGAATGGTAATGGGAGGAAAGGCACTTTTTGGGTGACCGGTGGGTTCACCAGCTGATGTCTGCAACATGCCACACACCACCTGCAAACATCACTATGAATCCCCTGCCAATAAAAATTGGCCATGGGATGGTTTACTGTTTTATCCTGTCCTAGATGACCAGCCATGTGGTTATGATGACCAGCATGGAACAGAAGTTCCTTATAACTCTTCAGGACCAACAACTGGTTTGTCTCTTCCTGAGTTTGAGTTTCCTACAGCACTCAATATAACCTATCCTTAATGACAGAAAAATATGGGTAGGGGAGTGCAACATTAGGCTGGAGGTTTTGACCATTGAATATTCTCATTTGGTCAAAAGCATGCCTCAGGGTTTCATCTCACATCTGCTCCATCTGATCTTGAAGGGAAATCCCTGTGGAGAGTGGTAGGGCAGAGCTCTTCCCACTCTCCATGTCCCCCAATGTGAAGTTGTCACAGATGGTCCTGGGACCACCTCCCAGTCAATGGTACGCTGGAATACCCTGAGTTTCATTGTGGCAGGACCCATCCACAAATAAATACTTTACTAATGCCTGAAACACCAGCCAGTTTATTCCCAGAATCAATGGATGGGTGAGGTGAGGACTAACTGCTGCATCCACACTGCTTTTTCACCTGAAAGGATGATGACAGGCACTAGCGAATACTTGTGACATCCCTGTGTATGCACTTCACCTTCTGCCTCTGTGCTGCCCCCAATGCCTCCCCTTCAACCATGTTTTGGTGAATTGAGGTCTGGTTGCAGCCCTGTGATGACCTGGCGACTTGTCCAGGGTGTACCCCACCTTTCACCCGTAGTCAGCTGGGATAGGCTCCAGGGCCAGTGCCCGATGATGGAGGTGAGGGTGTTGGTCCGGATCCCAGAACAGATTCCCTGCAGCACCAGCATACCAGCCCAGGCTTTACTCGTGCACCTGCAGCTCTGGAGTTCCTCACCTGTAAGAACGGGGACACAGACACCAGGGCTGCGTTAACCCTTGCTGAGGCCCTGGGCAGACACCCCCCTGAGGCCCTGCCCCCGCCTGTTGTCAACTGCGCTCAGCAAATTCACCCCGTCAGACGTGCCTGTCTAACTAGACACAGAAACTTAAATAATCACAGTGGCACAATTAGAAATACTATTGAATGATAAAACTTTATATCCATCAACACCTATTTAATCGAGAAAAAGCAATGGTGAAATAGGCAATTGCATGGTGAAAAAATTCATCAGACATCACGGTTAACAAGTCTGGTTAACTAAAGTTTAGCCTCAAGAAGCCTTTGAATGAGTGAGTCAATGAACAACATGTCAAGAACATAACCTAGGCCTACAACAGTTTCTTTAGTATTCAGAACAAGAACATTCATTTGGTATATAATCGTTCGTTTTCATTTTGGAATCCAGGCGACTTTTAACTTGTGAAAACAAAGAGTGATAACAAAGAAAGAAAACTATCTTGCTAGAGGTCTGCGCGGGACAGAATTTTCAGTCCCGCTCCCACATTGTGCAGTCCCGCTCCTGCCGGCTCCCGCAAAGAATTATGATTTTCAGTCCCGCTCCCGCCTGCCATATTTTGTCCCGTTCCCGCCCACAAATCCCGCATGATGCAGACGTTCGCGTTATTTCTCACGAAAGTTCTTGTCATTGGCTTGGGGAATTAAACATGCTGAGCTTAGCTGAGCTCTCCACTGACCGATCCTTCACCTAGCGCACGTAGCGAGGGTGTGTGTTGCCAGGCGGCATGTGCAGCTGAGGCTTTACAGAGATACCCAACACACCTACCAAAATCTACAGTGGATATTAAGAATATTGTACATTGCACATAGCTTATATGTCACTCCTCACATTTCCATTCTAGGAAATACAAGTAGGCCTATAAGAAATTAATATAATTTAAAGACACAGCATGATGGTGCCCCGCTCCCTACTTTGAGTGGATTTGAGCATAAATATCTACAGCTCACGCTCAGGGGTGCGTTTCAAGCAATGTACCACTTTTTAAAGCAGCACTTACTTCTGAAGCACTGTGAGCTTCACTAGAGGAGCTCTGCTCTTCTGCCATGATCGGAGATCTCAAACACGGAAGAGCGGAAAGGAATCAGAAACGTACGTGAGATTAGACCACATCCGCAAATGTAGGCATCTTAAAATGTTTTTATTAATGCCAAATAAAATATCCAGCAAAATTATATATGATAGACATATATTTAATAATTTATACATTTTATTTTAAACACATTTTTAGTTAGCGGGACTCCAGCTTATCACCTCTCCCGCCCGCTCCCGCATTGTGCACTCCCCTTCCCGCCCACGCCCGCAATGAGCTTTCAAAATTTGTCCCGTGCCGCACTGCTTTGCGTCGGGTCCCGCGGGAGTGCAGGGCTCTATATCTTGCTTCTCAGAAATAAATCTCAAAATGTTAGGCTATGTGAAACATTTCATCCTTTCACACACGTAATGTCCCAAACAGCAGTGGCACACAGCTTTGCGCATTCAGTTTGACAGCCATGGGTCAACTTACAAGGGCACTTTCCTACTTTTCTGGAAAGCGAAGTCATTAATTAAATCATTGAACTCAAGCTGGCGTAGCATGAAGACATGGTGGACAGTGATCATATTGACAATGACGGGTGATTTATGCGATGGGACAAGGTGGGGTTCCTTACGGGTGGCGAAATGCATCAAAAATGTTATGAACATGATCAAAACTTCTGAAAATATCGTTTCATATTTTCCGATCTCGCTACCTCCGAGGCCCCCTAGTGGCCGAGGCCCTGGGCAGCTGCCCATGAAGCCCATTAGGATAACGCATCCTTGACAGACACAGAGGGAAAGAGTTGTCTTTGGAGGAATGGGCCCCACTTCTGCAGGATGGGACAGAGCAGAAGGAAAAGAACAAGGAGAAGGAGTGGGCTGCCCACCTGCCACAGGAAAGTCAAGTTTATTTGTTTAGTGCTTTTAACAACAGACATTGTCACAAAGCAGCTTTACAGAAAATTAAAGACTTTAAACATGAGGTAATTTTATCCCTAATAAATTTATTTATCTCTGATGAGCAAGCCTGTGGCAACGGTGGCAAGGAAAAACTCGATCATATGACATCAGATGATGGGTTCAAAATAGCTTGCTTCTATAACCGTGTCCTATATGCAGGTAGTCGTCGACTTACGACCTACGGTATGCAACTTACGACCAATCGACTTTACGACCGTCTGGTTATGACTGGCAAATGTTTCCCAGCTGAGCTAGCCGAGCGTACGACAGTTTCCGCCCCAGCTCCTGGCAACGCCTCTTGCCGCGTACAACAGTTTCCACCCCAGCTCCAGGCACATGCGCAGTCTCTCTCGCGCTCCCTCACGCACTCCGTCATACAGTTTCCGCCCCAGCTCCAGGCACATGCGCAGTCTCTCTCGCGCTCCCTCGCGCACTCCGTCATACAGTTTCTGCCCCAGCTCCTGGTTTATGAAACGAGTAAATGCTCCCACCAGCCTGAGCGCTGCAACAGCTGATGATGACGTAGACGACCCACAGCCAAGCACCAGTGATGCCAGCGGTCACTAAATTTTGTATTTTGCTATATGTTTTACATTTGTATTTTGGTACATTTCAAACTAAAATGTTTTCTATTTTTCACACCTGTATTTCGTATTTTTTGTTTTGCACATATTAAACGAATTGTACTGTACGCAGTGTAGCATGCAGTGTTTGACTTAAACCAAATAATGAGCCATGATAATGAAATAAGAAAATGTTGATAAAATAAGACTTTAAGATGATTACAATATCATTACACATCACAATATACTTACGTTCATTTAACATAGGCCGACTTACGACCAGATCGGTTTACGACCGGTCAGTTGTAACCAAATGCAGTCGTAAGTTGATGACTACCTGTATTCACAAAGTCCAACTGTGTAACCAGTAAATAGTTTTAGCATGAAGTCTATTTTGTTGAAGTTATCAACTGTTCACTGATGGACACTTGAGTGCAAAACTGTTTATGACAACTGCATTCCTAAAGTTATCATGGCAATTGTAATCCTCAGCCATCATAGCAAAACTGTAAGTGTCCAGAGCCATCTTCCCAGTGTGCCTTTCAACTGTCCATATGGGGCTATCCTCCACAGGAGCAATGTGATGAGACTCCAGCCAGATGTAGAGCATCAGGATGGTTCAGGCAGGTTCAAAGAGCAGAAGAGGTCAGCATCACTGGTGTCTCAGGATCGACATGTAACTCGGCAGAGAGAGACGGACAGAGGGAGAGTAATGAGTGTAAGCAGAGATTCCAGCAAGACTAATTATGATAGTGGCAGCGGGGGCGTGGTCAAGCACCGGTCTGTGACAGGAGGGCGGAGTCAGGGAAGGTAAGTGGCAGAATCACTACACCTGAGAGCAATTAACCTGTTTGTGTGTCTTCCCAGTGACCGCGCCCTACTTAAGGAGGGAGAGCGAGAGCAGAGGGGCTGATCCCTGAACTAGACGCCAGTTGTGTGTGTCGTTTTGGTGTTGCAATTGTTAGACTGAAAAGTGTGGCAATAAAGCCTATTTTGAACCTGATCTCTGTCCTGCCATCCTCTGTGCTCCACCCCCGCATACAGAAGTGTTACAGTGGTGCCGAAACCCGGGACCTGGAGCACAGCAGCCTAACAGCCCCATGGAGTCCTCCCCATTCGCTGAACTGGTCCACGCCCTCGCCACGGCCCAGCAAAGCCAGCACCAGGTGCTACTCACCCTCCGAAAGGAGCAAGAACAGCGGTTCGAGGCCCTGGTGTTGGCCCAACAAGAAGATCGACAGGCGTTCCGGCACCTCCTCACGTCAGCGGGGTCCACCAACGCTCCCTCCGCGGGCCCGTCCCCCCTCACCCTAACAAAGATGGGCCCGCAGGACGACCCCGAGGCATTCATCACGCTCATCGAGCAAGTCGCGGAGACCTCGGGGTGGCCGATGGAGCAGCGCGCGGCGCGCCTCCTCCCCCTGCTAACGGGAGAGGCACAGCTGGCCACGCTACAGCTCCCCGCCGACCGCCGGCTGGCCTACGCGGACCTTCGCCGGGCCATCCTCCAGTGTGTGGGGCGCACCCCTGATCAGCAGCATCAGCGCTTCCGCGCGTTGCGCTTGGAGGAAGTCGGCCGGCCATTCGCGTTTGGCCAGCAACTCCGGGACGCCTGCTGGCGGTGGCTGAGGGCCAACAACCGCGACACTGAGGAGATCGTCGATGAGGTGGTGCTGGAGCAGTTCGTCGCGCGCTTGCCAGCAGGAACCGCGGAGTGGGTCCAGTGCCACCGCCCGGCGTCGCTGGATCAGGCCATCGAGCTGGCGGAGGACCATTTGGCGGCTGTTCCGGCGGCAGGACAGCAGACAGCCTCTTCTCTCCTCTTCTCTCTCTCCCCCTCCTCCTGTGTCCCGTCCTAGCCCCATTCCCCCACCGCGGAGGCAGGGGCCGGCACCACCCCAGCCAGCCTGCCGCACCCGCGGTGCCCTCCCGTTTCTCCCTTCTGTGTCTGTCTCTCCCCCCCCTCAGGTGAGTGAGCCCCAGATCACCGGTGCAGAGGGAAAGCCCGGGCCGGTTTGCTGGCGCTGCGGGGAACCGGGCCACCTCCAACAGCAGTGCACGGCAATAGAGGTGGGCATGGTGGTTCGGATCCCTGACGCGCCAGAAGCCGCTCTCGATCGGGCCGGAGCATATTGCATACCGGTGAGTATCCAAGGGGATACATATCAGGCGTTGGTGGATTCGGGTTGTAATCAGACCTCAATTCGCCAAAGCCTGGTTCAAAACAAGGCATTGGGGGGAGCACAGGGGGTGAAGGTGTTGTGTGTGCACGGGGATGTTCACAGCTACCCTTTGGTGTCAGTCCACATTTTTTTCAGAGGGGAAAAATCTATAGTGAAGGCGGCGGTTAATCCCCGCCTTACCCACTCGTTAATTTTGGGGACTGATTGGCCGGGATTTCGGGGTTTAATGACATGCCTAGTAAAGAGTGGGTCCTGCCATTTGACAGGGGGAGGTCCCGGTGTCGCTTTGGTGGGAGCAGCTGTCACAGAGCCGTCTACGTCATCTCCGTGTCAGAGTGAGGAGCCGCCGGCTCCTCCTCTCTCTATTGGGGAATCCCTCGCGGATTTCCCATTAGAACAATCGCGAGACGAGACTCTGAGACATGCGTTTGACCAAGTGAGAGTAATCAATGGTCAAACGCTCCAGCCGAACGCCACCCCGTCCTTCCCTTACTTCGCGATTATGAAGGATAGATTATACCGAGTGACGCAGGACACTCAAACTAAAGAGCGAGTCATGAAGCTTTTGATTCCAAAGAGCCGCTGGGAATTGGTATTCCAGGCGGCTCACTTTAATCCCATGGCTGGACACTTAGGGCAGGATAAGACACTAGCCCGAATAATGGCCCGATTCTATTGGCCGGGGATTCGTGGCGATGTTCGTAGGTGGTGTACGGCATGCCGCGAATGCCAGTTCGTAAATCCAGTGGCCATTCCAAAAGCGCCTTTGCGCCCTCTTCCATTGATTGAGACCCCGTTTGAGAGAATTGGGATGGATCTCGTCGGGCCATTAGATCGGTCAGCACGAGGGTACCGCTTTATATTAGTTCTGGTGGACTATGCAACGCGATACCCGGAAGCAGTGCCTCTGTGCAATATCTCAGCACGCAGTATTGCGGAGGCACTCTTCCGTGTCATCTCCCAAGTCGGAATCCCGAAAGAGATTCTGACTGATCAAGGCACTACATTTATGTCACGAACACTACGCGAACTGTATGGGTTATTGGGGATTAAGCCGATCCGCACCAGTGTGTATCACCCACAAATGGACGGTTTAGTGGAATGGTTCAACCGCACCCTCAAAAATATCATTAAAAAATTCGTAAGTGAGGACGCACGTAATTGGGATAAGTGGCTCGAACCCTTGTTGTTCTCAGTGCGAGAGGTTCCCCAAGCCTCCACGGGGTTCTCCCCGTTCGAATTATTATATGGGCGTAAGCTGCGCGGCATCTTAGATGTGCTGCGGGAAAATTGGGAGGAGGGACCTTCACAAAGCAAGAATGAAATTCAATACGTTATGGACCTGCACGCAAAACTCCACACGCTCACCCACCTAACCCAGGAGAATTTGCGGCAGGCCCAGGAACGGCAAGCCCGCCTGTACAACAAGGGTACGCGCCTTAGGGAGTTCAACCAGGGAGATAAAGTACTCGTACTGTTGCCCACTTCGAGCTCCAAATTGATCGCCAAGTGGCAAGGTCCCTTTGAGGTCACACGGTGAGTCAGGGACGTCAACTACGAGGTGAGACGAACGGACAGGGGTGGGGCGCTACAAATTTACCACCTCAATCTCCTTAAACTCTGGAAGGAGGAGGTCCCCGTGGCATTGGTGTCGGTGGTTCCGGAGAAGGTGGAGCTGGGGCCGGAGGTTCAAAAAGGGGCATTGACATCACGTACCCCTCCGGTCCCCTGTGGAGACCACCTCTCCCCGACCCAGCTCACGGAGGTCGCCCAGTTGCAGGCCGAGTTTTCAGATGTGTTCTCGCCCCTGCCCGGTCGCACTAACCTCATAGAGCACCACATAGAGACGCCCCCGGGGGTAGTAGTGCGTAGCCGCCCTTACAGACTACCCGAGCACAAAAAAAAAGGTGGTTCGGGAAGAACTTGAGACCATGCTCGAAATGGGCATCATCGAGGAGTCCCACAGTGACTGGAGCAGCCCGGTGGTCTTAGTACCCAAGGCCGACGGGTCGGTCCGGTTCTGTGTGGACTACAGAAAAGTCAACGCGGTGTCTAAATTTGACGCGTACCCAATGCCTCGTATTGATGAGTTGCTCGATCGACTCGGCACTGCTCGCTTTTATTCGACGCTGGATTTGACGAAGGGATATTGGCAGATCCCCTTGACTCCACTATCCCGAGAAAAAATGGCCTTTTCCACACCGTTTGGTTTACACCAATTCGTCACCCTTCCATTTGGGCTGTTTGGGGCGCCCGCTACGTTTCAGCGGCTGATGGACAGAGTCCTCCGCCCTCACGCCACTTATGCGGCCGTGTATTTAGATGACATCATCATCTATACTAATGACTGGCAGCGGCACCTCGAACATCTGAAGGCCATCCTTAGGTCGCTGAGGCGAGCAGGGCTCACAGCCAACCCAAAGAAGTGTGCGATTGGGCGGGTGGAAGTACGGTATCTGGGCTTCCACTTGGGCAACGGGCAGGTGCGTCCCCAAATTAATAAGATGGCAGCAATTGCGGCCTGCCTGAGGCCCAAGACCAAAAAGGGGATGAGACAGTTCCTGGGGCTGGCTGGCTATTACCGTAGGTTTATACCTAATTATTCGGACGTCACCAGCCCACTGACTGATCTCACTAAAAAGGGGGCACCAGATCCGGTCCAGTGGACGGAGCAATGCCAGCGGGCTTTTTCTGAGGTAAAGGCTGCACTGTGTGGGGGGCCACTTTTACACTCCCTTGACTTTTCTCTCCCCTTTATGTTGCAGACCGATGTGTCGGACAGAGGGCTGGGGGCGGTTTTGTCCCAGGAGGTGGAGGGGGAGGACCGCCCCATCCTGTACATCAGCAGGAAGCTGTCGGTGCGTGAGGGGCGCTACAGCACCATAGAGAAAGAATGTCTGGCCATCAAGTGGGCGGTCCTTGCCCTCCGGTACTACCTGCTGGGGCGCCCTTTCACCCTCTGTTCGGACCACGCGCCCCTCCAGTGGCTCCACCGCATGAAGGATGCCAACGCGCAGATCACCTGTTGGTATCTGGCACTCCAACCCTTTAATTTCAAGGTGGTCCACAGGCCGGGGGCGCAGATGGTCGTGGCAGACTTCCTCTCCCATCAAGGGGGGGGGGGGGGGGGGGGGGGGGGAGTCGGCTGCAGGCCGGACGGCTGCCTGGCCTGAGTCGGGCGGTGGGGGTATGTGGCAGCGGGGGCGTAGTCAAGCGCCGGTCTGTGACAGGAGGGCGGAGTCAGGGAAGGTAAGTGGCAGAATCACTACACCTGAGAGCAATTAACCTGTTTGTGTGTCTTCCCAGTGACCGCGCCCTACTTAAGGAGGGAGAGCGAGAGCAGAGGGGCTGATCCCTGAACTAGACGCCAGTTGTGTGTGTCATTTTGGTGTTGCAATTGTTAGACTGAAAAGTGTGGCAATAAAGCCTATTTTGAACCTGATCTCTGTCCTGCTGTCCTCTGTGCTCCACCCCCACATACAGAAGTGTTACAGATAGCATAACTAAAAAGGAGACCCAGAAGATAACACAGACATAAGGGAGCCCTGGGACATAAAGCAGCCAGCCACTCCACTGTCAACAAACCCGAGTGAATATGTAAGAGTGGGGGGTGGGGTGGGCGCAGCATCCATACATCCCAGTTTACCAAAACACTGTCTGAGGACCCTCCATATCTACTTCTTTACCGAATAAAAACTATTAACAAAAGCCTTGACTAAAAAGATATATTTTCATCCTAGACTTAAACACAGACTGTGTCTGAGTCCCAAACACTACTTGGAAGGCTGTTCCATAAATATGGGGCTTTGTAAGAAATGGCTTTGCCCCCTGATGCAGCCTTCATGATATGAAGTACCAGGAGATAGTCTGCACCTTTTGATCCAAGTAGCCATGGCAGATCATGAAGGACCAGAAATTCTCTCAGGTACCATGGCTCAAGACCATTCAGTGCTTTAAAGGTCAATAGTAGTATTTTTATAATCAATGAAAAATTTGATTGGGAGCCAATGCAATGTGGATAAAATAGGGGTGATGTGGTTATATCTTATAGTTCTAGTAAGGACTCTTGCTTCTGCATTTTGAACTAACTGGAGCTTGCTTATGCACTTATTGGAACATCCAGACAGTAAGACATGACAATAATCCAACCTAGAGGTAACAAAAGCATGAACTAGTTTTTCTGCATCATGTAGTGACATTTATATTTCTTATCTTAGCAATATTTCTGAGATGAAAGAAAGCTATCCTTGTAATTTTATCTATATGAGTTTCAAACAAAAGACTGGAGTCAATGATGACCCCGAGGTCTTTTACTGCTGTATGGGAAGAAACAGCAAGGCCATCCAGAGTTACTATGTAATCAGAAAACCTATTTCTAGTTGCATGTGATCCTAGTACAAGTACTTTTGTCTTTTCAGAGTTAAGTAGAAGGCTAAGCATCCAGTATCTAATGTTCTTTCCACATTCCTCAATTTTGTTAAGCTGCTGTCTCTCATCTGGCTTTGCAGAAACATAACTGTGTGTCATCAGCATAACAGTGGAAGCTAAGGCAGCTGGGCCATAGAAGGTTCACGCTGCACGCTGCATGCTGCACGCTACACGCGTGTAAAGAAAAGTGGACAAACGTAGCATGACTTGCTCTGGGCCATAGAACGGCGTTCACGTTGCACGCTGCACGCTGCACACTTCACGCGTGAAGCGAGAAATGAACATGCACACTTTTTTCTAGGCGTGAAGATGGAAATTCCAGTCAATGCATGTGGTCACCGCCGCGCCAGCCAATCAGAACGGGTCTAGGGAGATAACTCTATGCTTTCAGGGGAAAACTTCAGAAAAAATATAATTGAATGGTATAATTGAAAAATAGTTCTTCATCGGGATTGTCAAGCAGATTATAGAATGTTCGGTGAAATTCACCACGGGTTTCTCTCAGAAGGAAGTGTTCTCGGCTCCAAATTCTGTTCCTTTTTCTCTTCCTCTGTCTCAGTAAAAGCAGAATGAGGCAATCGTCGTCATCCGAAGAGTCCATATTGTTGGTTACTCGGTCAAAGTAGAACAGACGCAACACGTGAACATCCAAGCATGAAGTTTAATGGCCCAGGGTCTGGTTCTTCACGTGAACGTGTAGCGTGTAGCGTGCAGCATGCAGCGTGCAGCGTGAACCTTCTATGGCCCAGCTGCCTAACACCATGCTTACAAATAATATTACCCAGAGGTAACATATATAAAGAAAAAAGTAGTGGGCAAAAGACAGAACCTTGTGGAACACCAAACTTTACCTTAGTATGCATAGAAAGATCACCATTTACATCAACACACTGATAGTGATCAGTTAAATAAGATCTGAGCCAGAAGAGGGCTGTTCCCTTAACTCCCACAACATTTTCTAGTCTATCTAGGAGAATGGAATGATCAATGGTGTCAAATGCTGCATTAAGGTCAAATAATATAAGTAGGGAGACACAGCCTTGATCAGATGCCAACAGTAGGTCATTTACTACCTTAAAGGGATAGTTCGGGATTTTTGACATGAATCTATATGGTATCCCCGTCAGCAGTGTCGTGCATCCACACTGACTTACCCCCGACAGTGTTCTGTGAGCCTAGATATTGTACAGTGTTGGTCAGTGCACAAGTAGTTCCGGCAGGTTTCCTGGGGTCTGCAAAGTAACACGTTTTTCTTCTCAAAACAGCTCGTGTTCGAATGAGTGATTTATTAGCATAACAAAACCCTTGTAGTCCAAAAAGTCACACCTTGTAATTGCTTGGGGCTACTTTCTCTCAATAGCGATCAGTGCGCGCTGTCACTGTTAACAGTTGTGTGCGAGCTAGCCAACAACTTTCATTAGTTGTTCGACAGTGTTTAGCAGCAGCAAATTGCTTTCCTCCTCAGTATACAAGTGCGCTTCCATGGCAGGGAAAAAGAAACTACCACTGCTGCCTATGTAGTGCCCTATTTATACAAATAGGAGTCATTCAGGATTCAGCCATGTTTTTGCTCCGTGTCATGGCTGAATCCTGAATGACTCCTATTTGTATAAATAGGGCACTACATAGGCAGCAGTGGTAGTTTCTTTTTCCCTGCCATGGAAGCGCACTTGTATACTGAGGAGGAAAGCAATTTGCTGCTGCTAAACACTGTCGAACAACTAATGAAAGTTGTTGGCTAGCTCGCACACAACTGTTAACAGTGACAGCGCGCACTGATCGCTATTGAGAGAAAGTAGCCCCAAGCAATTACAAGGTGTGACTTTTTGGACTACAAGGGTTTTGTTATGCTAATAAATCACTCATTCGAACACGAGCTGTTTTGAGAAGAAAAACGTGTTACTTTGCAGACCCCAGGAAACCTGCCGGAACTACTTGTGCACTGACCAACACTGTACAATATCTAGGCTCACAGAACACTGTCGGGGGTAAGTCAGTGTGGATGCACGACACTGCTGACGGGGATACCATATAGATTCATGTCAAAAATCCCGAACTATCCCTTTAATCAGTGCTGTCTCTGTGCTGTGATGAGGTCTAAATCCTGACACATTTCATTGATGTTATTCCTTTGTAGATATGAGCATAACTGCTGTGTCACAGCTTTGCCACCAAGTGGTCCTCAGCCATCTGCATTGCCTTATCCAGTGGTGCTGGGCAGTGGTACTGGACCCACTCAGTTGTTTCTGCTGGTAGCCAGGCAATGAACTGCTCCAGTACCACTGTGTTGATGACTTCTTCCATGCCACACTCCTCTACCAACAGCCACCACTGGCAGGTGTCCTGGAGCTGCTGCACAAATGCTAATGAGTGGCCAGACTCTTCGAATGCCAGCCAGTCTGGAACCACTACCGATGTTGTTCTGGGGTGTGGCCAACCAGCTGCAGAACAGTCAGTTTCAGAGTACTCCAGCCAGATGGCAGTGGGTAGCTGCTGGGCTACAACTTGGGCTTCCCCTGACAATTAAATCCATCACAGGCATGATCCCTCTCCCACTTACCTCCCCTGGCTGCTCTCTCCATTCAGAGACCAGCACTCAGTCCTGCCTCTGCCTCCACATTGTTCTCTTTTCTGGATATGAGGGGTCACAAGTCCTTTACCTTGTGTCTTTCACATGAACGCTTATTTTAATTTTATATTTACCATGACCCATCTGTTTTCAAGTACTATTCATCCATTCATTACCCTTAGGTCATATTGACCCAAGGACCTTATAATGGATGTAAATATGTTCAGGGTTGTAAGATGTGTGTTCAAAAAGATTTTTTTGTTGTACACGCTTCTTAGAGAATATTAGCCAAAGCCACTAAGTTTCAGGTTGAAAAAATAATTTGTTCTATATTTTTCCCCCAAGTTAGCTTGATTCAACTAGCTCTAGTGTTGTCTACCACTGTGGATTTCAGTGGAGTAACCCAAGTATGCTATAAGTCAATACAGGAGTTCTGTCAACTCCAACTTGAGTTGCGATTAGTGGAAATCAAAGTGATGCAAACATACATGTTGTTTCATTATGTGTATCTTTTCTGAAATTAAGTGGTTATTAGTATCATCCAGATTTACTCAGTCAGTTAATGTTAGCTCAGTTATCCATCAATGTAGACAATGTCATGTTTGCAAGTTGAACGTTTCTGAGTCAGTACTCTAGATTTGCTTTTAACATAAATGCATACCGAGGTGAATTATAATCAAATTTGGCAAGGATCATAAGAGAAAGTACATTAATACAATACAATAATATGAGCAATATTTTTAAATCTGCTTTTAAGTATTCATTTACTTAAACATGAAGTGTCCAAGTATTAAATGCTTGAAAAATAGTTCTCTACAGGTAGCAAGGAGAGGGCTCAAAGCCTACAGCATAAAAAAGACAATAGTATAATACTATCTAGTATTCGTCCATCTTTAGTAACTGCTTTGTCCTTCGCAGGGTTGCCATGGGAGAATTCACCCTGGAAGAGATGCCTGTTCATTGCAGGGCACTATGCACACACACATTCACACACATTCAAACTTCTGGGCAATTTTGCATAGCTAACCTACTTACCAGCAAATTTTGTTAGGTGAGAGGAGAACTGAAGAACTCAGAGGAAACCTATGCAAATGTGGGAATAATATGGAAAACACACAAACAGTAATTTGAACTCAGGATCAAACAAGGGACCTTGGTGTCAACCCTACCTGCCATCATGCCAGCATCCCTATATGAAATATTAAGCACATATCACCCTAGAATTGTTCCAACTGGAAACCAAAATACTTTAAACATGTTTTCATAATAAAAAACAACAAAACAACAACAAAACATACATGCGCCGGGCAGGGGTGGGCCCATTGGTAGCCCCCCAGTTTGGTGCACTAACATCAGAGTTCTCCCCAGTGAATGAGAGGGTTGTTTCCCTGCGCCTTCAGGTCAGGAAATGGTCTCTGACTATCATATGCACTTATGCGCCAAGTGGTAGTTCGGAATACCCGGCCTTCTTGGAGTCCTTGAGTGGGGTGCTAGACAGTGCACCACGAGGGAACTCCATTGTTTTACTGGGGGACTTCAATGCTTACTTGGGCAATGACCGTGAGACCTAGAGGGGTGTGACTGGGAGGAACGGCCTGCCTGATCTGAACCCAAGTGGTGTTCAGATCCCCACGATTGTTGCTAAAACCGGTGATATCCCGCTCCGTCCCGGGTTTTAGTAATTGCCTGAGCCCAGTAGTAATGGCGGAATACACAGTATGAAGAAAAGTGAATGAGTGGAGCAGCCGTCTGATTTCTAAACTGGATATTGCTGCCATCTCGCCCTTACATGGAAGAAGTGAATGAACGGAGAACTGAACAAACAACTGAAAGTCAGATTGTTTCCAAAACAATTGGCCACAAGGTCGACCTTCAAGAAGTGAGAACACAGACGGGTAAGCTCCGACTCTCATTTGGATAAAAAAACAAACAAAAACACATTGTTTACCTGCATTTAGATTAATACATGTAACTTGTATTGTGTGTTTAAGTTACTGGTATGAGATTATTTAATTTGCTTCAGAATGTGATTGTCTCAGTTCATCTGATTATTTAATTAGCCTTTTACGTTTTACCAGTGAAAATGCATGCATATACATGTATGTTGCATAAGTTATAACACCTATCCTGTTTTAATGAGAGTCAACCCACAATCAGTGAAGTCAAATCAGTCTTAATTGAGCAAGTCGGTAACAGTATTTCTTACTTTCACCATAAATTTTTATTTATATGACTTTGGTCTATAGCTGTAAAAGGCTTCGGCCTTAAAACCAGTTACCGCTGTGATGTCATGCACTCAGGGATGACTAGCTCAGCAGGGCAGCTCAAATGCCAACTTTGCAGTTGATTTTAACTCTCAAAAATATATTTTTTTTAATTCCCATTTATTCAGCATACAAAGAGTCAAGGATGGAGATACTATCCACTCAAGTTTATTTAAAAATAAAAGGTTCTGCATATATCCTTTAACCATTCTTTGGTAGAATGACTTGTGTGCTTAGGGTCGTTGTCTTGCTGCATGACCCACCTTCTCTTGAGATTCAGTTCATGGACAGATGTCCTGACATTTTCTTTTAGAATTTGCTGGTATAATTCAGAATTCATTGTTCCATCAACGATGGCAAGCCGTCCTGGCCAAGATGCAGCAAAACAGGCCCAAACCATGATACTACCACCACCATGTTTCACAGATGGGATAAGGTTCTTATGCTGGAATGCAGTGTTTTCCTTTCTCCAAACATAACGCTTCTCATTTAAACCAAAAAGTTCTATTTTGGTTTTATCCGTCCACAAAACATTTTTCCAATAGCCTTCTGGCTTGTCCACATGATCTTTAGGAAACTGCAGATGAGCAGCAATGTTCTTTTTGGAGAGCAGTGGCTTTCTCCTTGCAACCCTGCCATGCACACCATTGTTGTTCAGTGTTCTCGTGATGGTGGACTCATGACCATTAGCATTAGCCAATGTGAGAGAGGCCTTCTGTTGCTTAGAAGTTACCCTGGGGTCATTTGTGATCTCACCGACTATTACATGCCTTGCTCTCGGAGTGATCTTTGTTGGTCGACCACTCCTGGGGAGGGTAACAATGGTTTTGAATTTCCTCCATTTTTACACCATCTGTCTGACTGTGGATTGGTGGAGTCCAAACTCTTTAGAGATGGTTTTGTAACCTTTTCCAGCCTGATGAGCATCAACAACGCTTTTTCTGAGGTCCTCAGAAATCTCCTTTGTTCGTGTCATGATACACTTCCACAAACGTGTTGTGAAGATCAGACTTTGATAGATCCCTGTTCTTTAAATAAAACAGGGTGCCCACTCACACCTGATTGTCATCCCATTGATTGAAAACACCCGACACTAATTTCACCTTCAAATTAACTGCTAATCCTAGAGGTTCACATACTTTTGCCACTCACTGATATGCAATATTGGATCACTTTCCTCAATAAATAAATGACCAAGTATATTTTATCTCATTTGTTTAACTGGGTTCTCTTTATCTACTTTTAGGACTTGTGTGAAAATCTGATGACGTTTTAGGTCATATTTATGCAGAAACATAGAAAATTCTAAAGGGTTCGCAAACTTTCAAGCACCACTGTACTGTAGATGTTCAGGACTGCACATATATGCAATAATCACTGTGTGTCTACCCCATGCTGAGAGGTGCAGGTAACCCGCTGAGCCCCATTCATGATTGGAACTGGTGAATGCAATTATTTCCCGTGACTGAGAAATTCCCAGGAACCATGGATCATAAGCTTTGTTTGTTACGGTGGAGTGACTTACTTGCTTTATGTCCCAGGGTGCCCTCATGTCTGTGTTACCTTTTGGCTCTCTCTTTTAGTTATGCGGTCATAGTTAGTCTTGCTGGAGTCTCAATTTCATCTCCTCAGACCAGAGAGTCTCTACCAAGTCTTCAACATACATTTTTGGCAATCTCCAAACATGATTTTATATGCCTTTTTAAATTTTTTTTTTTTAAATAAGGCCTTTCTTCTCACTACTTTTCCAAAAATCCCAGCTACGTGGTTGTCATGGGTAAGGTTGTCCTGTGACAACCATGACAAGCTCCTTCCATCTGAGCTGTGGGCCTCTCTAGCTATTTCAGAGTCACCTTTGGCCTCTTGGTTGCTTCTCTGACTAATGACCTCCCTACCTGTGGATGGTGGATGGCCTCCTCTAAGCAGAGTTGTGATATATATTATATTCTTTCCATAGAATGGTTAAAATGGGTCATACTGAAAGCTCAGTGACTTTAAACATGACACTGTCATAAGATCACGCCTTTGTTACGTCAGTTTGTGAAATTTCCACTCTGCTAGATCTGCTCCAGTCAACTGTAAATGCTATTATTGTGAAAATGAAGCATCTAGTAGCAACAACAGCTCAACCACAAAGCAGCAGATCATGCACAGAGCATACTGAAGTGCATAACTCATAAAAATTGCCTGTCCTCTGTTGCATCACTCAGTCCAGAGAACTGTGAGTTGGGAGCATCATGAAATGAGTTTCCATGACCAAGCAGCTGCACACATACCTTAGATTATTATGCACAATGGCAAATGTCAGCTGGAGTTGTGTAAAGTATACAGCCACTGGACTTTGGAGTAGTGGAAAGGTTTCCTGTAGTGATGACTCATGTGTCACTATCTGGCAGACTGATGGATGAATCTGGCTTTGGTGAAAGCCAGGAGAACTCTACCTACTGGAATACATTGTGCCAACAGTTAGGTTTGGTGGAGGAGGGATAATGGTCCAGGATTAGGCCTATTAGTTCCATGGTTTGGACTAGGCCCATTAGTTTTAGTGAAGGATAAATGTTAATGCTACGACATACAAAGAATTGTATGCTCCCAACTTTGTAGTAACAGTTTGGGAAAGGCACTTATTGAAATTCAAACTTTAAAACAATGGTTTGTAAATAATCTATGACCTGTATTGACCTCAAAGCAATACGCCAGCACGTTATTAATTTATGGATTGTATTATTTTTTCAAAATAAGCACATTTCAGTTTTGATTCTAGCAACACATTAAAAAAAAAGTTAGGATGCTTAAGCATTTACCACTTTGTAATGTTGCCATTCCTTCCCACAATATTTAAAAGATGTTTCAAGACTAAAAACACCAAGTCATGAAGTGTTTCAGGTGTTATTTTGTCCCATTCTATCTGCAAACAGGTCTTAAGGTGTGCAACAGTACAGGGTCATTGTTGTTATATTTCTCATCTCAAAATTCACCACACATTTTCTATTGAGGACAGAGGACAGGCACCCTCTTCTTCTGCAGCCATGCCTTAGTAATGTGTGCAGAATGTGGTTTTGGATTGTCTTGTTGAAATGTCCCTGGAAAAGATTTTATCTTGAAGGCAGCATATGTTGCTTCAAAATCTCAGTGTGTTTTTTCTGCATTAATGCTGCCATCACAGAAATGTAAGTTACCTTTGCCAAGGGCACTGACAACCCCATACCATGAAAGACCTTGGCTTTTGGACTTGTTGCTGTCAATAGTCTGGATGGTCTTTTTCATCTTTGGTTGGGAGCACACAGTGTCCATTTCTTTCAAAAAAAGACCTGGAATAGTGATTCATCTGTCCACAATACACATTCCGCTCTGTGATGGTCCATCCCAGATGCCTCAGAGTCCAGAGAAATCGACAGCGCTTCTGGGCACAGTGAACATAAGGCTTTGTTTTTGTACAGTAAAGTTTTAACTGGCATTTGTGGATGTAAAGCCATACTGTAGTGCTTGACAAAGATTTGCCAAAGTAATCCTGAGCCCATGTGGTTATATCAGCTATAGATGAATGAAGGTTCTTGATGCTGTCACATTCCTAATATCAAACCACTCCTGAACCAGAGATAAATGTCAGAAGCATCTTACCTGAGCTAAGGAGAGAAAGAATTGGACTATTGCTCAGTGGTCCAAAGTCCTCTTTTCAGATTAATGTAAATTTTGCATTTCATTTGGAAATCAAGGTCCTAGAGTCTGGAGGAAGAGTGCAGGGGCACAGAATCCAAGGTATTTGAAGTCCAGTGTGAAGTTTCCACAGTCTGTGATGATTCGGGGTGCCATGTCATCTGCTTGTGTTGGTCCACTGTGTTTTATCAAGTCCAAAGTCAATGCAGCTGTCTATCAGGAGATTTTAAAACACTTCATGCTTCTATCTGCTGACAAGCTGTATGGAGATGTTGATTTCCTTTTCCACCAGGACTTAGCACCTGTCCCCAGTGCCAAAACTACTACCATATGGTTTGCTGACCATGATGTTACTGTGCTTGATTGGCCAGCCAACTCGCCTGACCTAAATCCCATAGAGAATCTATGGGGTACTGTCAAGAGGAAGACAAGAAATACCTGACCAAAAGTACAGATGAGCTAAAGGCCACTATCAAAGCAAGCTGGGATTCAATAACAGCAGTGCCACAGGCTGATCACCTCCATGCCATGCTGCATGGCTGCAATAATTTGTGGTAAAGGAGTCCCAACCAAGTATTGAGTTTATAAATGAACATCCTTTTCAGAAATTGGGTATTTTTGTATTGTAAATCCTTTTTTGATTGATTTTAGGAACTATTCTAATAATTTGAGATACTGGATTTCTGATTTTCATGAGCAATAAGCCATAATCATCAAAATTAAAACAAAAAAGACTTCCGGATTGGATATGGCATGAGTGGCAAGGCGTTGTAGTGGCTCCCAAATCTTTACTTTATATTTTCTTGTTTACCCCATTAATATCTAGTATTATCGTTTACAACAGTAAGTTAAAGCAATTCTTGAAAGAATAGACCATTTTAATTATGTCTAAAAAGCCTGTTCGCGACAGAAAACCGAATGATAAAGAGACTGCTAATTAACGACAAGCAAGACTAGCCAAACTTCAAGTATGGAGCTAACCGAGCAGTTTGAAAAACTCCGCTCTGCGCTTCTTTCAGAACTTAATCTATTCACACGGTCATAAAGCAGGACCTTGATACAGCTTTATCTCCTCTCAATTCTACGTTAAACCAAGTGAAATCGTTATACGGGTCACATGAGGAGCGGATTGGTGGAATTGAGGCTACTCTTGACCAAAGCAAACAGAGACTTTCTCTCGTCGAAGCTAAACTTGCCACTGTTCAGTCTGAAAACACCTGGCTGAAGGATAAAGTTGACGATCTGGAAAACCGTTCTCGCAGGTTCAACTTAAGAGTGGTTGGCATTCCGGAGAGGGTGGAGGGATCTAACCCAGTCGCTTTTATGACACATTTCTTCGAGGAACTACAACCCCGATTCCTAAAAAGTTGGGACAAAATACAAATTGTAAATAAAAACAGAATACAGTAATCTACAAATCTCAAAAACTGATATTGTATTCACAATAGAACATAAACAACATATCAAATGTCGAAAGTGAGACATATTGAAATTTCATGCCAAATATTAGCTCATTTGAAATTTCATGACAGCAACACATCTCAAAAAAGTTGGGACAGGGGCAATAAGAGGCTGGAAAAGTTAAAAGTACAAAAAAGGAACAGCTGGAGGACCAAACTGCAACTCATTAGGTCAATTGGCAATAGGTCATTAACATGACTGGGTATAAAAAGAGCATCTTGGAGTGGCAGCGGCTCTCAGAAGTAAAGATGGGAAGAGGATCACCAATCCCCCTAATTCTGCGCCAACAAATAGTGGAGCAATATCAGAAAGGAGTTCGACAGTGTAAAATTGCAAAGAGTTTGAACATATCATCATCTACAGTGCATAATATCATCAAAAGATTCAGAGAATCTGGAAGAATCTCTGTGCGTAAGGGTCAAGGCCAGAAAACCATACTGGGTGCCCGTGATCTTCGGGCCCTTAGACGGCACTGCATCACATACAGGCATGCTTCTGTATTGGAAATCACAAAATGGGCTCAGGAATATTTCCAGAGAACATTATCTGTGAACACAATTCACTGTGCCATCCGCCGTTGCCAGCTAAAACTCCATAGTTCAAAGAAGAAGCCGTATCTAAACATGATCCAGAAGCGCAGACGTCTTCTCTGGGCCAAGGCTCATTTAAAATGGACTGTGGCAAAGTGGAAAACTGTTCTGTGGTCAGACGAATCAAAATTTGAAGTTCTTTATGGAAATCAGGGACGCCGTGTCATTCGGACTAAAGAGGAGAAGGATGACCCAAGTTGTTATCAGCGCTCAGTTCAGAAGCCTGCATCTCTGATGGTATGGGGTTGCATTAGTGCGTGTGGCATGGGCAGCTTACACATCTGGAAAGACACCATCAATGCTGAAAGGTATATCCAGGTTCTAGAGCAACATATGCTCCCATCCAGACGATGTCTCTTTCAGGGAAGACCTTGCATTTTCCAAGATGACAATGCCAAACCACATACTGCACCAATTACAGCATCATGGCTGCGTAGAAGAAGGGTCCGGGTACTGAACTGGCCAGCCTGCAGTCCAGATCTTTCACCCATAGAAAACATTTGGCGCATCATAAAACGGAAGCTACGACAAAAAAGACCTAAGACAGTTGAGCAACTAGAATCCTACATTAGACAAGAATGGGTTAACATTCCTATCCCTAAACTTGAGCAACTTGTCTCCTCAGTCCCCAGATGTTTACAGACTGTTGTAAAGAGAAAAGGGGATGTCTCACAGTGGTAAACATGACCTTGTCCCAACTTTTTTGAGATGTGTTGTTGTCATGAAATTTAAAATCACCTAATTTTTTCTCTTTAAATGATACATTTTCTCAGTTTAAACATTTGATATGTCATCTATGTTCTATTCTGAATAAAATATGGAATTTTGAAACTTCCACATCATTGCATTCCGTTTTTATTTACAATTTGTACTTTGTGCCAACTTTTTTGGAATCGGGGTATTTGGGAAAGATTTTTTCCAGACCCCCCTCGTTCTCACTCGTGCCCATCGGCTCGGACCACTTGCCACATCAGAAGCGAGAGGTAACCAACGCCCACGAGTTTTCATCGTTGCATTCCACAACTATCAAGATAAACAACGGATTTTTACACACAGACGTCAGCGAGAGATGGCCTTTCGGGGCCACAGGATTTTCCTTCACGAAGATGTCAGCGCTGAACTGGGACGCAAGCAAGCAGCTTTTAAGGAGGTGAAGGCTCTATGCAAAGAAGGTCAAGTTCAGGATGGTGTACCCAGCTCGCTTCTGAGTGTCGTTTGACAATACGGAGTTGTGTTTCGATACTCCTGGAAAGGCGATGAACTTTTATCACAAACATTGGGGTTCCAGCACCTCTGGTGCATCAGAATCTCTTGACTAAGGTAACATAACCTAGTGTTAGCATACATTGTGAACAGTGTGTGGTGCATTTTGTTTTGAAAGACGTTTTAAAGTGCATTGGACTCTGCTATTATGGACTCTGTTATTATGGACCACGCACAAATCGTTCTTCTCCCTCCTTAAGTCGATACCAAGTTGAATGATTTTGGTCTTTCGTGATTATTAGCATGCTACTGTACTATGAGGGAGAAACATTTGCTGGGCTTGGCACAGTTTTGTTTTGAAACCTAGACCTTTATTATTATTTTTTTTTTTTTCTTAGAGCTTGGGTTGTTTTCTACTTAACTCTTTCCTCATCTTATAATGGGGCATTTAGATTATTAAAACACTCAACATATATGGGGTTCTGTTTTACATACGGCCTTGGGAGCCACTTAAGTGTTTTTTCTGTGTGTGTGTGTGTGTGTTAACTTTGTTTTTAGGCAATGTCAAATCGGATAGTCTTTAGATTGGTTAAGCCTGCGATCCTCCTCAGGTTCTTTAATAGAGGTGGATCTAGGAAAGTGTTCTTGCTGTTTGAGCTGTTTCTGTTTTTACTTTTATTTTTATTATTTTTTTTTACATTATTTTTAGTTTTCTCCCCCTCTTTTTAGTTCTTACAATGCTAATGGTAAGCCTAGGACTCAAGCCTATATTACAGTCATACTTAGCCTATGTAATGTGTGATATCCTTCCTCACTCTACTGACATTTCTACACCTCTTTTAGGTCCCCTTAACAAAATGTGTCATCACTTCTTTTATATTTTTCATCCATTACTACCCTTGACAAAATGAATAGCAGCCCAGTAGTACGTTTTGTTTCATGGAATGTCTCATCTCATCTCATTATCTCTAGCCGCTTTATCCTTCTACAGGGTCGCAGGCAAGCTGGAGCCTATCCCAGCTGACTATGGGCGAAAGGCAGGGTACACCCTGGACAAGTCGCCAGGTCATCACAGGGCTGACACATAGACACAGACAACCATTCACACTCACATTCACACCTACGGTCAATTTAGAGTCACCAGTTAACCTAACCTGCATGTCTTTGGACTGTGGGGGAAACCGGAGCACCCGGAGGAAACCCACACGGACACGGGGAGAACATGCAAACTCCACACAGAAAGGCCCTCGCCGGCCCCGGGGCTCGAACCCAGGACCTTCTTGCTGTGAGGCGACAGCGCTAACCACTACACCACCGTGCCGCCCTTCATGGAATGTTAAGGGACTAAATGGACCAATTAAACGCTCTAGAATTGTCTCCTACCTTAAATCTCTCAATGCTGATATACTGTTTCTACAGGAGACACATTTATGAGTAAAGGATCACATTCCTTTACGTAAAGCTTGGATTAGCCAAGTCTATCACTCCAGATACAATGGTAGTTCAAAAGGGGTTGCCATCCTAATTAATAAAAAAGTGCAGTTTACACTGACAGAGGTCATCACTGATACTCTTGGTCGTTTTGTCATAATCTGTGGATGTCTTTTTCAAACCAGAGTTATTCCTGTAAACCTCTATGCCCCTAATTGGGATGACACAGACTTTGTGAATAAACTTATCAATGCTCCCAAATTTAGATACTCATAAGCTCATTTTGGGAGGTGATTTAAATTGTGCAATCAATCCTGTATTAGACAGATCATGCTCCAAAACATCAACCCCTTCAGGCATGGCAAAGGCATTCTCTGCTTTCATGGCTCAAAGTGGTTGTATAGATCCATGGCGATTTCTCAACCCAAATTTGAAACGGTTCTCCTTTTTTCTCCAGTGTACCACTCCTTCTCGCGTATAGATTATTTCTTTGTTGACAGTTCATTCATTCCTTCAATAAAAACAGCCGATTACTTAGCTATGATCATTTCCGACCACACCCCGGTTGTTCTGGATATCTCCTTCGCTCTGAATATAAAGCAACGTCCATTATGGAAACTAGATCCTCTTTTGCTATCTGAGGAGGACTTTTGCAAATTCCTGGCAACCAATGTAGATGTTTATATTGCCATAAATAAAACTGATCAGATCTCATACTCTATGCCAGGGGTGTCCAAACTGATCCATAAAGGGCCGTGTGGCTGCAGGTTTTCATTCCAGCCATGCAGCAGCACACCTGACTTGGCTCATTCAATCAACTGAACTGTCTTCACACAGTCAAATACTTGCAGCCACACCCACCCTTGATTAAAGGGTGGGTGTGTCAGTTGATTGAATAAGCCAAATTAGGTGTGCTGCTGCATGTCTGGAATGAAAACCTGCAGCCACACGGCCCTTTATGGATCAGTTTGGACACCCCTGCTCTATGCTCTGGGACTCACTTAAGGCCTACCTTAGGGGGCAAATTATCTCATATACAGCCTTTAAAAATAAGGAGCGTTCTAAGGAGATATCGGGCTTAACTGAATCTATAAGTAAGCTTGACCAGCTCTTCTCTGAGTCACTAATGCAGAATTGAACAAGAAACAGATAGATTTGCAAGCTAAACTGAACATTTTAGCCACTAAACATGCAGAACAACTTTTGCTTAAAACCAGAGGGACTTTCTATGAATATGGAGATAAATCCAGTCGTTTACTTGCTCATCAATTAAAACGCCAGGCTGCATCTCGTCTTATCCCTCAAGTAATGGATGAACATGGTACATTAATTTCAGACCCTAAACACATAAATGACATATTTGTCTCTCATTTCATCTCACTTTACACTTCTAATTTCCCTACAGATACCACCCCTATGATGACTTTTCTGAATAAAATGAAAACCCCTTCCCTTAGTCACTCTGATGCATCTACCCTTGAACAAAATTTAGAGATAGAGGAGGTCCTAAATGCCATTATGGCCATGCAGAACAGACAAACTTCAGGCATGGACGGATACCCTGTCGAGTTTTATAAAAAGTTTAAAGACCAGCTTGCCCCACTCCTCATGGCAGTTTTTACTGAATCACTGGAGAGAGGTTCCTTACCCCCCACATTTTCTCAAGCATCTATCTCACTGATTCTCAAGAAAGATAGGGATCCCACCCATTGTGGTTCTTATCGTCCGATATCTCTTTTAAATGTGGATGTAAAGATCCTAGCTAAAATTTTAGCCTGCCAGATGGAGAATTTTCTTCCAACAATCATTTCTGAAGATCAAACTGGTTTTATTAGAGGTTGGCATTCTTTTTCGAATGTACGTCACCTTATCAATATAGCATATACAAAAAACACAGACTGTCTGCCTGAAGCAATTATTTCTTTAGATGCAGAGAAAGCGTTCGACAGGGTCGAGTGGAAGTATTTATTTGCAGCATTGAATAAATTTGGCTTTGGTAAAAATTTCATTTTGTGGATTAAGCTCTTGTATAAGGATCCACAAGCAAGCGTGCAAACCAATGACTTGAGAGCAGTTTTTTTTTCCCTTGAGTAGAGGCACAAGACAAGGTTGCCCACTGTCCCCACTTTTGTTTGCCATTGTGATCGAACCACTTGCCATAGCCTTACGAACCACAACAGCATTTCAGGGTATAGTAAGAGGGGGGTTGGAACACAGGGTTTCATTGTATGCTGATGAGTTGTTGCTATATGTCAGTCATCCAACCACCTGCGCAGCTAAAATTGTTTCCATATTAGAAGAGTTTGGGAGATTTTCTGGATATAAACTGAATTTGCAGAAAAGCGAATGTTTCCAACTAGACTCTCCAGCACCGTCTGGACAAACACCTTCCCTTCCTTTTCACATTTCTGGTTCAGGTTTCAAATATCTAGGAGTTAAGATTACTAAGTCCTTCACTTCCCTTTCGTCAAATTTTACAGCACTAGTTAATCAAATGAAGGATGACTTCAAAAGATGGTCTGCTTTACCTCTTACTTTGGCAGGCCGTATAAATACTGCAAAGATGACGGTTCTCCCAAAGTTTTTATACCTCTTTCAGTGTTTACCTCTCTTTCTTACCAAGTCTTTCTTTTGACTGCTAAGTCAAGCTGTGACCTCATTTATTTGGGGCAATCAAGTACCGAGAGTTAAGGTGAATCTTTTACAAAGGCAGCGAAGTGTAGGTGGATTAGCCTTGCCCAGTTTTATCCATTACTACTGGGCTGCAAATGTCCAGAAGATACTTTATTGGTTACACGCCACTAACACAGACTGGTGTATTTTGGAAGAACAATCATGCAGACATTCAAGCCTTAGAGCTTTAATTTACTCATCCTTACCTTTAAAGCCTTCTCGCTTCTCCTCTAATCCTATAGTTCTGTCCACACTAAAAATTTGGAACCAGTTTCGTTCACATTACAAATTTTTTTCTGCCTCTATCCTTGGCTCCATTCACAAAAATCACTTATTTCCTCCATCTACCATGGACTCGTCATTCATGGAGTGGTGGAAGAGGGATATTTACTGTTTCCAGAGCCTTTACAGCTCCAAGACCATGGACAGTTTTGAAGATCTACAGAAAGAACATAATCTACCCAGACAATTATTCTTTCAGTATCTCCAAATACATTTTCTCAAAACTAGTTTCCCCTTCTTCCCCAATCTACCAACACTGGGAGCCTGGGAAGACTTAACTCTTTTAAAACCAGAAAGAGGTATAATTTCTGTTATATATCAGAAACTAATGTCTTTGGATGACCACAATTTAGCCAGAATTCAGTCTAAGTGGGAGGATGAGTTAGGAATGGAGCTGGGAGACTATTGGGACTGTGCACTTACAAAAGTTAATTCGTCATCACCCTGTGCATGCCTGGCTCTTATTCAGTTCAAAGTCTTACATAGAGTACATTATAGTAAAGCCAAATTGGCTGAAATATACCCAGGAGCGGATGCAAGCTGTAATAGGTGTTCCTTTTCTCCAGCTAATCTTGCGCACAGTTTTTGGTCCTGTCCTTCCCTTGAAAGATACTGGTCTGGAGTGTTTGGGACTTTGTCTGAGGCACTCAATATATCCATCGAACCAAACCCCTTAACTGCAATTTTTGGTGTTCCGGCGGACACGGTTTCAAAGACTCATTCTGATGTCATTGCTTTTACCTCACTGCTTGCCCGCCGTAGAATTCTCTTAGGATGGAAATCTTCTACATCCCCTTCACTAGCCCAATGGCTGGAGGATACTATGCTCTTTCTTAAATTAGAAAAGATTAAATTTACTCTTAGAGGGTCAATGAAAAAATTTTACTTGAGATGGCAACCCCTTATCACTTATTTTGATAAGTTAAAAGAACTAGAGGCTGAATCCACATAGCTTATGTTACCTTCCCATGATCTTCTTGAGTGTGTAGGTCTAGTACACATGAAGCTGCTCTTGAACACCTGGGCTTATTCTATTATTATTATTATTATTATTATTATTATTATTATTATTTTATTTTATTTATTTTTTTAATCCTTCCCCCCCATTGTTGTTGTTATTATTATTATTATTATTATTATTATTATTATTATTATTATATATTCTCTTCTTGGCTTGATTTTACTTTATGGTATTGTTTATTGCTGTTCTATGTTTTATAAAAGGAAATAAGGTGGAAACTGCTTTTTACTATCTTTGTCTTAGTAGACAATGTCTACTTCACCCTCTGTATCACTCTGGTTTTCATCAATAAACAGATTGCAAAAAAACAAAAAAACAAAAAAGGTTTGAAATATTTCACTTTGTGTAATGAATATAGAATATGAAAATTTACCTTTTTGAATTAAATTATGAACAAATGAACTTTTTCACGATATTCTAATTGTTTGACATGCACTAATATATTAAAAAATGAAGTTGATCAGACAAAAAAACAATATCTTTGGTTCATACTGTCTGCAATGAAATACAAAGTCAAAGTAAATTTAGAAAATCACTGCTTTTATTTTTATTTGCATTTTCCATACCATCCCAACTTTTTCTGGTTTGGGGTTGTATTCTCACCTACTGAGAGTAAATAATGTTGCATTTGTTGTACTTTGCTGAACACAGATTTATGAGTTTTATTTGGTAACTCTAATTTGTGGTAAAATACGTAATTGCATTTTACAAAACCTTAGAATGTGTAATTCATGGGTGAGTTTCATGTGTGTGAAGGTACCATTGATGCAGAGGTGTATATTGGGATTTTAGCGAGACATATTAAATCAAAGCAAAGTCTCTTCCCAGGAAGTCCATGCTTATTTCAGCAGGACAATGCCAGGCCTCATTATGTATGGACCACAACAGTGTGGCTTTGTAGACACAGTGTGCGCATGTTTGACTGGCCTGCTGCCAGTCCAGATCTGTCTCCTATTGAGAATGTATGGCGCATCATGAAGAGGAGACTCAGACAATGGTGACCACAGGCTGTTGAGCATCTGAAGTCTTGTATTAAATCAAGAATAGACAAAAAATTTCAGTTGCAAAACTGAAAACAATTAGTATCCTCATTTCCCATACAATTAAAAAGTGTTATTAAAAGGAAAGGTGATGTAACACAATGGTAATAATGCCTCTGTCCCGAGTTTTTTTTCTTAAGCGTGTTGCAGGAATCGAATTCTAACTTCATTTATATTTACAAAATACAATTAAGTTGGTCAGTAAAATTATTGAAAATCTTTTGTTTGTACTTTCAGTTAAATCACATAATACAAATATTCCAACTTTTCTGAAAATGGGGCTAGTTCAATAAAAAGTCTTCAGTTGTGTAAAAGTCATGCTTTGAAGGCTGTTAGAGCTGATTCCAACCTTGACTATTGTAAATTTCTCTGATGAAAATCAGAATGTGATTTTTAAAGTAATGTATGTTTGTATAAACCTTATTGTATATAAACATTTATAAACAGCATTTGTCTTTTAGACAATCCATAAATTTTATTACCAACACTAGATGTTATTTCAAATGACTGCATTACTGTGTTATTTGACTGTGGGGTAGTAGGGGTTAGTGGGGGTCTGGATGTTAGGAATACGAGGTTACTGTAAATCATTTGTCAGTGTCATTGCTCTGGAAGTGAGTCTGCTTTCTATCTTTTGTGCATTTCCAATTAATGTTTAAACCTACATGTAATATATTTCATTTCATCCACCAGTGGAAAAGATGCCTTCATTGATTAAGGAGAATAACACATACTTACCAGCCACTCTGTTAGGAACAACTGTACCCTCATTCATTCATGCAATTATCCAATCAGCCAATCATGTGGCAGCAGCACAGTGCATAAAATCCATGCAGATACAAGTAAAAAGCTTCAGTTAATGTTTATATCAAACATCAAAATTAGTGAGTATTAAAAAAAAAACACCTTTGCATTTCATGGGAATTCCATGTACAACAGTCAAGAGTTTACACAGGATGGTGTGTAAAAAAACAAAACAAAACCTAAAACACATCCAGTGAGCAGCAGCTCCATGGGCAGAAATGCCTTGTGGATGACAGCGGTCAGAGCCTATCTGCCTCAAAGTTCAGCGGTGTGCATTCTGAAATCCTATCCTGCTCACCACAGCTGTAAAGTATAGTTATTTGAGTTACTGTAGCCTTTCTGCCAACTCAAACCAGTCTGGCCATTTTCATCTGACCTCTCTCATCAAGGCATTTCCATAGGCGGAACTCTGTGCACTGAGTGTTCTGGGTTTGTTTTGCACCATTCTGTGTAAACTCTAGAAACTGGCATCAACAACGATGCCAGTTTCAAAATCATGAGATTATAGTTTTTCCTCAGTCTGATGTTTGATATGAATATTAACTGAAGTTCTTAACCAATACTTGCATGATTTTATACATTGCACTGCTGCCACATGATTGGTGATTGGATAATTTCATAAGTGAGCAGATATGCAATTATTCCCAACCATATGGCTGGTGAGTACATACAGTATGCCTATCCAAACATGCCTGCCTGGCACCTTCAAGTGAATGATGTTAGATTTTGCCAATCACTACCTGAGCAAGCAGAAATTAGCCTACAGCAAACATGACTTGGCCTTCTACAGCAACTGTCTGCAATAAAAACCCTTCATCGTGGTGCGGGAGTTAGTTCCTTTCTCCCTTGCAGTGTTTTCTCCTAGGCCTAGTAGTAGAAGGACGTGTTCGCACTGGGAGGGAGTGGTCAAGACATTCCCCACTTTATAATTTTTATGCAGTTGAAACCAGAACTTGTGGGTTCACATTTGCTCATTCTCAATCAAGTGCTGATTTTGATGCGCTATACTCAAGTTGATTCCTCCATTAGGTCTGTATATGTAATTGTCTGTATATGTAGCTCTCTTTAGGAGCATTAATCAGGTACCACTGAATACTGTGAGTAAAATAATAAAAGCTCACTTGTACTCATGAAGTGTCAAATCATGAACTGTTTACCCTGGGTACCTACCTCAAAATGATTGAAAGCAGATGCTTAGATAACTTAAAGAAAATATACGTGCTGCTTGTCATGATAGTATAGAACCTTTAGGCAACATATACAAGCCTCACCCTGCTGCTGAGATTGCAGGCATATTTTCCCCCTTACAAGGTTGCCTACTTCTGCTGTCAGCAGTTCTGTTGGGAAAGTGATGGAATAAATCTAATGAACAAGCATCATTGCATCAACAGCTCAGCTTTCTGAAGGCTCTTTCTTAAAGCTCTGTATTCTAAGTGCCCCAGCATGTGGCCTCAGAACTCTTAATTCGCAGTTATGATAAAATTGTGAATGTTGAGGTCATTATATATTTTCACATTATGATCTGGCATCAGTTACACTGGAGTCCTTAAATAACTATGTTCACATATTGATGCTCTGCTAGGCACAGAATGCAGAAAAACCAAATCTCTGCTTGTTTTTGCCTTCAGCTTTCACATTTCTTCAAAAAGTGAAATATTTATTGGCATTCAGTTCAGGTGAATTATTTGGCCAGTAATGGACATGCTTCTTTTTGGTCCTGAAAATTTCCAGAGCTGGTTTTACTCATGTGCAGAAGTATACACTGTGCAAATTTTGAGGCCTCAGGCTATGGAAAAAGAGCAGTTCCATTTTTGTTCTGTGTTTCCTTTTGCACATTTAGGACACATTATTACAGATACCTGTTATTGTACCAGAACCTTTATGTTTTTCTACTACAAATTATAACCTTGTTTGGTCCTACCAGTGGTTTGCATTTTTCCAGAAAATCTTCCTCTTTCCATTTGTCTGTGATGGTGATGCCTCACTCCCAGATGCAGTGAACTATTTCTATACATGGTTTCAAGCACAGAACAACATGCCAATGGGGAAGACCACCACAACTCCCATTGAATAAGTACTTTGTCTGTCTGCAGTGGATGTCAGGAACACTCTGTCCAGAGTTAACTCACGGAAAGCTTCTGGTCCTGAAAACCTGGCCAGGTGCTCAGGGAATGTACTGATCAGCTTGCAGATGTCCTTAGAGATATCTTCAACATTTCCCTGAGCCAAGCACTCCACCATCACTTTGGTATGACCTCTTGCAAACACACTCCAATCTAGTCAAATCCAGACTTCTTGGTGAATAAAACCACAGTAAAATGTCAAATCTGGAAACACAATGGAATCTCCATCACATCTTTGATAACACTCTACTTAGATTTAAAGAATTGAGCCAGAGGTATGGCATTGGCAGATATCAGTTTATGCTATACATACAAATAAAAAATGCATTAAAAACAAAAGTCAGCATTGTTTTTAATATTCTCCAACAACCTTCTTTACTCAAAATTAATTACAATATCTGACTCTAAGAAACAGCTCTCAAAAATATAGAAAGGGCTATCTACTATACATCCAACCACTGCCATACCCAGAAACAAATGGGAAGATGATTTATCCATCTCTACTGATGGAACAAATCTGCTCTAACACTTTCACAATGACCTAATCTACAAATCTACAATTAATATGATACAAAGTATTACACAGAGCACATCTCACTTAACATGAAATGCACAAAATGGGCTTCAGTACCTCTGACATATGTTCTCACACCTCACTCAATACGACAAATACCTATACCCATGCCACACGGCACTGTCCACTGGTTCATCACTTCTAGGAATGCATCACCCGCATCATATCTTTGGTGCTGAACTGCACCATTCCACTATCCCCATAGCTCTGCCTACTCAGAGATCTAACAACTCCTGATCCACAATATCATAATTAGTTATAGTCACCCTTGTTATCACCAAGAAAACAATACTCATGAACTGGAAAACTAGACAAACTCAGTACATCATAATGGACTCAATTAATTACTGAACACATACAAAACAGTGACAGCTTCCTTAAAAAATTTTGAATACTTTTTGCAAAACTGAAAACCAAGTATTTCCTTTCTAAATTTGCCTGTAAGCTAACACCACTTCTACATACTCCTGCACATATAGATTCACATACACCCTGATCCCCATGCACATATACTACAGTAGTGCTTGAAAGTTTGTGAACCCTTTAGAATTTTCTATATTTCTGCATAAATATGACCTAAAACATCAGATTTTCACACAAGTCCTAAAAGTAGATAAAGAGAGCACAGTTAAACAAATGAGACAAAAATATTATACTTGGCCATTTATTTATTGAGGAAAATGATCCAATATTACATATCTGTGAGTGGAAAAAGTATGTGAACTTTTGCTTTCAGTATCTGGTGTGACCCCCTTGTGCAGCAATAACTGCAACTAAATGTTTCCAGTAACTGTTGATCAGTCCTGCACACTGGCTTGGAGGAATTTTAGTCCATTCCTCTGTACAAAACAGCTTCAACTCTGGGATATTGCTGGGTTTCCTCACATGAACTGCTCACTTCAGGTCCTTCCACAACATTTCGATTGGATTAAGGTCAGGACTTTGACTTGGCCATTCCAAAACATTAACTTTATTCTTCTTTAACCATTCTTTGGTAGAACGACGTGTGTGCTTAGGGTCATTGTCTTGCTGCATGACCCACCTTCTCTTGAGATTCAGTTCATGGACAGATGTCCTGACATTTTCCTTTAGAATTCGCTGGTATAATTCAGAATTCATTGTTCCATCAATGATGGCAAGCCATCCTGGCCCAGATGCAGCAAAACTGGCCCAAACCACCACCATGTTTCACAGATGGGATAAGGTTCTTATGCTGGAATGCAGTGTTTTCCTTTCTCCAAACATAACGCTTCTCATTTAAACCAAAAAGTTCTATTTTGGTCTCATTCGTCCACAAAACATTTTTCCAATAGCCTTCTGGCTTGTTCACGTGATCTTTAGCAAACCGCAGATGAGCAGCAATGTTCTTTTTGGAGAGCAGTGGCTTTTTCCTTGCAACCCTGCCATGCACACCATTGTTGTTCAGTGTTCTCCTGATGGTGGACTCATGAACATTAGCCAATGTGAGGGAGGCCTTCAGTTGCTTAGAAGTTACCCTAGGGTCCTTTGTGACCTTGACGACTATTATACGCCTTGCTCTTGGAGTGATCTTTGTTGGTCGACCACTCCTGGGGAGGGTAACAGTGGTGTTGAATTTCCTCCATTTGTACACAATCTGTCTGACTGTGGATTGGTGGAGTCCAAACTCTTTAGAGATGATTTTGTAACCTTTTCCAGCCTGATGAGCATCAACAACGCTTTTTCTGAGGTCCTCAGAAATCTCCTTTGTTCGTGTCATGATACACTTCCACAAACATGTGTTGTGAAGATCAGACTTTGATAGATCCCTGTTCTTTAAATAAAACAGGGTGCCCACTCACACCTGATTGTCATCCCATTGATTGAAAACACCTGATTCTAATTTCACCTTCAAATTAACTGCTAATCCTCGAGGTTCACATACTTTTGCCACTCACAGATGTAATTTTGGATTATTTTCCTTAACAAATGACCAAGTATAATATTTTTGTCTCATTTGTTTAACTGGGTTCTCTTTATCTACTTTTAGGACTTGTGTGAAACTCTGATGATGTTTTAGACCTTATTTATGCAGAAACATAGAAAATTCTAAAGGGTTCACAAACTTTCAAGCACCACTGTAGATGCACAAACAATAACATAGTCTTACTTTATTACCACAATTCATACATTTGTCTTTTCTCTCTCTTTTTTTTCACTTGCAAAACAAATTGTATCACCTAAGGAAAATATACAATTTTTACAGAAATCTGGAATCTCTTCATAGAAGTACTCAAACAATGATACAACCCCATAACCCCCCCACACACAATATTGATTGTGCAGCAGCATACAGAAAATTTGTTCTTCCCCCAAGCCCCCTTCTTTACCATGCACATACATATCATGCAATAAACATCCTCATACACTCAAACAGAAAAATCTCCTGATGTGCACACAGATATATATTTTTAAAAATTAACTTAATAAACTCCTCATCTTAAAGTAAATATCTGTAAATTATGTTCATGTAAACCACTCTACTAACTTGTTTTTCATATTTTTTGTATTACTTTTAGACTTTTAAAATTTATTTGTATTTTTTGAGGACCCTTCTGTAAAATCACTTCTGTGACATTGGCATCCTCAATAAAGATCAACATATGTTGAATACTGGTGTTTGAATTCTGGCACTTACAGATGTATGTGCAGAGGAGGGCGGGATACAGACTGACAACAAAGCCAATACAAGAGACTAGAATCAGAGTCGTAAACTAGCAAGGGTCAGGTGATTGGCGAACAATGTAGGAAAAAGAAGGCAAAAGAGCAAAAAACGTGAGAGAAATAGCAAAAGGTCAGAAATACAAGAAGTAGTCAGAAAGAAACAAGGCTTGCTATGAACTGACAGAACAATACTTCACACTGGTGTGTTTGTTTGGGGAGTTTAAATAGAGGGACAGGTGATTAAGGAAATGAGAGACAGCTGAGTTTCAATAGGCTGGAGATAGAGGGCACTCTGTTTCATGGGAACTGTAGTTCAAGGTGTACATGTTTGTAGTTTGTTCCTTTTCTACAGGTTTACGGACAGAACCACCTCCCCCCCGAGGAGCTACCTCCGGGAGCTACATTCTTTCTTGGACAATCCCTACCTCTGGGTGCTGGTTTGTCGGGATATTGGGCATGAAATTCTTGTTTGAGAAGCAGGTTGAGAATGTCTTTGGCCATGACCCAACTTTGTTCCTCTGGTTCATATCCCTCCCAATCTACCAGATACTTGACTTGGCCTCTTCTCTGTCTTGAGTCAAGGATTTTATTTACCTGGTAGATGGGCTCTCCCTCTAGATTTAGTGTAGGGTGCTCCTGGACTGGTGTGTTGCTGGCAAGGGGGCCCAGGATAGCAGGTTTCAGGTGTGACACATGGAAGGTAGGAGATATTTGGCTGTGAGGGGGAAGTTCAAGATGGTATGATACTTCATTAATGTGGTGCAAAACCTTGAATGGCCTAATGTAGCATGGTTGGAGTTTTCTACAGGTGTTGGGTTCTCTCAGGTTCTTTGTGGCCACCCATACTCTGTCGCCAGGGGAAAAGTTTGGAGTCTGTCCTCTATGTTTATCTGTATATTCTTTATACTTGATGCTGACTGATTCTAGGCGCTGATGGACCTCCTCCCAGATAGTTTGACTATGTGTGAACGAGTCAGTCAGTCAGTCAGTCAGTCAGTCAGTCAGTGATGGCTTGTACCTGGCTGGGTGTGCCGTCCCAGGGAAACAGGGGCGGTTGGTAACTGAGTATGCACTGAAACTGTGTTAACTGGGTAGCTGAGTGCTTGAGCAAGTTCTGTGCATACTCGGCCCAAGGAAGGAAGCGTGCCTAGTCCCCTTGGTTACACATGCAATAGATCCTCAGGAAACAACCGATTTCCTGATTTGCTCTCTCTACTTGGCCATTAGACTGGGGATGATAGCTTGACATGAGACTTACAGATACTCCCAACCTCTCCATGAAATTTGTCCAAAAACGTGAAATGAATTGGGAGCCCTGGTCACTGACTATATCCTCAGGGATACCATAGTACTTGAAGATTTGTTGAAACAAAAGCTCTGTGGTTTGAGAAGCTGTGGGGCTGCTTGGCAATGGGATGAGTTTAAGTGCCTTTGAAAATCGTTCGATAGTCACCATTATAGTGGTGTTACCTTGGGAGGGCAGGAGATCAGTGATGAAGTCAATGACTAAATGTGACCAGGGTCTTTGAGGAATTGGAAAAGGGCACAATTTGCCAGTGGGGGGAGGTTTCTAGGAACCTTCGCTTGGGCACACTGAATATGAAGCAGTGAACTGGCTGATTTCCGTGAGCATGTTGTCCCACCAGTACTTGTTCTTTAACATTTGGTGAGTGCATTGACTGCCAGGATGCCCTGTGGCAGGAGATGCGTGCGCCCAGGTGATGAGTCTGTTACAAAGATGCTTGGGTACATAGAGAAGACCAGGTGGGAGATGAATGGGGTTGGTGCTTTCCTTATTTCCTTGTCCAGCTCCCAGGTGATGGATCATACAAAACACTGTGGTGGGAGGATAGGATGAGAAACTGAATCTTGGTGGGATGGACCAAAAGCCCAGGATAGGGCATCTGCTTTGGTATTCTTGGAACCTGGACAGAATGAAATTGTGAAGTTGAACTGGGTGAAAAATAGTGCCCACCTGGCCTGACGTGGATTTAACCTTTTGGCTTTCCTGAGATATTCTAGGTTTTTGTGATCTGTGAGGATTATGAAGGGGTGAGCAGCTCCCTCTAACCAATGTCGCCACTCCTTGAGGGCCAGTTTAATGGCGGGCAGTTCTCTGTTCCCCACGTCATAATTCCTCTCTGCTGAAGATAGTTTCTTCGAAAAGAAAGCTACTGGGCGTAGCTTCTGGTTCCCCTCAAAGTGTTGAGAAAGAATTGCCCCTACTCCTGTATCAGATGCGTCCACTTCTACAATGAACGGCTTAGTAGGGTCAGGATGCTGGAGTATAGGGGCTGAAGTGAAGGCAAGCTTGAGCTGACTGAAGGCTTCTTCTGCCTCTGGGTTCCACTGTAGATGCTTGGGACCCTTCTTCAGTAATGCTGTTAAGGGATCCTCCAAATTGCTGAAACCCCGAATGAACCAGCGGTACAAGTTCACAAAGCCCAAGAAGCGTTGATGGTCCTTTACGGATTTGGGTGTCAGCCAGGAGGTGACAGCTGATACATTAGATGAGTCCATGCTTACTCCTTCTGCGCTGATGATATAGCCAAGGAAGGAGATTTGGCTTTGATGAAACTTACATTGTTCAGCCTTGATGTAGAGACAGTCCTCCAGTAAACGTTTGAGAACTGCTCTGACATGTTCCTGGTGGCTTCTTATATCTGAGGAGTATATCAGGATATCAGTGTAAGCAATGGCATATTTACCCAGCATGTCCCATAGCACATCATTGATAAGGCAATGGAACATGCTGGGTGCTGAAGAAAGGCCATAAGGCATTACCTGGTACTCAAAGTGTCCAGCAGTCATGCTGAAGGCTGTCTTCCACTCATCGTCCTTCTTTATCCTGATCAGCTTATATGTGCTGCATAGGTCAAGCTTAGAAAAGATCTGAGCAGATCTGAGTTGCTCCAGAGCCACTGGGATGAGGGGAAGAGAATTAAGGGTATCTTAGGGTGACCTGGTTTAAACCTCTGTAATCGATGCAGGGTCTTAGTCCACCTCCCAGTTTCTCCACAAAAAAGAAACCAGCAGATGCGGGAGACTTGGAAGGGTGGATATATCCTTGCTTGAGGGCCTCCTGAATATACTCCTCCATGGCAACGTGTTCTTTTTGGGATAGAGGATAAATACAACCACGTGGTGGTGACATACCTGGCAGTAGGTCAATCATGCAGTCATAAGGCCGGTGTGGTGGTAGCCTGCAGGCCTTCCCCTTACTGAAGACCTCCGAAAGGTCCCGATAACAGTCAGGAACATTGTCCATGGAGTCTGGTGGAGGACTTTCCACTGAGGTGGAAGATACTTTGACCTGAGGACGAGAGAGACAGCTCTGGAAGCACGTGGGTGACCACTGAAGAATTTCCCTAATTTGCCATGAGATCAGAGGGTCATGCAGCTGTAGCCAGGGATATCCAAGGATAATGTTATGATCAACTGTAGTGGTCACGTACAGGGAAATTAATTCTTTGTGTAGTGCTCTGACTTGAATCTGAACTGGGTTGGTGCGTGTGGTGACAAGATCGTCGCCTATGGGTCCTCCATTGATGGTCCTAATGCTGAGTGCACTGTGCAAAGGGGTGGTAGGCAGGTTGAGCCTCTGAATGATGGTACTGCTGATAAAGTTCCCCTCTGCCCCTGAATCAACAAAAGCAAAAAGGACATATGTGGAGGATGCCACCTTTAGTAAGACTGGAATCTTAAAGGATTTTGAGTTGAATTTTCTCACCGGACTCGTAGATCTTGCTGGTGTTTCTGCTGGAGCTACACAGGCTGGATGGATAGGGCATTGCCGGATGTTATGCTTGGAGCTCCTGCAGTAGACACACAAACCCTCCCTATGTTGTCTAGCACTCTCAGCACAGTTTAACCTGGTGTGTGACACCTCCATGGGTGAGCTGTCCTCAGAAGGCTGAACAGACCTGGCACCTTCGTGGATAGAGGGTCAGTGTTTTAACAGTTGGTTGAGACGAATAGCTAGGTCAATGAGGGAGTCCAGAGTGAGGTTCACATCTCTATAGGCCAGTTCACTAATGATCTCAGGGCGCAGACCTTGGTGAAAAACTGCTTTCAGGGCTGGATTGTTCCATCCACTGGCAGCTGCTAATGTCCTGAAGTCCAGGACATACTCAGCAACACTTTGAGAGCCTTGAGAGCTGGCGAGTAGACTCTCCCCAACCTCAATCCCCTCCAGTTCATGGTCAAAAACTCTCTTGAATAGGGAGAGGAACTGCTTATATGACATGGTCTGCTCACCTCCCTTGTCCCAAATGGCAGTTGCCCAGCAGAGTGCTTTGCCAGTGAGAAAGGATAGGAACTTAACGATTTTGTGCTCATCAGATAGGTTAGGCATGGAGGCGAAATACATAAAGCATTGAAGTAAAAAACCTTTACATGCAATGGTATCTTCGGCATGGGGAGTTGCAGCGCTGGGCTAGGAGAAGACTCAGGACGTGCTAGAAGGGCCTGTGACATCACAGTTGCGAGTTGTGTCATCCGAGTGTCAAGGTTGGCGAGCATCTGTTGATGTTCTCCTAGCAAACACCCCTGCACATTCAGAGCAGTCTGTTTAACATCCTCCACTACATCCATGTTAGGTGAAGTATCCTGTTAGAATGCAGGCACTTACAGATGTATGCGCAGAGGAGAGCGGGATACAGACTGACAACAAAGCCAATACAAGAGACTAGAATCAGAGTTGGTAAACTATCAAGGGTCAGGCGATTGGCGAACAACATAGGAAAGAGAAGGCAAAGAGCGAAAACGTGAGAGAAATAGCAAAGGGTCAGAAATACGAGAAGCAGTCAGAAAGAAACAAGGCTTGTTATGAACTGAGCTGGCAGAATGATACTTCACACTGGTGTGTTTGTTTGGGGAGCCTAAATAGAGGGACAGGTGATTAAGGAAATGAGAGACAGCTGAGTTTCAATAGACTGGAAATAAAGGGCACTGTGTTTCATGGGAACTGTAGTTCAAGGTGTCCATGTTTGTAGTTTGTTCCTTTTCTACAGGTTTACTGACAACTGGTACCCTTGCTGTCGTTGCTATTGTTACTATCTATCTACATAATGTGTCATTCATATATAAGAAAATAATAATTATTATTATTATTAGTTTTCCCTGTGATGACCTGGCGACTTGTCCAGGGTGTATCCCGCCTTTCGCCCGTAGTCAGCTGGGATAGGCTCCAGCTTGCCTGCGACCCTATAGAACAGGATAAAGCGGCTAGAGATAATGAGATGAGATTATTAGTTTTAGTTTTAGTGGTTGTTTTTTTATCTCTCTCAATAACTGTGGTGTCAATCAAACTGACACTCCACCATCTCCTGGCTGATAGCTTGGCAGGTGGGCACTGGTGTGGGCATGGGGTGGCCGGTGGTGCACACTACTGTATCTTGCAGCTCAGATGGGCTGGGTTGGTGTGGCGCTTGGGCTGGTGGAGCTGCATACCAGCGTGCGGCAGATCAGTCTATAGCTTTGCTTGCCAATGATTGTCACAACCTTGACAGGCCACACAAGCACTGTACACCTGCTGCTGAACCATGGTGCTAATACCCAACAATGCACAGCTCAGGTCCACACCTCCTCCCACCTAGTGACTCTGCATGGCCAACTGTCGACCAAAAAAAAAAAAAAATGCTTCTGGAAGATGGTGCTGATGCCCAGAGCACCAACTGTGCCCTTCATACTGCGGACCACCTGGCAGCTGAAAGTGGTCATGGCCGGGCTGACATTGAGCTGCTGGAGAAATGGCCTGAGATAGTTACAGTGTAGGGTGAGGACAATTCTGCACACTGGTGTCCCCCCCACACACACACACCTGCTGCCCTGTGTTGGTCTGTCTGGGGTGCTGGGTGTAGCGGTGTGTACCCATCTGTGATTGCCATGTCTGCACTGGTGCCCACCTGCTTCACCGGAGGCTGGGGGATGATGGGGTTTTTGCTCTCTTTTTTGCATTATACGATCATTGTATAAGTATTGCAGTGTTTTTTTTGTCTGTTTTTGGTTTATCTTTCCTGCTTTTTGAGTTTTTTGTCATTGCTTTTTTATTTCTATTATCTATGTTGTTCATCTAATTTTAATATCCCTTTTTTCTTCTGTTTTTCATTCCTGTAGCCTCTAAGCAAAAAAAAGAATAAATTAAAAGGGAAAGAGAAGAAGAAAAAAAGGGGAGGAAAAAGGAAGAAAAGGCGTAAAAGGTGGCAACTTTGAAGAGCCTAAAATATGAAACTTTTTTGTTTTTTTCTTTCTTTTTTTTAGCTGCATGGTTCCATGTGTGTTCCATATGTTGTTTCGTGGTTTTGGTGTCTTCAGTGTTGTTCTGCAGTGTGGAGGGTGGTCAAAGTACAGAAACACCTATGAATGAGTAGGGGTGTACAAACTTTTGACTGGTACTGTATATACTAGAAATCACCTATGCTGCAAAAATCACTTCAGAATTTATTATTCATTGCTTAAATATAATGTGCATTTTAAAAATCTACCTCTTCCCTTTGTTCATGACACATATCTTGTATTCACTGTCTATGCACTAATGTCTTTGTCTACGAGGGGTGACTGATAAATTTTGAGCCTCCAGGAAATGATAGCCAATATAAATCTTTTAATGCTTTATTTTTCAACATAATCTCCCTTCAAGTCAACACACTTCTTCTACTGGTGGTGGAGTGCCTGGATTCCACTGGAATAGAAGTCCTTAGTTTGGGCCCCAAGGTAAGCATCCACGGCCTCCATGACCTCCTCATCGGTGGCGTAGCATTGTCCAACCAGATCCTTTTTCAGGTTTGGGAATAGGTGGAAGTCATAGGGTGCGAGGTCTGGTGAATATGGCAGATAAGGGACGAGTTAGAAACCACAGTCACGGATTTTTGCCATCGCCATCACTGAGGTGTGGGCCGGAGCATTGCCCTGACAGAACAAGACCCCTCTGGTCAGCATTCCTGACCTCTTCTTCTTGATGTTCTTGCACAGGTGTGTCAGCAGGTTGGCGTAGTATTGTCCAGTGACGGTGTAGCCCTTTTGGAGATAATCCACCAGCAACACAAATCGTGCATCCCAGAAAACAGACGCCATGATTTTTCCAGCCGAGACCATGACCTTGGCCTTCTTTAGGGTGGGAGAGGAGGGGTGCTTCCACTGCTTTGACTACTGTTTGGTCTCAGGCTGGTAGTGATGAACACAGGACTCGTCCATGGTAACGAATCGAGCCAGGAAATTTTCCGGATTGACTTCAAAGAGTTCCAAATTGTTGGTGGACAGGGTACACTATATACGCTTCTGTTCCTGGGTCAGAAAAAGTGGCACCCAATGAGTGCACACCTTCGACAAGCCAAGCTCATTCCTCAGAATGTTGTTGGCTCGTTCCTGGGACATGCCCAAACTGTCTGCTATTTGAAGAGATGACAGTCACCGATCCTCCATAACCATCCCAAGAACAAGGTCAAAGTTCTCCATTGTGGTCATGGTCGATGGCCTCCCTGACCTTGGATCATCTTTGAGGCTCTCCTTGCCACGCTTGAATTCTCTGACCCAATGTTTGACTAGGGCATATGAAGGAGCATCTTCCCCTAGGGTGTTCACCACAGCCTCATGGATCTCAGATGGAGTCATGCCTTTCAACTGAAGATACATGATCATGGACCGGTTCTCGAGTTTCTCCATTTTCATGATACCCGTCAAGTATGTTCACTTCGAGTGGTTGCAAAAAGGAAATGAAAAATGTTAGGATCAAGAAACTTGGGTACCACAATAACATTATTTGGCAGATTACGTAGACTAAATTTAATTTGCCTCTCTCATTGTTTTCTAGGTGAGGCTCAAAACTTATCAGTCACCCCTCGTATTGTCTTTTGTTTTGTTATACTGTAAAACAAACAAACAACAAAAAAAACCCATGTATGTTCACATGTTGATGCTCTGCCAGGCGCAGAATGCAGAAAATCCAAATCTCTGCTTGTTTTTGCATTCAGCTTTCACATTTCTTCAAAAAAATGAAAAAGTTTATTGGCATTCAGTTCAGGTGAATGATTTGGCCAGTAATGGACAGTCTCCTTTTTGGTCCTGAAAATCTCCAGAGCTGGTTTTACTCATGTGCACAAGTATACACTGTGCAAATTCTGAGGCCTCAAGCTATGGAAAAAGAGCAGTTCCATTTTTGTTCTGTGATCCTTCTGTACATTTAGTACACATTATTACAGATACCTGTTATTGTACCAGAACCTCTATGTTTTTCTACCACAAATTATAACCTTGTTTCCTTGTTTGGTTCTACCAGTAGTTTGCATTTCTCCAGAAAAACTTCCTCCTTCCCACTTGTCTGTGATGGTGATGTCCCACTCACAGATGCAGTGAATGATCTCATCTCATTATCTCTAGCCGCTTTATCCTGTTCTACAGGGTTGCAGGCAAGCTGGAGCCTATCCCAGCTGACTACAGGCGAAAGGCGAGGTACACCCTGGACAAGTCGCCAGATCATCACAGGGCTGACACTTATGCCGCTTTTCCACTACAAACGCGGCTGAGTCGGGCTGAGCCGTGCCGAGTCGGGCTGAGCGGGGCTGTTGGAGTTGCATTTCAACTACAACCGCGCTGAACCGTGCTGGCTGGAAGTGGGTGGACACATTAGGTGGAGTTAGCGAAAGTGGGTGGACGTCAGGTGATGTCGTTAAGCAGCGCAAACAGTGACATCAGTGACCTTTTAAGCGGTAGTCTCACGACCTGAATAGTAAACAATAAACATGGAGGACATGGAGTCGTTAGTGTTGCTGGTCTTGGTGCTGTGGCTTGTTGTCACCGACAACGCGGACAGATACTGGCAAGAGCATATAGATGAGGCAAGGCGCATAAGGCTTCAGAAATTATCGCAATTCGTAATTCTTCTCCTTCCGGGTTTGCGGTGTTTACAGATCCCAGCACGCTCGCGGGGCGTGTGTGGGCATGTGAGAACACTCCTCCTCACCAATCAGTGCACAGGAGAGTGTCTGCTCATGCCCCCAACCTCACTCGGCTTGCTTTGGCTCGCTTCAGCCCCACTCCAAAACGGTGCGAGTTTTAGGGGCTAAGCAGGGCTGGAGCGAGCTGAGTCGTGCTGGTTTTTGGTAGTCGAAACGCGAGCCGTGTCAGGCTGAAGTGAGCTGAAGCGAGCTGAAGTGAGCTGAAAAAGGGTAGTGGAAAAGGGCCAATAGACACAGACAACCATTCACACTCACACCTACGGTCAATTTAGAGTCACCAGTTAACCTAACCTGCATGTCTTTGGACTGTGGGGGAAACCGGAGCACCCGGAGGAAACCCACGCAGACATGGGGAGAACATGCAAATTCCGCACAGAAAGGCCCTCGTTGGCCACAGGGCTCGAACCCGGACCTTCTTGCTGTGAGGCGACAGCGCTAACCACTACACCACCGTGCCGCCTGCAGTGAATGATTTCTACATATAATTTGAAGCACAGGACAACATGTCAACAGGGAAGACCACCACAACTCCAACTGACCAAGTACTTTGTCTGTCTACAGTAGACATCAGGAACACTCTGTCCAGAGTTAACTCAAGGAAAGCTTTTGGTCCTGAAAACCTGACAAGGTGCCCAGGGAATGTACTGATCAGCTTGCAGATGTCCTTACAGACATCTTCAACATTTCCCTGAGCCAAGAAGTCCGTCATCACCATCATCCCTGTGTTGAAGAAATTGTCAGTCATCAGAGTCCTGCCCATTGCACTCACACCTATCACCACAGTGGACCTATTTCAGTACGCCTATTGTCCCAACAGCACAACAGAGCATGCCATATATGCTACCATCCACCTTTCTCTGACTCAAATAGACAAAAAGGACAGCTATATCAGGATGTTGTTCACAAACTTCAGTTCAGCATTCAACACAATTATCCCACAACACCTGATAAGAAAGCTGAACCTGCTTGGTTTGACCATCCCCCTTTGCAGCTGGATCCTGGACTTTTTGACTGGGAGACCCCAGTCTGTCAAGCTTGACAATGCCAACTCCAGTATTACCACACTCAACACTGCTCCTCAGGGCTGTGTGCTCAGTCCACTGCTGTTTACCCCAATTCATGACTGTGCTGCAAAGTACAGTTCAATTCACATTATTGTGTTTGCTGACGACACTACAGTTGTGGGCCTCATCAGCTACACGATGAGTCGGCATACAGGGAGGAGGTAAAGCAGCTCACAGAATGGTGTAGACACAAACAAACAATCTCTCTCTTAATGTTGAGAAGAAGGAGAATAAGAAGAAGTATTTGTCACCTGCACACTCAGGCACAGTGAAATTTGTCCTCTGCATTTAACCCATCTGAAGCAGTAAACACACGTGTGCTCACGCACACACACACACACACACACACACACAAAAAAAAAAAAAAAAGTGAGCAATGAGCACACACACATACCCAGAGCAGTGGGCAGCTATGCTACAGCACCTGGGGAGCAGTTGGGGGTTATGTGCCTTGCTCAAGGGCACTTCAGCCCAAGACTGCCCTATGTTAACCTAACCACATATCTTTGGACTGTGGAGGAAACCAGAGTACCCAGAGGAAAGCCATGCAGACATGGGGAGAACATGCAAACTCCACACAGAAAGGCCCCCGTTGGCCGCTGGGCTCAAACCCAGATAAAACTAAAGAGATGACTGTCAACTTCAAGGAGAACCTGAATAGACTGTTTACCAGTGCACATTGATGGAACAACTGTGTAGAGAGTCAAACGCTCCAAGTTTCTTGGTGTGCAGAAGACAGAGGACCTCTCCTGGACACCCAACAAAACCTGCCTAGCCAAGAAGGCCGAGCAGCATCTCCTTTTCCTGTGGATGCTGAATAGAGCCAAACTCCCCTTCCCATCCTCATTACCTTCTACAGAGGGAAAATAGAGAGCGCCCTGACCAGCTGTCTCACCATGTAGTATGGGAAGGGCTCAGCTTCTGACTGTAAGACCCTACAGCAGATTGTGAGAACAGCTGAAAAGATTGTTGGTGTTTCTCTTCCCACCACTGATTCACTTATAACAACCACTGCATCCGCAAAGGCACCAGAAAAGTGGATGACCCCCCTCACCCATCTCATGGACTCTTCACCCTCCTGCCATCTGGCAGAAGGTACAGGAGCATCCATGGCACCACCAGCAGACTCTGCATTCATTTCTTCCCTGAGGCAGTCAGATTACTATACACCTTGCTGCCTCCCAATGCTCACCTGTACTGTTCAAACACCTTACCCAGTATGACTCAATACCACTGCACACTACACTTTACAAGGATGCATGAGACAATTTCTGAAATTTTCTTATTGCTGCTACACTACCAAATAGTTTACAGCCCATGTTCTGTGTATTTATTGTCCTGCATATTTATTGCCGTGTATTTTTGTCCTGCACTCATTTCACACTGTTGTGTATTTGCACTTTATTTAGTCTTGCATACTGTTATATTTTCACCATGGTCCTAGAGTAATGATATTTTGTTCCAATGTGTACAAGCTATATAGAGGAATGACAATAAAACCAACTTCTTCTTCTTCTTCTTCTTTATTGTCTTTTGATCTATGCCTAGATCCTGGAGAATGCTTAAAAATTTTAAGCATTTTTGTCTTCTAATACATTCAGTTTGCTAGCTTGGTTTGTTATTGGTTTCTCTAGTCAGATTTTATTTAAAGTCCCCATGAAATAGCTTCTTATCTGTGATGTTGCCATACTTACTTCTGAAACAGGAAGTCAGAGTTGAATTGCTTGACTGACTCACACAACAGCCAACAAAGTTGAAGATATACCACAGCACCAAATCTGAAACAAACTCAACAATAGCTTGATATGGAACTAGCTAAATATGGAGAACACTGAAGAGATACATTTCAACTTCAATTTTTCTAACCAATCAATGGTTAGAAAAATGAATAGTGTGCAGGAAGACACACAGACAAAACATGTTTAGTGCTAATAAGCTACTACTGCAAACCAAGACACATGTGTGGGCAGGACATATGGTTCTCAAGAACATATGAAAAATTCTGAGACATTCTGAGAAAGCTCAGAAACCACAGGTTTAATTTGGTGGGCACTTCAATGAATGCTGGAATCTACTGGTTTTGATGCTTCATTGAGAGACATCAGAATAATGGTGCTATATTCATATACTGTATATGTACTGCCATTATTAAGATGATATAGATGTACATACTTTTTAAACAAAAGGTGGAGGTCTGTACATTAACCTCTTGTAGTATGTCCCTGACGTGGGTGGAATACTGAAGCCCAGCAGGTGGAAAATGAGGTTGACACAAACTTTGTTCTGCATTTGTTTTGACTTTCGCTTTTCAGCTTTGGCTTCTCTCACACACACAGATGTGCTCTGGTCGGGAGTGCTCCTTTCTCTTCCCTCTCTCCCTCCTTTTCTTCCTTCTATCATCACTGCAAAACACACACACACACACACACTTACATTAATACACACACATACAACTCACCTTCCCTGGTCCCACCCCCGCTGCTACACCTCTTGATCAGTTTTTAATTTAAATCCAATAGTCTAGGGTACAGAGAAAAAAATTAAAATGTCCAATTACATATGAGCTGGGATATAATTAAACATTTTTACCCTATTAAATACTTTCCTTCCAACTTCTTTGTGTGGCTCTGCATTTGACTTTGAGCTTTCCACAAATGCTCCTCAATCCATCTTCCCTGAACCTGGTCCACAGCTGGGCTTCAAAGGCAAGTGATAACATGTGACTGTATTTGCCTAAATTCAATGTGCTTTCATTTAGACACATCTTGTTTCAAGGAGGTCATGCACTTGGATTCAGTGGCAAACCAAAGCAGTGCCTGCCTCTTTCATCATTAGATAGCCAGAGCATGTAGAAAATAATAAATCTGATTAGTATTTACTTGCCAATTACTGTTATTTGGCAAATACATATGGGAATAGCACAAAGATGTTGTGCTATTCCCATGTGTATTTTTGACTGACCTAAGATCTTTATATCCATATATTATATGTTGTGTAAGCTACCGTATGAACTCATAGCTCCTCCCCTCAGAGGGGAACTGTTAAGGCCTTTTAGACCTTCAGAGAAGGCCCAAACATGTCAGCATTTCAAATGTTATATTTAATTTCTTCATTCTTTAATTTCTTTCATTTTTCATAATTTCATTACAATTACCTTTACCTTTACCTAGTCCCATCCTCATGCCTGAGGGTCGGGGACTATGGTGGCATCCAGTATCAGCCTCTTCCACTCCCTCCTGTCTCTGGCTCTGTGAGAACACTCTGCCAGTGATGTGCCCATCCAGTCTCGGATGTCATCACCCCACCTCCTTCGTGGTCTCCCACGGTTCCTCTTACCATTGATGATCCCTTGTAATATGTGAGTGGTGATGTTACCCGCTCTTGTGACATGACCAAAGTATTGGAGTTTCCACCTTTTTATGATGTTAAGTAGTGTTCTTCCCACTCCCAGCTCTTCTAACACAGAGTCATTTGTGCGATGGTCAGTCCAGCTGATCCAGCAGTATCTTCCTGTAGCATTTCATCTCCAGGGCCTGGATCCTGCAGATGTCACTGGCGTGTAGAGTCCATGCCTCACAGCCGTAGGTTACCACAGGCCAGACAAGAGTCCTCAGCACTTTCAGTTTAGTGGCTGTCTTGAGGGCTCTGTCCTTCCAGATTACGTCTAGACTTCGGAGGGCTGCTCGAGCTGTTCCTAGACGTATACTGATCTCATGGCTACAGCTGGCTGTTTGTTCCATTGTGGACCCCAGGTACTTAAAACTAGAGGCCTGTTGTAATTGTTCTCCTCTGCAGGTGGCTGTTACTTGGGTAGGTTCCTTGGTTACAGCCATCACTTTGGTCTTTTTGGTGCTGATTTCCAATTGGTACTCACTAGAGGTGCTGTCTGTGGAGTCCAGCAGTTCCTGGAGTCCTTCTGGTGAAGTAGCTACTGGAATCAGTGCTATGTCATCGGCAAAGCGGAGGTTGTTGATGATCCTATCACTTACATTGACACCAATCGTGGGCTGTTCCTCCACAGATTCCCTCATTACAGCCTCTGAGTAGAAGTTGAAACACATTGGAGACAACAAGCAGCCTTGCCTAACCCCCTTCCTGACTTCAAACCACTCTGTTAGGTCATCTTCTACTCTCACTGCAGCTTGCTGATCCCTATATAGATTGCGTAGCAGCTTTACCAAGTGCCCTGAGACTCCCATAGTTTCCATCACCTTCCACAGGGTGTGATGTTTAACTGAGTCAAAGGCTTTCTTGTAGTCGATGAAGGCCATAAAGAGCTGCACGTTGCTTTCCCTTGCCTTTTCCATCAGTATCCTTAGGTTAAAGATCTGGTCCCTTGTACCCACTCTCTTCCTAAAACCTATCTGCTCCTCAGCAAACTCCTGCTCTGCCACTCTCTCCATACGCCAAAGGAGGATTCGGAGGAGGACCTTACTAACATGGGATATTAGGGCTATAGTGCGGTGTTCAGAACAGTCAATGGTGCCAGGTACCTTGGGGATAGTGATGAAGACAGACTTCACCCAGTCAGATGGCCACTGTCCAGTGCTGACGATCTTGTTGCAGAGTTTACACAGTAGCTTAGGTATTATTGGGTTACCAGCCTTCAGTAGCTCTGCAGGAATGTCATCTACACCTGCTGCCTTGTTTTTTGGTAGACGTTGGATTGCTTCTTCTACCTCTGCCTCCAGGATTTCTGGGAAGTTGTCACTCCCATCTTCCTCTGGTGTGCTGTGGTTGTCTCCATCATCTGCATTGTTACTGTACAACTTCTCGCAGTACTCCTTCCATCTTTGAAGAATGCTTTGTAGGTTGGTCAGTATGTGGTTATCAGCTGCTTTAATGTTCCTTTGTCTAGGTTGAAAACCTTGCCGCAGCTTCTTGATAGTGGAGTAAGATTTCCTTAAGGTGCTGTTGCGTTGCAGTCCCTGTTCTATATCGGCACACTGTTCTTCTAGCCACTTTGCCTTGTTGTTCCTTGCTTCTCTCTGGATCTGCCGGTCCAGCTCCCTGTAGTGTATGGTAGGTCACCGTTTACCGTGGTGCTGCGCTGGGTTTTCAAGTCCCGCCTTCTGTCCATAAGGTCCAGTGTACTTTGTTTAATCCATGGGTGGTTTGCTCTTCTTGGTGCTTTACCAAGGGTCTTTGCTGCTGTGGATTTTATTACTTCATTAAATGCCGTACAGAAGTTGTCCGGTGTGCTTTCTTCTTCCAGCAGGTTCAGTGCTTCAAACCTGTTGTTGACTTCAATGTTGTACTTTTCCTGCACTGCAGGTATCTCTAGTGCTGCCAGATTCAGTTGGTTCCTCTTGTTCCTCTGGGCATTCCGTTTGATCCGGAGCCTTAGGGTTGCAATTACAGCGCTGTGGTCAGATCCGCAGTCCGGTCCAGGGTAGGATCGGCTGTTGGTGACACAATTTCTCCATCTTCTATTGATGAGAATCTAGTCTATTTGATTCCTGTACCTTCCCCCGGGTGCCTGCCAAGTGTAGCATCTTCTTACGTGGTGCTTGAAGCCAGTGTTTGTGGTGAACAAACCATTATCCTGGCAGAATTCTACTAGGCGCTCTCCATGTTCATTGGCTGTTCCTAGACCAAAAGGACCACACATCTCTTTCTCGTCTCTGTCAGCTCCTACTTTGGCATTAAAGTCCCCTGCTACCATCACCATGTCCTGGCTTGGGTAGTCTTGCAGTATCTGCTGCAACTGGTCATAGAAAGCTTCCACTTCTTCATCTGGGGTGTCTGCAGTTGGAGCATACACCTGTACGAAAGATAAGTTGAAGGGTGAGGCCATGATGCGCACATAGAGGAGTCTGTCGCTTACTGCTTTGTAGGACAACATGCTCCTGGCAGCTGCTTTAGACATCAAAACCACCACTCCCCTCCTGTGGATATCCCCTCCTGAGTAGACAACTAGTTCCCCTCCTGTTGTGGTGAAGTAACCTGTACCAGTCCAATGGGTTTCGGCAACACCTAGGACACTGATGTTACACCTTTCCATTTCCCTGGTAACGTTGTCTAGCATCCCTGCTTTGTACAGTGTACGCACATTCCATGTTGCAATTCTTATGGTTGATCGTAGGTTGATTGTGCCGGAATTCTCCCTTCCGTCTGTAGTGGGCCACCCGTCAGTGTTACCATCTGGGTTTGAGTCCACCATGTCATCCTCTGTCCTCGGGTGGATACCAACAGCACTCCCCTCTTCTCCAGTAGCCATTCGGGGGGGATACAATCTCCTGGAGGGACCAAGACTCCTGTCCATCACTCTCTGCTGATACTGTTGTGCTTCCATAGTACTCACGGGAAAGTTACGCCAGTAGGTTCCCAATCCTCTTCTGGCTGTGACACCATGTAATGGTATCACCCCCTCACGTGGTTTAGCCCACCTGCTGAAGCGGTGTACCGGGGTGTGGCGCTTGGAGCCAACACGTGAGAGTTTAGGGGATGAGTGAGGTCCAGTGGTGCCTGTCCACCCTACTGTTGGTCAGTCGGGTGCAGCAGACCAAGGTACGATGTGCAAGCCCATGGTGTGAACCATGGTACGGTGTGCAAACCCGAGGTACCGAGGTACAAACCCCTACCCAGAGCCCCCCTACACCCCAATTAGTCTCTTCTAATTCTAACTTGGCCTAATTTCCTATCAAATTTGCTTCAGAAATGAAAGGGTTACTATCCTGAAATTATTAAAATTGAGTTATCCAATGAGATTTTTTTTGTTTGTTTGTTGTCTCTAGGCTGAGAAGAGTTTAGAGCTGGCTCACTCATTGATTAGGACTTCATTGCCGGGACAGAAGGCCATGGCAGGACATGTTTATGTAGGAAGTGACAGATAAATTAACCAATCAGATTTTGATTTATAGTGGGAGGGACCAAAAATGTATTGCCCTCGGCCTTCTCGAAGGCCAATTCTAGCTCAACTGCGACTCGGCGCCATCAGTGAAGTAACCTTCCAGCTGGTGTAGTATTCATCAGTAGTGTTAGCAAATGCTAATAAAGTGGTCAAACCAGTGCAGCACAGGCTAATAACCGAGAAACTAAGATTTCTGTCTCCAGGCACTTCTTACACACATGCTCTCCCCAGTATTTTTCACTCATACTTAAGTATTCATTTCCCAATGTAATTTATTTAGTTACTTTTAAAATCAACACTGACAGCTACACACAGCGGAGTGACCTGGTACCCTGCTGCTAATCAGTTGCAAAATCCTTTGCCTTATTGCTTTTTTGGTGTGTCTGGCTAAGTTTTGGCTGAGCTCAAGTCCCAGTTCTAATAGTAACGGTTCGTCACTGACTAAACTTATGCAATGCAATGAGAATTATTATTTCTTTTTCATGTCTCTAGCACTCCTGTAATTTGTAGTAAAACAATACTTGGAAATTTTTGGATTAACATCCTTTAGTTAAGTACATTTGGTAGTGTGTATAACATTTGTATGAAATACATAGACAGTGGGGCGGCATGGTGGTGTAGTGGTTAGCACTGTCGCCTCACAGCAAGAAGGTCCAGGTTCGAGTCCTGTGGCCGGCAAGGGCCTTTCTGTGCAGAGTTTGCATGTTCTCCCCGTGTCCACGTGGGTTTCCTCCGGGTGCTCCGGTTTCCCCCACAGTCCAAAGACATGCAGGTTAGGTTAACTGGTGACTCTAAATTGACCGTAGGTGTGAGTGTGAATGGTTGTCTGTGTCTATGTGTCAGCCCTGCAATGACCTGGTGACTTGTCCAGGGTGTACCCCGCCTTTCGCCCATAGTCAGCTGGGATAGGCTCCAGCTTGCCTGCAACCCTGTAGAACGGGATAAAGTGGCTAGAGATAATGAGATGAGACATAGAAGGTGGAAAAGTGATGTTTTATTCTGCTGTTTAACATATGTGCTTACAACAAGAGCGCTAGAAAACTGATATTCAACTGTAATTTTAAAGGTTCAGTTCCACAAAATCTCTTACTTATAAAATAAAATTCCTTTCATGGAGAAGCCATTTAAAAGACGGGAGTAGCTGAATTATGTCATTTGTTCATACATTGTTTGGCTGTGCTACAGTGTTGTTTCAAGTACTTAGTTACATCTGGTGAAATGTGCACTTTACTGGGTCAGCATCTGGGCCGCAGTCCACCAATTGACTCTAGAGTACTGTCTGGATTTTTTAAATTATTGGTGAAACTAAAATATTTCAATTTTATCAGTAGCGATTTGCTCTCTGCTATCTAGTTTCAGTCTGCTTTTGCCGCCTTCAACAAGTGTGATGACAAATTGGCTTCAGTTATGTGCAGTTAACATGCAACTGAAAGTCAGAAGTCAACCTTGAGCATCCTGAGTGCATTGCATACGTTAAAATGACAGACAGAAGGACTTTTCGTCTGGATATTCTTACCTGTTTGTCCTTTCTGTTAGTCAGGATTTTTTCAAGGATGGGGACGGTATGACATGAAGCAAAGAACATACAGTAATTTCCAATGACTGCAGCTTGGAGAAAAAGTGTAGTTCAGAACAGGACAGAATGCAGTGTGAGCTGTTTTTTTTTTTCTTCTCTCAATTGTTCCTGTAACACATCTACCGTAAAAGGTCTGAAGGCCACGTCCATGAAAGAAAAGCTCATACATCAAAAATATCTTAGGTAGAGCAAGGGCATTAACTTGCAGATAATTAAATACAGGGTATTTCCTTAAGCAATAATTGAAATTATGTAATTCATTATGTTTCATTTATACAATTCACAGATTTACCCATTATAATACTGTTAAATAGACTTACATATGTGGTAGCCTACAGTCATAATATTTATACTGCAGTAAAATATAAAACACCCGTTTTATACTCGTTGTCACCCATTGTTTAGGTTGCATCTGTGCAATATACACTATATGGGCAAAAGTTTTTGGACACTTAAACATCAAGCACGTAAGTGCTTTTTGAACATCCAATTCCATGTTTTTACCTTTTCTGTTTTAATAACCTCCATTGTTCTGGGAAGATTTTTCATTAATTTTGGAATGTGGCTGTGGGGTTTTGTGCTCATTCAGCCACAAGAACATTATTTAGGTCAGGCACTGATGTCAGGTGAGGTGGCCTGGCATGCAGTTGGCCTTTCAGTTCATCCCAAAGGTGTTTAAATTGCTTGGCTGGGGTGAAGAGCCCTTGAGCAAGGCACCTAACCCCCAACTGCTCCCTGGGCACTGTAGCATAGCTGCCCACTGCTCTGGGTATGTGTGTGTGCTCATTGCTCACTTGTGTGTGCATGTGTGTGTTTTCTGCTTCAGATGGATTAAATGCAGAGGAAACATTTCACTGTGGGCTTAGGTTGTGCTTGAGTGTATGTGTGACAAATAAAGGCTTCTTCTTCTTCTGTTCTTGTCATTTGAGTTCTTCCACTCCAAATTTTGGCAAACCATGTCTTCATGAACCTTTCCTTTTCATAGGGGCATTGCCAAGGTGGAACATATTTGGAGCTCTTAACTCTAGTGAAGGGAAACTGTACTGATACAGTATACAAAGACATCCGATACAATTATGTGTTTCCAACTTTGTGGCAACAGTTTGTGAAAAGAAAGAAAGAAAGAAAGAAAGAAAGAAAGAAAGAAAGAAAGAAAGAAAGAAAGAACAACTTTATTCATCACACACTTGTGAAATTCCTCTCTGCATTTAACCCATCTGAAGCAGTGAACACACACACATGCACACACACATATCCAGAGCAGTGGGCAGCCATGCTAACAGTGCCCGGGGAGCAGCTGGGAATTAGGTGCCTTGCTCAAGGGCACCTCATCCCAAGGCCGTCCCATATTAACCTGTGGAAGAGCCACATATGGGTGTGATGGTCAAGTGTCCACATACTTCATATAGTATACCATTCTTGGTGATACATCTCCATATCCATTCTGACATCTGTGGGATTTAATGTAGAGTCACATATGACTGCACATTAAATATCTGATTATGTATGACATTAAATATTTAATTATGCACTGTATTGCAGTCTAAATAAAAAAGAGAGACATATGCAATCTTACACTAAAACTTGTTTTGATAAGACAATTTTATGCTGATGAAATGATAGATGTAGTTGCTCTTGTCAGACCAAATCAAATTTCTACAAAAGTTCCATTAACATAACACTCATGTTAAATTTAAAGCTTTACATATGACTGCATTTAGCATATGACAGCACCAGAAAATTACAATATAGCTACTTTTTTAAGTTACAAGCCTAACCTACATAGTTTAAAATAACAATTCATACATTCTGAAAAAGCAACAGCTAAAATATTTAGGGGACAGAATTTCTAAACCACTCCACTTGGCTGGTGAAGTTGGCAAAACATCAGTGAATACTACAAAACATTTAAAAGACTGTTTCAGAAATTATTGTCTTTAAAAACAAACAAACAAAGCAATATTTGAACAGTTTCAGTTTTCTAAACATGAACCATTGCAGTGCCTGTAACAGATCCTCTACTATGATATTTACTTATTTAAAGTTCCCATTCTGATGTTTGACGTGAACATCACTTTGGCACAGTGGTGTAGTGGTTAGCACTGTCACCTCACAGCAAGAAGGTTCTGTGTTCAAGCCTAGTGGCCTTTTTATGTGGAGTTTGCATGTTCTCCCCGTGTCTGCGTGGGTTTCCTCCGGGTGTTCCGGTTTCCCCCACAGTCCAAAGACATGCAGGTTAGGCTAATTGGTGGCTCTAAATTGACCGTAGGTATGAGTGCGAATTGTTGTTTGTCTCTATGTGTCAGCCCTGTGATGATTTGGCAACTTGTCCAGGGTGTACCCCATCTCTCGCTCATAGTCAGCTGGAATAGGCTCCAGCTTGCCTGTGACCCTGCACAGGATAAGTGGTTATGGATAATGGATGGATGGAACTGAATGCAGCTTACTGACAAAGGGAAAGGTTTTCAATAGATTGATCTATAGATAGGTCTATAGATCGATCAATTTATAGATAGATGAATCTAGATTAAAGATGTCTGGAAAAAGAACTATGCATTTATTCTCGGTTTCAATTTCAAAACAGATGTCTCATCTGTATTTAACTACAGGTGCTGATACTTTTTCTGCAACATGCATTTTTGTATAGCAATGTTGCTGTTTTTAGCTGCATTTTCTAAGCACTTAACCTTAATCAGTTAAGGCTTGACCAATCATCAGACCAGACCAAATCCTTAAAAAAACAAAACAAAACACAACAACTGATCAACAACATTTGTTTTGATCTCTCAGATTTGGGCATAATACAATTTCTAACCCCTTTTATATTTTGCTATTACAAAATAACCCAAACCAAACAGGGTCATGTGTAAATTTAATGGGGAGTACTGTCCCCATGCTCTTTTCCACATGGTCTTAGGATATTTTTAGAAAGTGTAAAAAAATTCCAAGAGTATATGACGCCATTATGATAACAATTTCAAAAAGAACTGAATGGGGACTAAGATCTATTGTAATACTCACGTGTATATTCACAGTATGTATATTTTTCAACTTTTTGAGTAGTGAAAAAGTTATAACCTGAAGTCATGTGGTATATCATGTGGAGGAGTCTGAAAACACTTTCCGTGCTATGCCTTAGGCTTCATGTACTTTTCCAGTATCCCACAGAGTACTTCATATGTTGGTCTGTCTGAAGTAGCTCTGTCTCTAGTGGTTGATTTGAGAGTGGTTGACCACTGTATCACTGTCTCATTCCACAATATCAGTGGTAAGATTACAATGTCATCTCAGAATTCACCATTACAGATGCCACAAATTATTTAGGCTAAAATGTCACTTGTCAGTCACCTGGCAACAGGTTGGGCTTTTTGTGGCTTTCTTACTGGAGTTGTTTATGTGCCATAACCATTGATTATCTCAGATTTGTAGGTAATAATGTTTAATTATTATTATTATATTTTTTAACCTCTATCTTTGTTGACGGCGGCACGGTGGTGTAGTGGTTAGCGTTGTTGCCTCACAGCAAGAAGGTCCGGGTTCGAGCCCCGTGGCTGACGAGGGCCTTTCTGTGCGGAGTTTGCATGTTCTCCCCGTGTCCGCGTGGGTTTCCCCCACAGTCCAAAGACATGCAGGTTAGGTTAACTGGTGACTCTAAATTGACCGTAGGTGTGAATGCGAGTGTGAATGGTTGTCTGTGTCTATGTGTCAGCCCTGTGATGACCTGGCGACTTGTCCAGGGTGTACCCTGCCTTTCGCCCGTAGTCAGCTGGGATAGGCTCCAGCTTGCCTGCGACCCTGTAGAACAGGATAAAGCGGCTAGAGATAATGAGATGAGATCTTTGTTGACAGTTTCAGTTTTTTAAGGCATCTCTCTGGCTTGCTAGTCCTGCTTATACAAGATGACAACAAGGTTATAAAGTGTTGGAATAGTGTACCTCCCCTGATATATAATGCTCAGAGCCTTTTAAAATCTGGGAAGCCTCAATAAGCTTTCTTAGTCCATCAAGTGCTACTCATACTTTGAGATTTGAGAACGAAAAGGGGAAAAAAAACAGCCTTAGTCCAAAAAAAAGAAGAAAAAAAAAGAAAAGAAACCACACACATGTTCAGAAACCTGGCTCAGTTTGAGTATGCTGGATATTGTTTAAGCATACTGATCAGATGCTGTGGATGTTACACGCAGTCAGATGATTTAGAGGACACTGATACCATGCAGATGCTACACTGGGCAACTGCACAGCCCATCTGGTTTTGGTGTACCACTGAGGACATTCTGGCAGGTGGTCCTGGAATTTGAGATCATCTCAGTTAAAAAAGGGAAGACCAACACATTCTAAACTTTTTGAACTGTTTCTGTTTTTCCAATGTGAGTATAAATTCTAATAACTATTTACCAATGTGATTTATAAACAATAAAGTTCAGATGCAGTTGAGAAGCCAGGGCTCTGATAAACTTGGCTTCTACCAGTGTTTATATTGATTCAAAGGCTCACTTAGGAGGTTTTTAAGCAGTCCCTTTGTCCTTCACATATCAATTTTAATAAAAAGTGATCTGAAGTCAGGAGGTTTTCAGATGTCGGGAGAGATTTCTCATCTTTTAACTTTAGACTGCCTTAATAGTCTTTAATTTATGGACACTTTTGTGGAAAGGTCTCTAAATGGACCTTCATTGCAACACAAGGATGAAGGCTTGCTACACCACAAAACAGAAAACAGATGGAAAACAAGATGGAAAAGAGAGATACAAAATTACTAAATCTTGAAAAAAACCTTGCATGTCTGTTTTCTTGGAGAACTACTAAGTTCAATGTGTAGTGTGTCCTGATAGAGTGATTAATTGAATGATGATCTGCTTAAACAAAAAAAGCAGAAAAGATGGACAGAAAAGAAAGACTGGCAATGACCTGAGCATTTGTCAGCAGCCCATAAAAGATCAAACTAATAAGTGTTTATACAAAGAATCTGCATGTGTTATTTAGCAACAGGAGGCCCTGATTCAGCTGCTCCTGTCAAAGCTTTGTTTATCATTGTCTGAAAAGTATCCCAAGTTTATAGTGTATGACACACAGTCCACAAACTCCAGCAATGCCACAGGCTTGTGAGAGACGACCTACTGTTTCTGAGGAAGAATAGACAGGGCAGTATACTGTCTGAGATCAGCACAACTTATAAATATTTGTTGTTCAAAAGCAGCTGACTCTTTTGCTGACCACTTCTTGAACACATATTGTGTCTTAGTCTGTCCTCTGACTGTACACGTCTGTTCTGAAGCTGTTTAAGATTTCATTGCTGATGTCATCTCCTGAATGTTATTTTTGGAGATACTGATTATCATTTAGGGGTGGCACGGTGGTGTAGTGGTTAGCACTGTCGCCTCACAGCAAGAAGGTCGGGATTCGAGCCCCGTGGCTGGCGAGGGCCTTTCTGTGCGGACTTTGCATGTTCTGTCCGTGTGGGTTTCCTCTGGGTGCTCCGGTTTCCCCCAAAGACATGAAGGTTAGGTTAACTGGTGACGCTAAATTGACTGTAGGGTGTGAGTGTGAATAGTTGTCTATGTGTCAGCCCTGTGATGACCTGGTGACTTGTCCAGGGTGTACCCCGCCTTTTGCCCGTAGTCAGCTGGGATAGGCTCCAGCTTGCCTGCGACCCTGTAGAACAGGATAAAGCAGCTAGAGATGATGAGATGATTATCATTCAGTCTGTGTAATACCAGTGTTACCTTAAAAGATCATGGATGTGGTGTCTGTACCTCTTTTTTAACCACATTTATCCTTAACTTTGTGTAAATTACTTCACTTTTCTTTGATTATTGTGCTTCCTTTTATCTCCTTATGAGTAGATTTTTTTTAAATTGAGAACTCAGAGAATTGAAAGTTGTCATGCCATGCAAATTCCCACTAATTGCTGTAAATCCAACATTTAGCTTGAGTCTTCCATGATGCACAGTCTTTTAGCATTCTGCTGTATTTAAGAACAAAATGACCTCAAAGCTAAATTGCTTAAAAAGATTTAAGTGGAGTCCCTCAAAATAGTCATATCATAATATTCAGTGTTATCCACTGACACTCAACACAGAGACAGAGTATGAGAGAAGGATAAAGAGAATGTGGGAGACATTTGTCTTATGATGAAGATTAGGTGGCATATTTCACACACTTATGCAGAATGAAACAGAAGGTAGTAAGAATTTCCGCTCTGTAGTTTTCATATCCACCCATATCCCGTCCCAACACTCTGCATCCCACCCTGTTTTGCTCACTCTCTTCATTTAGTCACAGCTTACTGTCCTTATTAATTTACCCTCTATCCTTTATAATGCTCCTGTTAATGTGTCTGTTTCAGTCCCAATCTCTCACAATGTGCCTGTCACTTTCCCTTCTCTTTTTTTTAAACGGCTGTCCTAGCTCTTTAATTATTCACTCTCTCCGTGGTTACTTCTAGCCTTTGACCCTTTTCTTATCTTTGTATCTCTTCATTTGTTCGAAAACCCACTATAGAGGGATCCCGCATGACGTCACCGCGCCACGAGATTTCGGTAGTCGCCATATTGGAAGACCAAGTACACATCTATGCAAGTACATACATACATAAAACAAACTACACCTGAAATGTAGCCAGGGCCGGTTCTGCCCTAATCTGGACCCGGGTGCAACATCGCGCAACCCCCCCCCAAAAAAAAAAAAAAAAAACACACACCAGTCTAAATCAGGACAACCAGTGTTCGAACTACGGGGGTACTCGGGGGATCCGAGATCCCCTGAAACAGACATGAGATCCCTTGAAAACATGATTTGGGAAATGTTGGAGGGTCTCTAAAATATTGGCAAAATGATGTTTATTGACATAGCAATCGTGTGTAACAGGAAGCATTTGCATATCCGAAGTGTTGTGCTTACATCTTAGATAAAATAAACCGATATGACAACGACTGCTGCTGCCAGGTTGGTTGTTGAGTAGCCTGACTGTTTTTTTTTTCTTGCGTGTGGTATCATTGTTGACGCGAGGTTGTTTTTTGAACATGCCAATGCGGACACGATTTCCCCTGATGAGTTATGACTTCAGACGCGATGCGTGTGTGGAGGTGTGGAGTCCGCGTGATATGTCCGTAAGATAGGCTTCTCATGTGTTTGGAGATCCGCGCTCCGAGACAAGCGCAAGCACACCCCAGGGAAAAAAAGGGACCCCCCGAAAATATCGGCATAGTTCGAACACTGAGGACAACCATCACATAACTATAACTATAAACATTTTAGATCAACTATTTTAACTAAATGGGCTATAATAAATAAGCCTGCAGGCAGCCACGGCGGGCTGCCTCAGAAAAGTAACCATTCAATGACACAACTGAAAGCCTGCAGCCACGGCGGGCTGCCTCAGAAAAGTAACCATTTGTCCTACCTTAAAACTCGTTTTGCATTTTCTGCCTCCTTTTTTGTATTTTCAACCCTGTGTTTATTTTCTTTCCTTTTCTGAAAAACCGATTTGTGTCCAGACATTTTATTCTGCTACCAACGAACTAACTCGTCAGGTCTCGTCTCTCGAGTCCGCGATGAAGGGCAACAATTGATACATTTTTACAAACAGCCAATAAACAGCCAATAGGGAGGTTGCAACGTTCAGGCTCTCCTTTGCTCACAGACACTCAGTAATGCACTTATTCTCTGTCTCCTGGCAGAAAGCTCCTTAGTTTGCTCCCCTTGTGTCTCAATCACAGCTGGTATTCTGAAGAACGACTTCTTTTCACCTTTCCCATCAGCTTTGTTGGAACACCCTAACACAGCACAAAAGTTTACCATTGTAGGTTTATGATGAATCAAGTGCCTCGTGGGTTTAAATTCCGTGCGCTGCCGTTATTTCCCCCTGATCACAAGTTTGTTGGTCTTCCAATATGGCGCAGGGTCTGTTTACTTCCGGTTTCCGGTGACGTCAGTGGGAAGGGTCTATAATTATACCCTAGATTAAGCTTCACCCAAGGGCACAAGTCTCTCTCTTGGTAGACTTTTTGGTTGAACAAGGAAGTTTGTCTTGTCCATCCTAATTTTGGTGCTATTGACCCATCAGGCTCTGAATTGACTTAGATTGGTTCTTTGCCTGATTGTTTCTACCTGTTATTACCCTTCACATGTTTGTGTATTTAAGCCTTCTATGTTTCTCTGTGGGCGGCACGGTGGTGTAGTGGTTAGCGCTGTCGCCTCACAGCAAGAAGGTCCGGGTTTGAGCCCCGTGGCCGGCGAGGGCCTTTCTGTGTGGAGTTTGCATGTTCTCCCCGTGTCCGCATGGGTTTCCTTCAGGTGCTCCGGTTTCCCCCACAGTCCAAAGACATGCAGGTTAGGTTAACTGGTGACTCTAAATTGACCGTAGGTGTGAATGTGAGTGTGAATGGTTGTCTGTGTCTATGTGTCAGCCCTGTGATGACCTGGCGACTTGTCCAGGGTGTACCCCGCCTTTCACCCGTAGTCAGCTGGGATAGGCTCCAGCTTGCCTGCGACCCTGTAGAGGGATAAAGCGGCTAGAGATAATGAGATGAGATGAGATGTTTCTCTGTAGGGTGGCATGGTGGTGTAGTGGTTAGCACTGTCACCTCACAGCAAGAAGGTTCTGAGTTCGAGCCCAGTGGCCGACGGGGGCCTTTCTGTGTGAAGTTTGCATGTTCTCCTCGTGTCTGTGCCGGTTTACGCCGGGTGTTCTGGTTTCCCCCACAGTCCAAAGACATGTAGGTTAGGTTAATTGGTGGTTCCAAATTGACTGTAGGTGTGAATGTGAGTGTGAATGGTTGTTTGTCTCTATGTATCAGCCCTACGATGATCTGGCGACTTGTCCAGAGTGTACCCCACCTCTCGCCCATAGTCAGCTGAGATAGGCTCCAGCTTGCCCCCGACCCTGTAAAGGATAAGCGGCTACGGATAATGGATGGATGGCTGTTTCTCTGTGTCTTGGTATAGCTTGTTGTAATTAAGCCATGCGTGCAAGAGGCTTAATGATTTGTAAATCTGTTATATAAACGTGTAATTTGTAAATTACTCAGGCTTTAGACCCTGTGCCAGTTTAGCCCATTTCCAGAATATAGATAATCCACTGTCTGCTTGCCAACCCATCTTTTGACCCTTAACTGGTATAACATGCTATGCCAATGCATGCATCCTGCACTTTACCTCTGCACTTGCACATTACAGCATTCGGTCACATACTTTTCTTGACTTTGACCTTGCCTGATCTAGACTATTGCTGCATACTGTCATGCAGAATGGAAATGCTGATGTGAAATATTAGGCATGAGTTTTGATACATTACAAGATCCAACAGGACAAAATCCAACTTGGCTCTAACGCCATGGTCTTCTTCACAGAGCATGAACCTTACCCAGTCATGCAAACAAATAAAGTCATATTGATTTATTCAATGCACAAGCAGTTCTTCACTTGGTAAACACTATACTGTTGCTCTGGAGTGTTGACAAATTTTATTTACTTGTGGTGGGAGGATTATGAACAAGTCAAAATAAAACCAGACAGTACACTGACACACCCATTTTACTGTTAACCAGTGAGCCAAGCTTTTTCTATATAGGGCTTTTTTACAGGCTTTGCAAACAACTGGCAAAGTATTTTAGGGTTAGTTTCCCAAAACATACTTCTCAGCAATTCTGTACATGGGGTTGGGTTGATACCTTGTGAAGTCCTGGTTAATATATTGGGAAAGATGCAGAACATGCAGGAAACTTCTCAAAATGAATGACAAGTAAAATGGCACTCTAGATAACTTAGAAATGTGGTGACAGTAGATAGGGTCACCAGTTAGCTTCTATTCACATGTGTCAATTGGAAGCATATGTGCTCTCTTCACAATATAACAATGGAATTTCTCAATTATGAAACACTCAGAAGTTGACTGTCACTAGGTCATTGGAAACAGGTGGCAAGTTAACATTTTGCAAATGATATTCCATAGAACTCAAGTTTTATTACAAATAAAGGTCCTCCAGCAATCCAGGAAGCTTCTGTGGTGCTTGAAAGTTTGTGAACCCTTTAGAATTTTCTATATTTCTGCATAAATATGACCTAAAACATCATCAGATTTTCACATAAGTCCTAAAAGTAGAAAAAGAGAACCCAGTTAAACAAATGAGACAAAAATATTATACTTGGTCATTTATTTATTGAGGAAAATGATCCAATATTACATATCTATGAGTGGAAAAAGTATGTGAACCTTTGCTTTCAGTATCTGGTGTGACCCCCTTGTGCAGCAATAACTGCAACTAAATGTTTCCAGTAACTGCTGATCAGTCCTGCACACCAGCTTGGAGGAATTTTAGCCCATTCCTCTGTACAGAACAGCTTCAACTCTGGGATGTTGGTGGGTTTCTTCACATGAACTGCTCGCTTCAGGTCCTTCCACAACATTTCGATTGGATTAAGGTCAGGACTTTGACTTGGCCATTCCAAAACATTAACTTTATTCTTCTTTAACCATTCTTTGGTAGAACGACTTGTGTGCTTAGGGTCATTGTCTTGCTGCATGACCCACCTTCTCTTGAGATTCAGTTCATGGACAGATGTCCTGACATTTTCCTTTAGAATTCACTGGTATAATTCAGAATTCATTGTTCCATCAATGATGGCAAGCCGTCCTGGCCCAGATGCAGCAAAACAGGCCCAAACCATGATACTACCAACACCATGTTTCATAGATGGGATAAGGTTCTTATGCTGGAATGCAGTGTTTTCCTTTCTCCAAACATGACCCTTCTCATTTAAACCAAGAAGTTCTATTTTGGTCTCATCCATCCAAAAAACATTTTTCCAATAGCCTTCTGGCTTGTCCACGTGATCTTTAGCAAACTGCAGATGAGCAGCAATGTTCTTTTTGGAGAGCAGTGGCTTTCTCCTTACAACCCTGCCATGCACACCATTGTTGTTCAGTGTTCTCCTGATGGTGGACTCATGAATATTAACATTAGCCAATGTGAGGGAGGCCTTCAGTTGCTTATAAGTTACCCTGGGGTCCTTTGTGACCTCGACGACTATTACACGCCTTGCTCTTGGAGTGATCTTTGTTGGTCGACCACTCCTGGGGAGGGTAACAATGGTGTTGAATTTCCTCCATTTGTACACAATCTGTCTGACTGTGGATTGGTGGAGTCCAAACTCTTTAGAGATGGTTTTGTAACCTTTTCCAGCCTGATGAGCATCAACAACGCTTTTTCTGAGGTCCTCAGAAATCTCCTTTGTTCGTGCCATGATACACTTCCACAAACGTGTGTTGTGAGGATCAGACTTTGATAGATCCCTGTTCTTTAAATAAAACAGGGTGCCCAATCACACCTGATTGTCATCCCATTGATTGAAAACACCTGACTCTAACTTCACCTTCAAATTAACTGCTAAGCCTAGAGGTTCACATACTTTTGCCACTCACAGATATGTAATATTGGATCATTTTCCTCAATAAATAAATGGCCAAGTATAATATTTTTGTCTCGTTTATTTAACTGGGTTCTCTTTATCTACTTTTAGGACTTGTGTGAAAATCTGATGATGTTTTAGCACTTATTTATGCAGAAATATAGAAAATTCTAAAGGGTTCACAAACTTTCAAGCACCACTGTATCTTGTGTTACTTTTGTCTCATAAAGATAAGGATACAGAGCCAAACATGAAAGTTATTTCATGTTAAAATGTTTAAACATCTTTAAAACGTTTTGAGTTCTTCATAAAATTCAATTCTCCATAAAATGTGCATGGCATTTCAGTGTGGTTTAGGTTCCAAGGGTTCCAGGGTGGTGGATGGTTTCAAACAGCCGGCACTAGAAAGTGGTTAGGGTGAATGAGAAGAATTCATTCCTGGCTTTAAAAAGTTTAATATTACTCAGTAGTTAGAGTACAATAGATAATATCCAACACATATCCATGAGAAATAACAAATGCTTTATTGAGTTCAGCTGTAGGCTTTTGTCCAAAAAATGCCCATTTAAGTACCTTAATATACTTGCACCTTACCAAACTGACTTATGTCTCTGCATGTCACATACCTAAGCTAAAAAAAAACCAACCCAAACTATTTTTTCATCTTCACAGCTTTTGCATTTTGCAGAAACCAGAGGACTTGGTGACCTCAGACTGTGTACTCCATGGGAGCAGTGGCTTTTTAACCCTGACCACTCCCTTCCTGAAGCCACTGACAACAAGCAAGCATGCTCTCTAATTCAGTGTTGAATAACATTGATATAATTAATGGAGCTATGCATTTGCAATTTTCTCAAGGCAAGATGTTACATGCAGAGGTAAGAACTAAATAAATCTACTCACACATGCTAAGGTAAAGATACAAGTACAATGCATGCACAATCTTGTTCCAGAGAGAAGGGGGAGTTGGGCAGCTACCTAATCCACCATCTTTGAATAAACTCTGTATATGTGTGATAGTGTCATTATCTTACACTATGTTAATACATGTAATTTGTTATTTCTGCAGTTATTGAAAGTGTCTGCATTAATCATCATCAACACACTCACACACACACACACACACACACACACACACACACACACACACACACACACAGAGCAGGCTGCCAAAGCACATTTTTCCTAGAAACAAGAGCTGGAGAAAAGAATTAAACTTAAAAAAAGAAAAGAAAAAGTTTTCAAAACTTTTCCCTCTCATGAGGGCCCAGTTGTACAGTGGTGCTTGAAAGTTTGTGAACCCTTTAGAATTTTCTATATTTCTGCATAAATAAGGGCTAAAACATCATCAGATTTTCACACAAGTCCTAAAAGTAGATAAAGAAAAACCAGTTAAACAAATGAGACAAAAATATTATACTTGGCCATTTATTTATTGAGGAAAATGATCCAATATTACATATCTGTGGGTGGCAAAAGTATGTGAACCTCTAGGATTAGCAGTTAATTTGAAGGTGAAGTTATAGTCAGGTGTTTTCAATCAATGGGATGACAATCAGGTGTGAGTGGGCACCCTGTTTTATTTAAAGAACAGGGATCTATCAAAGTCTGATCTTCACAACACATGTTTGTGGAAGTGTATCATGACACGAACAAAGGAGATTTCTGAGGACCTCAGAAAAAGCGTTGTTGATGCTCATCAGGCTGGAAAAGGTTACAAAACCATCTCTAAAGAGTTTGGACTCCACCAATCCACAGTCAGACAGATTTTGTACAAATGGAGGAAATTCAAAACCATTGTTACCTTCTCCAGGAGTGGTTGACCAACAAAGATCACTCCAAGAGCAAGGCGTGTAATAGTCATCAAGGTCACAAAGGACCCCAGGGTAACTTCTAAGCAACTGAAGGCCTCTCTCACATTGGCTAATGTTCATGAGTCCACCATCAGGAGAACACTGAACAACAATGGTGTGCATGGCAGGGTTGCAAGGAGAAAGCCATTGCTTTCCAAAAAGAACACTGCTGCTCATCTGCAGTTTGCTAAAGATCACGTGGACAAGCCAGAAGGCTATTGGAAAAATGTTTTGTGGATGGATGAGACCAAAATAGAACTTCTTGGTTTAAATGAGAAGCGTTGTGTTTGGAGAAAGGAAAAACACTGCATTCCAGCATAAGAACCTTATCCCATCTGTGAAACATGGTGGTGCTAGTATCATGGTTTGGGCCTGTCTTGCTGCATCTGGGCCAGGACGGCTTGCCATCATTGATGGAACAATGAATTCTGAATTATACCAGTGAATTCTAAAGGAAAATGTCAGGACATCTGTCCATGAACTGAATCTCAAGAGAAGGTGGGTCATGCAGCAAGACAATGACCCTAAGCACACAAGTCGTTCTACCAAAGAATGGTTAAAGAAGAATAAAGTTAATGTTTTGGAATGGCCAAGTCAAAGTCCTGACCTTAATCCAATCGAAATGTTGTGGAAGGACCTGAAGCGAGCAGTTCATGTGAAGAAACCCACCAACATCCCAGAGTTGAAGCTGTTCTGTACAGAGGAATGGGCTAAAATTCCTCCAAGCCGGTGTGCAGGACTGATCAACAGTTACCGAAAACATTTAGTTGCAGTTATTGCTGCACAAGGGGGTCACACCAGATACTGAAAGCAAAGGTTCACATACTTTTTCCACTCATAGATATGTAATATTGGATCATTTTCCTCAATAAATAAATGACCAAGTATAATATTTTTGTCTCATTTGTTTAACTGGGTTCTCTTTATCTACTTTTAGGACTTGTGTGAAAATCTGATGATGTTTTAGGTCATATTTATGCAGAAATACAGAACATTCTAAAGGGTTCATAAACTTTCAAGCACCACTGTAGTTCTCATAGGCAATATGGAGAGCTACACTCAGGCCCACTTTACACGGGGACGGTATAAAACAAAAACGCAAAAGTCCGTTTTCGTTCTCACTTTTTTCCGCGTCTACACGACCGTTTTCAAGGAGGAAATCTGCGTCTATACGGTGACGCATAAATGTCTCCGCTATGTCTGCACGCATGCGCAACGTCTTCCGTCTTGTCTGATCTGCACATCTGCGCCGCTGTTCTGTCAAGTTATCCTACCAAGCCTACTACGCATGCGCGAAATCCAGGAGGGTAGGAAAATTCAACAGTAGTTTTGTCCCACCGATCAGCTGGGCTGATAGAAAATCGGTGAGAATTTCACGCATTTGCCGATTTTTATGTTTTGTGCGTATTGGTCGAGTCTTTGGCCGAGTCAAATAATTTATAATGACTTGTTTTGAATAATAAAACGGTCTGTATGAGAACTTGCTAGGATAACTTTACAGAACACTGGTCCGGCTGAGGTACTGTAGTGCTCGAGGGAGGAGCAGGAGCAAACCGAAACTCTTTTAATCTGCCTTTATTAAGTAACACTCTTGTTTCGGTGAAGAAGAGAAAAGGCAGTGTCCATCTCAGCAAAATAAACCCGTTCGGCTGCTAGTTTTGTTTTCAGTCTCGGGTTTATGGTTTCACGAGCGGCTTGAATAGGCGGCGCGCGCGTGCACGCACACGCGTGTGCGCGCGTGTGTGTAACTTGGCGACACCAAACTGAGGAGCTCCAGCCGGGCGGGTGAGCAGGAAAACACATCTACTGCATTAAAACACAGAGCAGCTTGAAGGTCCGTTAGATCGATGTAATCAGACATGCTCTTACTTTTTTACTTACTTTCTTACTTCCCGGGCTGGCATGTACAGTATATGACACATGTATGACGTAAACGCGTACCCGACGTGAGCAGATCCGAGCGGAGTTTTGCGTATTGGGTAGTTTAGACGGATACGCAACAGGGGCCGTTTTTAAACTTATCCACTTTGGAAGGCGTTTTCAATTTTATCCGTTTTTCAGCCTCGGAAACGCCGTCCTCGTGTAAACGAAAGGCACTTCTGATAAAATATTTAGTCGTTTTTACCCGACAGCGTCCTCGTGTAAACGGGCCCTCAGAGTAACTTGGAATTCTGTCATGGGAAATTTGCTCTTCCCTGCCTAACGTAAATTTAATTTGATATACACATAACTACAGTTATTATTCCAATTCATATTTTTCTCTCCTGTCAAAAGCTTTGTAAGGTGTTAAAGATATGATTTCAGATGTCAAATAAAAGTGCCATTTTAAAAAGCAGAAGTCAATGGAGAAAAGCATTTATCATAAATCATTAGCTAGTTTCTTTTGTTACAATTTCAATAAATTGCTAATAAATAGGAAAGCTCTAAATACCCACATACAGTATCATGGGCACTTGCACTTGAGTACTGTAGTCTAGTACCTAAGAACTGTTGCAGTAATCATAAACACTACTCATACTGAACACTCTCTCAAAACTCTTAGTACTGCTTCATATTATAGTATCCATTTCTGAAAGAGTAATGATTTAGAATTCCATCATATTGTATTACCCAGAAGAGGATGGGTTCCCTTTTGAGTCTGGGTCCTTTCAGTGTTTCTTCTTATGTCAACTCAAGGAGTTTTTCCTTGCCATTATCAGCTCTGGCTGGCTCATTAGGTATCTAAATCAAAACCAACATCTAAAATCTACCATCTGAGATGTCATCCGGATTTCTGTAAAGTTGCTTGTGCTATACAAATAAAAATTGGAGTGAATGTAATGAAATTGTCTGCTACCCATCAAGTTTGGCCAGATTTCATCTATTTTCTATTGTGCCCTCCAGAATTATTGGCACTTTTTTGGAAAATAAATAGAATATATATCACATTGTATAGTTTAAACTTTTTTTTTCAAAGTAAAATCTCTTTTTTTAAATAATGCAATCATTTTCACCTCTTGCTTTAGTTGGAACTTTAAATTATTACATATAATGCTTATTTTGGAAAATTATGTTTGCAAATTTTTAGGACCCTAACTTTAGGGTACCAATAATTGTGGAGGGCACTGTGTGTTCACACCATATATCTTTTTTTATTTATTTTTATTGTAATGTTTGGCTCAGATCCAGGCTAAATGTAATTATATGTTTGCTGTTTATGAATAGGCTTGTTCTGTGTGCAGTTTTCCTCACTTGTGGTAACATTATCTGAGAAAATAACATGCTATAATTGAAAAAAGCATTGTGATCCAGACAAAATCCCACAGCTCAAATAGTCAGAAATATTTTTCACCAATTCTTCGTTTGTGAGAATTTGTAAAAACTTTTAAAGAAAAGTGTAGTTCATTGTACGACTTTAATTTATTTGCAGGTTTTATTCTTATTTATTTATTTATTTATTTAAACAGTTTTTATGCTGAATACATCACCAGGCATCTCAGCAGCTTTGTGCCTGCCTGCTTTGTCAAGCAAATCGCCCGATAAGAAAGCACTGGTCTTATTCTTCAGCATTTTGATTGTTTGGCTGAGATCAGCAGCAGGTCAAGCCAGCCATGCCTAATGAGAAACAGAATTAATTTCCTCACTTGTCTGAAGCCCAAAAACATATGGAGATGCAAAAAGCAAGGGAGAGGGAAAAGGGCAAATCTCGTCTAGTGACAGCATGGTGCTGCAGAACATCAATGTCTTTATTGTTTCAGCTGTGGGATTACAGCCTTGTTGCTTACACTGTTCTTCTCCACGATTACATTAAACACTTAGTTACAAGCATTGTCGTGTGTCCTGGTGATGCATTCTGGAATTACTTGGCTGCGACTTGAGGTCATGCCAGCATTTCAGCTCAGGAGTTGCTATGTCTGAATTTCAAAGGTGCTACAAAAATGTGGTAAATTGGCTATTTTGTGTGTGTGTGTGTGTGTGTGTGTTACTACAGTGGATACACATCTGGTTGTGTGAAACTGTAAAACTAGAGAAAAGTTGGAAATAAATGTTTTTCCTTGATGCCTATTCATCCCTAAGTGCCTATTATTTTTATGAAGGCATCTGTCATCTCCTGAGTTATACTTACCTGTCCACAGGTGTGTGCCTCTCTACATTCCATCTGCAAGCTTATGATGATGATAAAGTGATAATTATTATTATCGCCCCTGAGTTAAGTATAGCTGTGGCTCTGTGGTTCTGGTTGCACTCCAGCAGGCTGAGGCTAGAAAGAGATGCATGCAAGAAGATTTTTAACAAAGGCTGTGAATCATGCTTTCACCCTAAAACTGCCAATGAAGCTTCATAAGCTTCTACTCAGTGTAATTGAAACTTAAATGAGGACCCAAAGATTGGTGCTTAGTGTCAGTAAAACATTAAAAGCCATTTTAAATGCTTTTGCCAAGTACCAAAAGTACAAGCTCATGCCCTTTGTTGTATTTATGTTTGCATTTTTTGAATGTATTTTTTTCTTCCAGTATTTCAATAAAGTCCAACTAAGTCTCATTAAGCTTTCTATGAAAGTATTTTACTGGCTTACTGTTCACATTATCACATGGTTTGGTTTTACTGATGGATGGTGCACTCCATCAGTGATGTGCCTCAGACTCTTCCTGGGACATAATGTCTGGCAGTCCAAACCCTCAGGTTATCCAGAACTCACTTGCCCTGCAGATTGTACAGAAACATGGTAGTGAGGTCATAGTGAGACAGCAATCTTTTCTAAACACTGTTGCTTTTATTTCAGCACTTGGGTAAAATCCCAGTCAGGCCCTGATTAGCCCACTGGGGAGCACTTTGCACAGGCTTAAGCATTCTGTCAATCCTCTCTCCAGACAGTGATGCCAGCAACATGTGAAGCTTCTTGGTCATGCAGCACAGGAAGTTATGTAGAAAATTGTCATAATATGGATCATGCCATGAACCACAAGGAGATCCTGGGCTTAGATATAAGTATAGATTATTCACAATAGGTGTGTGTGTGTGTCCATCTGTCTGTCTGTCTATAAGCCATGTACGACGAGATTGAAAATAACTGTTCTATGCACATTCACTGGATTTCGAGAAACAAAGCATTTTGATTTTTTGTAAAATTGATAAATAAAAACTTTATACAAAATGTCCAACAAAACCATTTCTGCTAAGAATGTAAACAAACTGGCGAAATGACAGTAGCAATTTGTGAAAAATGCTATAATAAAAATTCTTGAAAAATCTCATCTCATCTCATTATCTCTAGCCGCTTTATCCTTCTACAGGGTCGCAGGCAAGCTGGAGCCTATCCCAGCTGACTACGGGCGAAAGGCGGGGTACACCCTGGACAAGTCGCCAGGTCATCACAGGGCTGACACATAGACACAGACAACCATTCACACCTACGGTCAATTTAGAGTCACCAGTTAACCTAACCTGCATGTCTTTGGACTGTGCGGGAAACCGGAGCACCCGGAGGAAACCCACGCGGACACGGGGAGAACATGCAAACTCCGCACAGAAAGGCCCTCGCCGGCCCTGGGGCTCGAACCCAGGACCTTCTTGCTGTGAGGCGACAGCACTAACCACTACACCACCGTGCCGCCCCATTCTTGAAAAATAATTTTTAAAAAGATATGTTCTTAGCATCAAATACTTTTATTCCATATTTTGTTGCTTTTTTGTATTTTTTGGGGTTTTGTTTTTGAGTAGAGTTTTTATTTCATACTCTGTTAGTTTAGCAAAATGCACTTCTTGTTCTTGTTCTTCTTTAGGATTTTGTTGGCAGTTGGCAAACCAACTTAAAGGTGCATTACCGCCACTGACTGGGCTGGAGTGGGGAACAGGAGATATTGGGGAAAAAAACTATATTCTTTTAGTTATTTCCGTTTCTTTTAAATACTTGATAAAGCCGCCATTTTGTTTTTCTCCACTCACGGTACATGAGCTGTTGTCCTAGTCGTGAAGTAGCCAATCAGAGTGTGCTGTAAATTGACCGTAGGTGTGAATGTGATTGGTTGTTTGTCTCTGTGTATCAGCCCTGTGATGACCTGGCGACTTGTCCAGGGTGTACCCCGCTTCTCGCCCATAATCAGCTGGGATAGGCTCCAGCTTGCCGGCGACCCTGCAGAACAGGATAAGTGGCTACAGATAATGGATGGATGGATATTAGAGAGAGAGGGCAAGAGAGAGTTGCAAAAAGATATGAAGTTTATCTTCGAGTGGTGAACATATTCACAAGTGAGTGAAGCAAATGAGTGAAAATATTTTCAAGAGGAGAAAATAAACTTCATATCTTCACGCCACCGTGGAAACACACAAACACACAAAAAATGCAAGTTAATCAAAGGAATTTTAATTTTGACCATTTCACCATTTTGACAATGCATGTCTCAGCTAGAAAACACTGGGAATGATGTCATCGGAGTGAAATATTGAAAAAAAATTATATATATTATATACACAGTGCCTTGCAAAAGTATTCATCCCCCTTGATGTTTGTCCTGTTTTGCTGCATTACAAGATGGAATTAAATGTGATTTTTGGGGGGTTAGCACCATTTGATTTACACAACATGCCTACCACTTTAAAGGTGCGCATTATTTTTTCATTGTGACACAAACAATAATTAAGATTAAAAAAACTGAAATCGGGCGGCACGGTGGTGTAGTGGTTAGCGCTGTCACCTCACAGCAAGAAGGTCCAGGTTCGAGCCCCGTGGCCAGCGAGGGCCTTTCTGTGCGGAGTTTGCATGTTCTCCCCGTGTCCGCGTGGGTTTCCTCCGGGTGCTCCGTTTTCCCCCACAGTCCAAAGACATGCAGGTTAGGTTAACTGGTGACTCTAAACTGACCGTAGGTGTGAATCTGAGTGTGAATGGTTGTCTGTGTCTATGTGTCAGCCCTGTGATGACCTGGCGACTTGTCCAGGGTGTACCCTGCCTCTCGCCCGTAGTCAGCTGGGATAGGCTCCAGCTTGCCTGCGACCCTGTAGAAGGATAAAGCGGCTAGAGATAATGAGATGAGATGAGAAAAACTGAAATCTGGAGTGTGCATAGGTATTCCCCCCCCCCAAAGTCAATATTTTATAGAGCCACCTTTTGCTACAATTACAGCTGCAAGTCTCTTGGGGTATGTCGCTATTAGCTTAGCATATCTAGCCACTAGGACTTTTGCCCTTTCCTTAAAGCAAAACTGCTCCAACGCCTTCAAGTTAGATGGGTTGCACTGGTGTACAGCAATCTTCAAGTTATGCCACAGATTCTCAATTGGATTAAGGTCTGGGCTTTGATTATGCCATTCTAAGACATTTAAATGTTTCCCTTTAAACCACTCCAGTGTAGCTTTAGCAGTATGTTTAGGGTCATTGTCCTGCTAGACCGTGAACCTTCTTCCCAGTCTCAAACCTCTGGCTGACTCAAACAGGTTTTCCTCCAGAATTACCCTGTATTTAGTGCCATCCATCTTTCCTTCAATCCTGACCAGCTTTCCTGTCCCTGCAGATAAAAATATCCCCACAGCATGATGCTGCCACCACCATGCTTCACTGTAGGAATGGTGTTCTCAGGGTGTTGGGTTTGCGCTACACATGGCATTTCCCATGATGGCCAAAAAGATCAATTTTAGTCTCATTTGACCAGAGAATCTTCTTCCATGTGTTTGCGGAGTCTGCCCCATGCTATGGGGCAAACTCCAAATTTGTTTTCTTAAGCAATATCTTTTTCTGGCTACTCTTTCCATAAAGCCCATACTCCCATCTCCACTGTGGATCTTTGCAGCTCCTTCAGTGTTATCTTTGGTGTCTTTGTTGCATCGCTGATTAATGCCCTCCTTGCCCAGTCTGTGAGTTTTGGTGGGCGGCCTTCTCTTATCAGGTTTGTAGTGGTGCCATATTCTTTCCATTTTGCTATAATGTATTTAATGGTGCTCCCTGGCATATTCAAAGTTTGGGATATTTTTTATGGCCCAACCCTGATATAATATACCCCTGTATAATATATAAAACTTTGTCTCTGACCTGTTTGGAGTGCTCCTTGGTTTTCATGTTGCTCGCTTAGTAGTGTTGCAGAGTCAGGGTCCTTCCAGAACAGGTTGATTTATACAGACATCATGTGACACTTTGATTGCACACAGGTGGATCTTAATCAACTAATTATGTGACTTATGAAGTGAATTGGTTGGACCAGCTCTTATTTAGGGGTTTCATACGAAAGGGGGTGAATACCTATGCACACTCCAGATTTCTGTTTTTTGATCTTAATTACTATTTGTGTCACAATAAAACAACAAACAGGCATGTTGTGTAAATTAAATGGTGCTAACCCTTCAAAAATCCACTTTAAGTCCAGCTTTTAATGCGACAAAACAGGACAAACACCAAGGGGGATGAATACTTTTGCAAGGCACTGTACCTGTATAATATATAAAACCCCAATTCCAAAAAAGTTGGGACACGGTGTATAGTGGAAATAAAAACAGAATGCGATAATTTGCAAATCATGGAAACCCTATATTTCATTGAAAATAGTGCAAAGACAACATATCAAATGTTGAAACTGAGAAATTTTTATTGTTTTTTGAAAAATATATGCTCATTTTGAACTTGATGTCAGCAACACATTTCAAAAAAAGTTGGGACAAGGGCATGTTTACCTTTGTGTTGCATCACCTCTACTTTTAACAACACTCTGTAAACGTTTGGGAACTGAGGAGACCAATTGCTGTAGTTTTGAAAGAGAAATGCTGTCCCATTCTTGACTGATATACAATTTGAGTAGCTCAACAGTTCGGGATCTCCTTTGCCATATTTGTGTTTCGTAATGCACCAAATTTTAAAAAGGAGACAGGTCTAGACTACAGGCATGCCAGTTTAGCACCTAGACTCTTTTACTATGGAGCTATGCAGTTTTAATATGTTCAAAAAGCAGTTTGGCATTGTCTTGCTGAAAGAAGGGAGGCCTTCCCTGAAAAATATTTTGTCTGGATGGCAGCATATTGCTCTGAAATGTGTATAGTATATATAATTCAGTATTAATGATGCCTTCCTAGATGTACAAGCAACCCATGTCATGTGCATTAATGCACCCTCATACCATCACAGGTGCTGGCTTTTGAACTGTGTACTGATAACAAGCGGGATGGTCCCTGGAGGACGTGGTGTCCATGATTTCTAAAAAGAATTTCTACTTTTGATTCGTCAGACCTCAGTACAATTTTCCACTTCATCTCAGTCCATCATAAAAGAGCTTGGGCCCAGAGAAGGTGGCAGTGTTTCTGGATATTGTTTATATCTGGTTTTAACTTGCATTTGTGGATGCAGTAATGAACTGTTTTCACAGACAGTAGTTTTCTGAAGTGTTCCTGAGTCCATACAGTGATTTCCACTACAGACACACATCTGCTTTTAATGCAGTGTCGCCTGAGGGCCTGAAGATCACAGGCATCCAATGTCAGTTTCCAGCCTTGTCTCTTGCATACAGAGATTTCTCCAGATTCTCCTAAATTCTTTGTAGTTTTACACTGAGGAACGTTATTCTTAAATTGTTGCACTGTTTGCCCATGCAATCTTTCACAGAGTGGTGAACCCCTCCCCATCTTTACTTCTGAGAGACTCCGCCTCTCTGGGATGCTCTTTTTATACCCAATCATGTTACTGACCTGTTGCCAATTAACCAAATTAGGGTTTTTTTTTTTTGTTTTTTTTTAGCATTACACAACTTTTTCAGTCTTTTGTTGCACCTGTCCCAACTTTTCTGAAATGTGTAGGAAATTCAAAATGAGCATATATTTAAAAAAAAAAAAAACAATTAAATTTCTCAGTTTCAACATTTGATATGTTGTCTTTGTATTATTTTCGATGAGATATCAGGTTTCCATGATTTGCAAATCTTCATATTCTGTTTTTATTTATGTTTTACAGTGTCCCGACTTTTTTGGAATTTGTCTGTGTGTGTGTGTATATATATATATACACTCACACTTGAAAAGTAAATGGCTTATATGCACAAATGTAAGTTTCTGTATTGTGCTGAGCCAGATGTACTGTCTCTTGAAGGCTGCCTCTCTCAGCTATTTTATTTGTAAACCAGTCCAGCTGTTCCCATGGGAGGAAATATACACTATTCTGACTGCAAGGGAGGGCATGAGAAAAGAAAACATCTGTCTGGTAGTGAAATACAGTACTGTGTATCTGGATAGTGATTACGGTAGAACTTCAAACTGAACAAGCACAAACACCCATGCACACACACATGCAAGAAGCTAGACTGCTGAATGAAAGACAGACTGGTCAATGAAAAGTTTGTATTCAGCTAAAGCTTTATAAATGTATGGTATTTCAGATATTTTGCTCAGATACTATTAGAGGTACTGTAATTCAAAGCTATGGTTTCTTTATTTACACAAGACTATGGTTTCTTTTGTTGCATGGTGGTGTAAGTGGTTAGCACTGCCACCTCACAGCAAGAAGGTTCTGGGTTCGAGCCCAGTGGTTGACGGGGGCTTTTCTGTGTGGAGTTTGCATGTTCTCCCTGTGTCTGTGTGGGTTCCTCTGGGTGCTCTGGTCTCCCCCACAGTCTAAAGACATGCAAGTTAGGCTAGTTGGTGGCTCTAAATTGTCCATAGGTGTGAATGGTTGAGAGGAGAAAACCTCTATAATAATCCAGTAGAAGGCAACGGGAAACCACTACTGTAATATTCCCTAGAAACTTTGATGGCTGAAGCCATCAGAGTGGCCACATCACTGTAGTGATATGCCAAAATGGATGGTTTCTTTACTTACACAAACCTGTTTATATAGTACTCCTTCTGTTCATTTCCAGGCTGCATTTTATTCATGAAATGTATGTTTAAACTGTTAGCACAAGTGCAGCAGTTGTACATTCCTGAACATTTTTCTTCCTCTGATGTGGGTGTTCAAGTCCATCTATTCAAGTTTATTGTGTTTCTGAGCATAAATATGCTGAAGATCACTGCTCTAAATATTTGTGTGGCAGCCTCGAAAAACATTCAGAAATTTCAACGTTTTCTACTATATGTATATGAATTTTTGAAAAATGCAGGATTTTTTTTCTGAACTGAAATGTGTGTAGATCTCTTTTGCATGAGTTGTACTATAAAGTAAAATTTTAAAGTCCTGTTACCCCAAAAAGTGAAAAAGGGGGAAATTGTGTTTTAAGATTTCATTCCAGTTCCATTGAAAGAGTCCCATCTACGTCTACACCTATAACCTAATTTATCTATGGAAAAACAACATTACTGCCAAATTAATTATGATTAATTATGAGTTTACAATGTACATATTGCTGTATATATCATTCAGTATAAATGGTTCCTTCCCATGCAATGATTTCCACTAGAAAATTGTGTCTGTTTTTAATGTAGTGTCGCCTGAGGGCCCAAAGATCACAGGGCATCCAATGTTGGTTTTCAGTCTTGTCCCTTGCATGCAGAGATTTCTCCAGAGTCTCTGAATCTTTTAATGATATTATGTACCATAGATGATGTGAGCCCCAAATTCTTTGCAAGTTTATATTGAGGAACGTTATTCTTAAATTGTTGCACTTTTGCCTGCACAGTCTTTCACAAAGCGGTGAACCCCTCCCCATCTTTACTTCTGAGAGACTCTGCCTCTCTGAGATGCTCTTTTTTAAAACCAATCATGTTACTGACCTGTTGACAATTAACCGAATTTGTTGAGAGATTTTCCATCAGGTGTTTTGTTTTTAAACATTACGCAACTTTTCCAGTCTTTCGTTGCTTCTGTCCCAACTTTTTTGAAACATGTTGCTGGCAGGCGGCACGGTGGTGTAGTGGTTAGTGCTGTCTCCTCACAGCAAGAAGGTCCGGGTTCAAGCCCTGTGGCCGACGAGGGCCTTTCTGTGTGGAGTTTGCATGTTCTCCCCATGTCTGCGTGGGTTTCCTCCAGGTGCTCCGGTTTCCCCCACAGTCCAAAGACATGCAGGTTAGGTTAACTGGTGACTCTAAATTGACCGTAGGTGTGAATCTGAGTGTGAATGGTTGTCTGTGTCTATGTGTCAGCCCTGTGATGACCTGGCGACTTGTCCAGGGTGTACCCCGCCTTTCGCCCGTAGTCAGCTGGGATAGGCTCCAGCTTGCCTGTGACCCTCTAGAAGAATAAAGTGGCTAGAGATAATGAGATAAGATGAGATGTTGCTGGCATTAAATTCAGAAAGCATATATTTTTCAAAAAATTATGAAGTTTCTCAGTTTTGACATTTGATATGTTGTCTTTATACTATTTTTAATTAAATATGTGATAATTTGCAAATCATTACATTTTGTTTTTATTTCCATTTTACATAGCATCCCAACTTTTTTGGAAATGGAGTTGTACGTGTGATACCAAAGTGAAATGCTGATGTACACTAGACATTTTAAAGAAACTTTGCTACACAACATTATGAGCAAAAATATATTTGTTGATATGAGTCAGGATTGCTGAATTACTTCAGTTGCTGATTTCACATTACTTTAAAAGTCTCACATGAATCTGCTCTGATTTTTTAGACCACTAAAGACATACACCTTTGATAAACATAGCAGAAACTGGTACTTTTATCTGTTTATCTGAGGAAATTCACCTGCATATTTAGAAATCTTCAGTGAAAGAGGTCCCTTATGTATTTTTTTATATCCTTTCTGCCTTTACACTATTTATATATTAACTAACTGTGGCATGGTGGAACAGCAGGTAGAGTAGCTTGTCTGTGTGGGTTTACTCCCACGTACCAAAAACGTTCCAGGAGGTGGATTAAGTACACTGTTAATGAGTGTGTGCATGGTACCCTGCAATTGACTGGTGTCCTATGCAGTGTGTATTCCTGTCTCATGGCCTGTGTTCCCAGTGATAGGTCCTGGATCCACTGGGACACTGACAGGATAATATAGATAAGTGAATGACTGAACTAATAGGTCAGTCCAACACATAAACTATTTTTAGAAGTGGGTTTCCTACATACTCCAGAATAAACTTTGCTACGAAAGTTTACAGTGTAGGATCAGGCCAACTGGAGAAATGTGTGGTATGCAAACACATGCCTTTTCACTTCATTTACTTTTTGCTTGCTACCACACATTAAATTTTAAACTGCTCATTTAGAAGAAGAAGAAGAATTTTATTCATTACATGTACACTTGTGAAATTCCTCTCTGCATTTAACCTATCTGAAGCAGTGAACACACACATGCACACACACACACATGAGCAGTGAGCACACACACATACCCAGAGCAGTGGGCAGCCATGTTACAGCGCCCTGGGAGCAGTTGGGGGTTAGGTACCTTGCTCAAGGGCACTTCAACCTAAGGCTGCCCCATATTAACCTGACTGCATGTCATTGGACTGTGGGGAAAACCGGAGCACCTGGAGGAAACCCATGCAGACACAGGGAGAACATGCAAACTCCACATAGAAAGGCCCCCGTCGCCTGCTGGGCTCGAACCCAGAACCTTCTCACTGTCAGTACTAACCTCTACACCACTGTGCTGCCCATTTGGCATTCTTATGGAATATACTGTCCAATGACAGTGATGTATTAGTCTGGGTACAATTGCTGCAAAATTTAAATTGCACATTGGTCATGTTATTGGCTGGTAATTTGCTGCTGAAACCAGAGTTAAGAGCTCTAAAAAGTGAGCAGGGCATTGTGTGGCTGCAGCTAATGAAAGGAGCAGTCATTTAATGGTCTCATCTGAAATGACCTGCTCTTTTATCAGCTGCAGCATCTGGTTTCAGTTAACCCAGGAGTTCCTCCCTAACCACCATCCAACCCGAAAGCTCCAAACAGACAGCCAGGCAAATATGTTTGCACTGTGCTCACATAGCATCTTGCTCTTTATTAAGCCAAATTCAGCTTGTTTATAAGAAATGGGTTTGCATACTTTCAGTGGCTTGGATGCAGCTGTGTTGAAGCATTTGTTTTTGCAAACATTTCTATAAAATGTCAAGCTAGGTGTTGTGAATGGGGTTAGAATGGATCTTAATAAGTAACACAAATGGTCTGTTCAACAGATTATTTCATTCGTGCATTATAGTAATTATTAAGAGAGACTGATTATATAATGGGTTGACTGGTCCTCCAACTTGTGTAAGTTGTTTTCGAGTTTAAGTACCTATTATAGATGAATCATAGTTGCAGCTCTGTAAGCACATCAGCATGCCTAAGAAATGCCAATGTTGCCACACAAGGCTCTTGTTACTGAATGTGTCTACTGCAAAATGACTATTACTTTTAAATCTGTCTCTTTTCTGGACTAAAGATGGAAATCTAAAGATAGAGTAGCCTGGAAAAAAACAGACCCTCTCTTTCGCATTTTCTCTTCTGTGCAGGAATATAGATGTGGTTTCTTCCACCTAGTGTTGAGACATTTGTGTGTGTGTGTGTGTGTGTGTGTGTGTGTGTGTGTGTGTGTGTGTGTGTGTGTGTGTGAAGCAAAAGATGTTATGCACCAGATTTCAAATTCTCACATGGTGGTGCAGTGGTGGTTAGTACTGTTGCCTCACAGCAAGAAGGTTCTGGGTTCAAACCTCATGGCCAACTAGAGCCTTTGTGTGTGGAGTTTGCATGTTCTCCCTGTGCCCTTGTGGGTTTCCTCCAGATGTTTCAGTTTCCTCCCACAGTTGAAAGACATGGGCATTAGATCAACTGGCTACTCTAAATTGCTTAAAAGTGTGAATTTGACTGTGAAAGATTGTTCGTCTCTGTGTTAGCCCTGTAATAGACTGACAACCGACCCAGGATGCATCCTGCCTCTTGCCTGAAGTCAGCTTGGATTGGCTCCAGCTTCCCCCATGACCCTGGTGGATAAGTAGTTAGATGTGATGTGTGTTTGTGAATTATAGCAAAGAAGCAATAAACAGGACATAAAATATGGTTATAACAAGTTTGAATATTTTTGACACTGCTGTTGACATTCTTTGTCCAGGTTTCTATATCAAGCTATTTGCTGTCATATTCTGTTTCTTTATTATTAGCAAATCATCACTATAGTAAACTTGTGGGCACATGAACACAAACATGACTGGGGGACATGAGCATACAGTTGTGGTCAGAAGTTTACATACTGTACAGTGACATGAATGTTATCTTGGATATGAATGTCATGGCAATATTTGGGCTTTCAATTATTTCTCTGAACTGTTCTTTTCTGTGGCAGAATGATTGTACAGCATACATCCTTAAAAAAAAACTAGAATTCGGAGCACAATTTTCTTTAGGTTTTCTGAAATCAACACAGGGTCAAAAGTATTCATACAGGGTCAAAAATGTACATACAGCACACCTAATATTTGGGTAAAATGTCTCTTCGCAAGATTCACCTTGACCAAACATTTTTTTGTTTACCATGAACAAGCTTCTGGCAGAATTCTGGTTGGATATTTCATGACTCTTCATGGTAGAATTGGTAGAGTTCAATTACGTAATTTTTTTTTCCTTGGCATGGATTCAACTTATAAGCACAGTCCATATATTTTCAGTAGCGTTGAAGTCAGGGCTTGTTTTAAGCTTAATGCTAGCCTGCTTTATCCTCCACAACCAGCTCTGATGCGTGTTTGGGTTCATTGTCCTGCTGTGACTCCCAATCATGTTCAAGTTTCCAATGGTTTGAGGTTATGCTGAAGAATTCTGAGGTAGTCCTCCTTCTTCATTATTCCATACACTTTGTACAATGAACCAGTTCCACTGGCAGTAAAACAGCCCCAGAGCATGATGCTGCTACCACCACCACCAGCTGGTACAGTGTTCCTCTGTACATCGTGGTCATTGTGGCCAAACAACTCAATCTTTGTCTCATGTGACCATACAGCTTTCCTCCAGAAGGCTTTTTCTTTGTCCATGTGGTCAATTGCAAACTTTAATTAAGCTTGAAGGTGTCAATTTTGGAGCAGGGGGTTATTTCTTGGATAGCAGCCTCTTAGTCCATGGTGATGTAAAACTCACTGAACTGCAGACAGTGATCCATCAGCTTCCAGTTCATGGCAGGGCTGTGCTATGGTGGTCCTGAGTTGTTCCTGACCATCTGAACCAATTTCCTTTCAGCTGAGGGTGACAGTTTGGGTTTTCTTGAAGCAAAGTGGCTTGGCAAAGTGACTACACCTCCCAGTAACTTACATACAATTGTTTGAACTTATCTTGGGATCTGCAGTTGTTTAGAAATTGCTCTGAGACATTCCTGAGTTGTGTACATCTGCGATCCTCTTTCTCAGATATGCACTGAGCTCCTTGGACTTTCCCATTTTACTGTGTGTTGGTCAATCCAATGAGTGCTGTAAACAAACCCTTTTTATGAAGGCACAGAGAAGCTACCAGCTGTAGTCAATCATAATCACTAACAGGAAGTTAAGAAGCCTTGGCTTTGGCAAGATAAGAGACATTTTGGAAGTCTCAGCACCTCTGAATTAATAATCTAAGTGAATGTATGCAAATGTTTGACGCTGTATGTATAATTTTGACCCTGTGTTGATTTCAGAAAACCCAAAATAAATTAAAACTTCTGCACCAAATTCATGGGTTTTTCTTCTATTAAAGAAATATGTTGTACCATATGGGCGGCACGGTGGTGTAGTGGTTAGCGCTGTCGCCTCACAGCAAGAAGGTCCGGGTTCGAGCCCCGTGGCCGGCGAGGGCCTTTCTGTGCGGAGTTTGCATGTTCTCCCCGTGTCCGCGTGGGTTTCCTCCGGGTGCTCCGGTTTCCCCCACAGTCCAAAGACATGCAGGTTAGGTTAACTGGTGACTCTAAATTGACCGTAGGTGTGAATGTGAGTGTGAATGGTTGTCTGTGTCTATGTGTCAGCCCTGTGATGACCTGGCGACTTGTCCAGGGTGTACCCCGCCTTTCGCCCGTAGTCAGCTGGGATAGGCTCCAGCTTGCCTGCGACCCTGTAGAACAGGATAAAGCAGCTACAGATAATGAGATGAGATGAGATGTTGTACCATCATTTCGCCACAGAAAACAAACAGTTCAGAGAAATCATTGAAAGCCCAATATTGACATGACATTCATATCCAAGGTGACATTCATGTCACTGTATGTAAACTTCTGACCACAACTGTAGTTTGACACATCTATTTGATACAAATATTTTCTGTGGGATGTGCTGACCAGTGGATGGCACTCATGGTTCTCCTTAGGGGGCTTAACCTGAAGGACTGAATCACTGTCCCTGCCTACTAATCCACATTAGTCTGCTTTCTTCCTCCAGGAAGGGGAAGCCAGAGCCAATTACTATGGAAGCATTAATAAGGAGGTGGTAAAATGTAGTTTGACACTTGAGGAAGTAGATTCATACATATTTCATACATCTCTCTAATGATTTGAGCATGCCAATTGATCTTTACATTGTATGAGTGTTTCATAATGAATGAACCAGTGGGCCAAACGTTTAAAATGTGCATTGGCTTTGATAATTATTCCAAATCTTCAAGATCTTCAAGACACACTTAGAAGGTGGCTTTGAACAACTAATGCAAACAGTTTTGCCATGACGGCTTAAGACTACAATTGCCATGATAACTTTAGGACTGCACTTGCCATGAACAATTTTGCACTCAAATTTCTATCAGGAAATAGTTGATAAGTCCAACAAAATAGGCTTCATGCTAAAACTATAATGAATTTCCTGGTTACACAATTGTACTTTGTGACTACATAGGATGCAGTTATAGAAGCAACTTATTTATAATCACTCTATTTGTTACCACCCATATGAGGATAGATTCCTTTTTGAGTTCCTCTCAAGGCTTCTTCCTTGTGTCATCTCAGGGAGTTTTCCTCACTACAATCAGCTCAGGCTTGCTCATAAGTGATACATTTTTTAATTAATGCATTTAAAATTAATATATTTCTGTAAAGCTGCTTTGCAACAATATCTATTGTTAAAAGCACTATACAAATAAAAGTGACCTGACTTCAAGAGAACTACTTTAAAAGCATCATTCCATCACTGATGAATACAACAAGGCCAGATTTGATTCCTCTTTGTTCCTAAAATAATATCTAAAATAGAAAAAAAAATTGGGCGGCACAGTGGTGTAGTGGTTAGCGCTGTTGCCTCACAGCAAGAAGGTCTGGGTTCAAGCCCCATGGCTGACTTTCCGTGTGGAGTTTGCATGTTGCCCGCGTGGGTTTCCTCCGGGTGCTCCAGTTTCCCCCCACAGTCTAAAGACATGCAGGTTAGGTTAACTGGTGACTCTAAATTGACCATAGGTGTGTGTGAATTGGGGTGCATCAGTTGCCCCCTAAAAATGAAAAGTTCCTCTGATCATGATGCATTTTTGTTTTTATGTTCCTTTTGGTAAGAAAATACACTGGCTGAAATATTTTGACAAAATTCAAAAGTTTAATGGTGGCACCAGGAGCTCAAAGTTATGGAAAAAGCTGCTATTTTATGACTTATGACAAAATTTTGATCACTTTTCATGAAACATTATGGCACCTTATAGAGTATACCAAATATCTTAGATACACATTTTTAGTACATATTCTAAATATATTATCAAGCACAGTTTGAGTTTTAGCTGTTCATTGAATCATTGTTCAACTACTTTTAAACAATACAAATGTATTATGAATCACATTAATGCTTCTCAATCCCTTGCAAAGGTTCTTAACATGATCTCTGGGTCACAAGAAATCAATAAATGGAGTCCAACATTGTGATTCAAACCTTACGCGAAAACATAAAATAAGCGTTTTTTGGCAAAAAATGAACCTCATGGTGCCACCATTAGACTTTTGAATATGGTCAAAAAATTTTACCGGATGTCTTTATTGGTGAAAAGGAACACCCAAACAAAAATGCATCAGATTTTATGAAAGTGAGGGCAACTGATGCACCCTAGTGTGAATGGTTGTCTGTGTCTATGTGTCAGCCCTGTGATAACCTGGCGACTTGTCCAGGGTGTACCCCGCCTTTCGCCCGTAGTCAGCTGGGATATGCTCCAGCTTGCCTGTGACCCTGTGGGACAGGATAAAGCAGCTAGAAATAATGAGATGAGATGAGAAAAAAAAAAACTCTAGTTATTCAATATTGTTTTTATTAAAATGTCTAAATTGATTTTTAAATACTTTTTTTTATCATAGGTTATGGTAAATGTACCTAATCAGAAAGAGTCAGAAAGAATTTTACTGGCCAAATAAGATTTCACTTACAAGGAATTTGACTCAAAAATCACAGTGTATTGATCAGGGCTACATATCGGGGGTAGAAACTGTCTCTATGCCTCAAAGGTTGGCTAACATAACATTCCTAAATATGATGCAAGAAAAATTCTCAGGTTGAATTAGGTTAACTTCACATGTAACATATTTCTATAAAAAATATAGTACACCCATGTATACTAATATATGTAAAACATGGATCTTATTAAATGCTTGTGTAAAATATATTCAAAGTTTGTACAATCTTTTTAAAAGCAAAACTTAAATTTTCAAAGTTAACTGTTGGGTGTTTGTTGTTGCTGTTGTTATTCCCTGAGTGAATTAGTAATGCAATGAGACATAGCTAGCCAAGGAAAAATGAGTAAGTAGCTGTGTGGTTACATATAGTCCCTCTGCAATGCAAAGCATATATAAAAACCAACTGTTGTTTTCTATATGGTTCACCAAATATGCATTTGCACTCTGAGGTTTACATGCACTCATCATGGACTTAAATGTCATAGAAATATTGGGCTTTCAGTGTGTCCTTTGGACTGTTCTTTTCTGGGGGAAACGATTGCACAACATACATCTTTAATAGAAATAAAAACTAGAATTTGATGCACAAGTTTTAATTTATTTTGGGTTTCTGAACTCAACACAGGACCAAAAACATACATACTGTATAGCATGCCTAATATTTGATTAAATGTCCCTTAGGAAATTTCACCTTGACCAGATGCTTTTGATAGCCATCAACAAGCTTCTGGCAGAATTCTGGTTGGATATTTGACCATCTTCTTGGCAGAACTGGTAGAGATCAATTGCATTTGTGGGTTTCCTGGCATGGACCAGACTTTTAAGCACAGTCCACATATTTTTGATAGGGTTGAAATCAGGACCTTGGGAAGGCCATTCCAAAAGCTTAATGTTTGCCTGCTTTATCCATTCCACAAATAGTTTTGATATGTTTGGCATCATTGTCCTCTTGAGACACCCAATTGTTGCCAAGATTCAACCACATAGCTGATGGTTTGATGTTATGCCGAAGTATGGTGAGGTAGTCCCTCTTCTTCATGATTCCATCCACTTTTTTATCAACAGTTACTTAACAGTTGATACAGTGTTCTTGGGGTTGACTGCCTCACCTTTACTCATCCAAACATACAGTGTCTTGCAAAAGTATTCATCCCCCTTGGTGTTTGTCCTGTTTTGTCGCATTACAAGATGGAATTAAAATTGATTTTTGGGGGGTTAGCACCATTTGATTTACACAACATGCCTACTACTTTAAAGGTGCACATTGTTGTTTTATTGTGACACAAACCATAATTAAAATGAAAAAAAAAAAAACAGAAATCTGGAGTGTGCATGGGTATTCACCCCCAAAAGTCAATACTTTGTAGCGCCACCTTTTGCTGTAATTACAGCTTCAAGTCTCTTGGGGTATCTCTCTATTAGTTTAGCACATCTAGCCACTGGGATTTTTGCCCATTCCTCAAGGCAAAACTGCTCCAGCTCCTTCAAGTTAGATGGATTGGGTTGGTGTACAGCAATCTTCAAGTTATGCCACAGATTCTCAATTGAATTGACATCTGGGCTTTGATTAGGCCATTCCAAGACATTTAAATGTTTCCCTTTAAACCAGCCCAGTGTAGCTTTAGCAGTATGTTTAGGGTCATTGTCCAGCTGGAACGTGAACCTTCATCCCAGTCTCAAACCTCTGGCTGACTCAAACAGGTTTTCCTCTAGAATTGCCCTATATTTAGTGCCATCCATCTTTCCTTTAGTCCTGACCAGCTTTCCTGTCCCTGCAGATGAATAATATACCCACAGCATGATGCTGCCACCACCATGCTTCACTGTAGGAATGGTGTTCTCAGGGTGTTGGGTTTGCACCACACATGGCATTTCCCATGATGGCCAAAAAGATCAATTTTAGTCTCATTTGACCAGAGAATCTTCTTCCATGTGTTTGCGGAGTCTGCCCCATGCTATTGGGCAAACTCCAAATGTGTTTTCTTAAGCAATATCTTTTTTCTGGTCACTCTTCCATAAAGCCACACTCTGTGGAGTGTATGGCTAAAAGTGGTCCTATGCATAGATACTCCCATCTCTGCTGTGGAGCTTTGCAGCTCCTTCAGTGTTATCTTTGGTGTCTTTGTTGCATCTCTGATTAATGCCCTCCTTTCCTGGTCTGTGAGTTTTGGTGGGCGGCCTTCTCTTGTCCGGTTTGTAGTGGTGACATATTCTTTCCATTTTGCTATAATGGATTTAATGGTGCTCCCTGGGATATTCAAAGTTTGGGATATTTTTTTCTAACCCAACCCTGATCTATACTTCTCCACAACTTTGTCTCTGACCTGTTTGGAGTGCTCCTTGGTTCTCATGTTGCTTGCTTAGTAGTGTTGCAGAGTCAGGGTCCTTCCAGAACAGGTTGATTTATACAGACATCATGTGACAGATCATGTGGCACTTTGATTGCACACAGGTGGACCTTAATCAACTAATTATGTGACTTATGAAATGAATTGGTTGGACCAGCTCTTATTTAGGGGTTTCATACGAAAGGGGGTGAATACCTATGCACACTTCAGATTTCTGTTATTTCATCTTAATTATACTGTTTGTGTCACAATAAAACAACAATTTGCACCTTTAAAGTGGTATGCATGTTATGTAAATCAAATAGTGTTAATCCCCCCAAAAATCCATTTTAATTCCCTTTTGTAATGCAACAAAGCAGGACAAACACCAAGGGGGATGAATACTTTTCCAAGACACTGTACCTCTGGTTACTGTGGCCATACAAATCAATCTTTGTTTTTTCTGACCATAAAACTTTCCTCCACAAGGCTTTTTCTTTGTCCATACGGTATGGTCTGCTGCAAACTTTGGTTGAGCTTGAAGGTGTTAATTGTGGAGCCGTGGGTTCTTGGATGGTAGCCTCTCAGTCCATGGTGATGTAAAACCTGCTTGACTGTAGACAGTGGCACTGATGTTCCATTAGCTTCTAGTTCCTGGCAGGGCTGTGCATTGGTGGTTCCTGGGTTGTTCCCAGTAACTGGAAGTTAAGAGGCCTTGGCCTTGGCAAGTTAACCTTCTAATGCACAGCATTGCCCTCAGGCAACGGAAAGTTTTCTTAAGCCCCATGTCCAATGCATGTTTCTTTAAATGATTTGAATCAACCAGAATGGTCAAAAAAGTATCAAACAACAGTCCAATAAGGTGTAGGAGTCACTAGGCAGGACTTCTGACACATGCTCACAGGCGTATGTGTTGTGAGAAGAAAGTAAGATTATTTGCTATAGAAATCTGATTTAAAATGACATGACCTGTAAATAAAAAATGTGTGTATGAAGGTATAGAGAAGCCTTTTGTCAGGTTTTTGAATTTTTTTTTATTTTTTTATTTTTCATGTTCAGAAATTCAGTTCTGTTGCCTCAGGACAAAGTTGTGCAATAAAGGGTACTTTTCAAGGAGGTCTTTGCTGACAGTGTGTTTGGATATTATCACATATTATCACTTGTATTTCTCCACAATATAAGATCTAATATATTTGGATTTATTTATTTTTTATTTAATTTTACTTCTTTTAACACTTTTTGACACAAAAAATGGACATAAGATAGTTCTTTGGAAGAAAAGGGGAGGATCGGTATATTAGGCAGATCCCAAATCTGCAAAGACCTGGCTATGAGTCCTTCTAGGAGAAAACATCCTATGTTGGAGAAACCCAACTGTTTGCAGTCAAATGGTATGACAACAGGTCAGTCACCCTCCTCAGTAGCACATAGGTGCTCTCCCTGTATCCCATGTTGACAGATGGGACAGAGACCAAAAGAAAACCAAGGTCCCATGCCCTGCAGTAGCATCCATACAGTATATAATCAGCACATAGAAGGTGTGGATTTCTTGGATTCACTTGTTGGTTTGCTTTATATCATACCACCATCAGGTCAAAGAAACTGTCCCACCACCTTGTCTTTCATTTGATAGATATGCCAATGGTGACATGTTGGCTCATCTACAGACAGGATTGTGCTGACAGTGGAATAATGAGACGTGACCTTGTACACCTTCATGCCTTCAAGTCCCAAATTGCACACAGTATGCAATTCCAAAATAAATATGCCAGTAACAGTGGGCAATACAGTGGTGACAACCACTAGGAGGAAGCAGGGCTCCCATCCCTAACTAGGAAGTCTGCTTGGACAATACCTAACAGTGGCAAATAATTTGCAACAAGGTGAGAAGATGCAGAGTTCCTGGATGCCCAGAAACACCCAAAGTGATGTGCAAAATGTATACACCCTTGTTTCACAACACAGAAAAACTGCTTTTTGAAGTTTCATGCAGAATGAAATCTCATTAATTGATATTACACATTACATGATAGAAACCTATGACTGTATCAAATCCAATGTAAATATGTTTCAAGTCTTTTCCCCTCTTTTGCTTAATAATTTGGTGACATTTTTAAAGGTTTTGTGATTTTGTATTGCTCTCATTGTCTTATGTTCTGTAAAATCATAAGTTCTCTATGATTCTGCACCATTGTACAAAATTGCCCTTTGGCAACAAAAAATATTTTGGGGTGGGGGAGTACAAACATCTCATCTCATTATCTCTAGCCGCTTTATCCTTCGACAGGGTCGCAGGCAAGCTGGAGCCTATCCCAGCTGACTACGGGCGAAAGGCGGGGTACACCCTGGACAAGTCGCCAGGTCATCACAGGGCTGACACATAGACACAGACAACCATTCACACTCACATTCACACCTACGGTCAATTTAGAGTCACCAGTTAACCTAACCTGCATGTCTTTGGACTGTGGGGGAAACCGGAGCACCCAGAGGAAACCCACGCGGACACGGGGAGAACATGCAAACTCCACACAGAAAGGCCCTCGCCAGCCACGGGGCTCGAACCCGGACCTTCTTGCTGTGAGGCGACAGCGCTAACCACTACACCACCGTGCCGCCCGAGTACAAACATATATATAACATTTATCAGAAAATATCCCAAAATGAACCAGAAATCATGTGGAATCAATTTTACCATGTACCAGCAAAATGTGTGCAGTAAAGGGTTAAAATACATTTTGGAACTTTCATCACCACTGAATTAATAGCCTAAGTGGGCGTATGTATATTTTAGACCCTTTATTTATAATTTTGACTTAATTTTGTTGGTTTCAGAAAACCCAACGACGGCACGGTGGTGTAGTGGTTAGCGCCGTCGCCTCACAGCAAGAAGGTCCTGGGTTCGAGCCCCGGGGCCGGCGAGGGCCTTTCTGTGTGGAGTTTGCATGTTCTCCCCGTGTCCGCGTGGGTTTCCTCTGGGTGCTCCGGTTTCCCCCAAAGACATGCAGGTTAGGTTAACTGGTGACTCTAAATTGACCGTAGGTGTGAATGTGAGTGTGAATGGTTGGAAACAAAAAAACATTCGGCGACATACTGTACATGGCTCATAATAAAACATCAATAGCCTACTGCGCGCATTATTTGAAGGGCATACGACGAGCCTTGCGCTCCGCGAACTCGTCCACGATGCTCTGTATGTCACTGATTCAGTGAGCTTTTAAGCGGTAGTCTCACGACCCGAATAGTAAACAATAAACATGGAGGACATGGAGTCGTTAGTGTTGCTGGTCTTGGTGCTGTGGCTTGTTGTCACCGACAACGCCAACAGATACTGGCAAGAGCGTATAGATGAGGCGAGGCGCATAAGGCTTCAGAAATTCTCGTAATTCATAATTATTCTCCTTCCGGGTTTGCGGTGTTTACAGATCCCAGCGCGCTCGCGGGGCGTGTGTGGGCATGTGAGGACACTCCTCCTCACCAATCAGTGCACAGGGGAGTGTCTGCTCACGCCCCCAACCTCAGTCGGCACGGTTTGGCTCGCTTCAGCCCCACTCCAAAACGGTGCGAGTTTTAGGGGCTAAGCAGGGCTGAAGCGAGCCAAGTCGTGCTGGTTTTTGGTAGTCGAAACGCGAGCCGTGTCGGGCTGAAGTGAGCTGAAGCGAGCTGAAGTGAGCTGAAAAAGGGTAGTGGAAAAGGGCCATATGTGTCAGCCCTGTGATGACCTGGCGACTTGTCCAGGGTGTACCCCGCCTTTCGCCCGTAGTCAGCTGGGATAGGCTCCAGCTTGCCTGCGACCCTGTAGAAGGATAAAGCGGCTAGAGATAATGAGATGAGATGAGAAAACCCAACATAATTAAAAGTTGTGCATCAAATTCTTGTTTTTTTTTCTATTTTATATATATTAGGGTGCATCAGTTGCCCCCTAAAAATGAAAAGTTCCTCTGATCATGATGCATTTTTATGTTCCTTTTGGTAAGAAAACACACTGGCTGAAATATTTTGACAAAATTCAAAAGTTTAATGGTGGCACCAGGAGCTCAAAGTTATGGAAAAAGCTGCTATTTTATGACTTATGACAAAATTTTGATCACTTTTCATGAAACATTATGGCACCTTATAGAGTATACCAAATATCTTAGATACACATTTTTAATACATATTCTAAATATATTATCAAGCACAGTTTGAGTTTTAGCTGTTCATTGAATCATTGTTCAACTACTTTTAAACAATACAAATGTATTATGAATCACATTAATGCTTCTCAATCCCTTGCAAAGGTTCTTAACATGATCTCTGGGTCACAAGAAATCAATAAATGGAGTCCAACATTGTGATTCAAACCTTATGCGAAAACATAAAATAAGCGTTTTTGGCAAAAAATGAACCTCATGGTGCCACCATTAGACTTTTGAATATGGTCAAAAAATTTTACTGGATGTCTTTATTGGTGAAAAGGAACACCCAAACAAAAATGCATCAGATTTTATGAAAGTGAGGGCAACTGATGCACCCTAATACATATAATTCTTCTTCAGAAAAAGAACAGTTCAAGGAATTCCTTGAAAGCTCAGTATTGCTATTACATTCATGTCCATGATGAGTGAATGTAAACGTCTTGAATAAATATTTTTTTTACAAGTTAGCATGTAAAACGTTTTTTTTCAGAGCCAAAACAACAGAAAATGCTACTATCTAGTGTCTTTGGACTATACTATAATTTACTGTATAAGTCCTTCTTTGGTAGACTGTCGATCCGACAATGTCAATGTGCAGTGGGCCTCCTTTCGTGGGCACAGGTGTGGCTGAAGAGACCAATTCTGGAGGCACACACACACTCGTGGGCAGTAAGGGCATTGGAACGTGGCTGCTGCAGGAAGGGAGGATGTTGAGGCCTTTCTTCTTTCTCTTGCTTGGGTGATGTAGTCACGGCGACTGCTTTCAAAGTTGTCCTGGGCCTGCCGGATTTGACTACGCCATGCTGGTCTGTCTTGTGCACAAGCCTCAAGGTCTTTTGCAATGATGCCGACATGTTTCAGGCTGTCTTTGATGCAGTCTTTGTACCGTTTTCTCAGTCGGCCCCTGGGTCTGTGGCCCTGCCTCAGCTCTCCATAGAGTAAGTAGCGAGGCAGTCTGTAAGGCTCCATGCGAATGACGTGACCAGTCCAGCGGAGTTGAGCCTTCAAGACCATAGCTTCTATGCTAACTAGGTCTGCTGTGTCCAGGACTTCGAGGTTCGTCACTCGATCTTGCCACTTGATGCCCATGATCGACCGTAGGGATCTCATGTGAAAACGTTCAAGCTGTTTGATTTTTTTCCTGTACAGCGTCCAGGTCTCACAGCCATAGAGGAGACTTGTGATCACGACAGCTTTGTACACTTTGATTTTTGTCTCGAGCCTGATGCTTTTGTGACTCATCACATGAGATCGAAGGCGACCAAGAGCCTGACTGGCTTTACTGATCCTGGCAGTGATTTCCTTGTCGCTGGAGCCGTCGCTGGATATAATGCTCCTGAGGTATTTGAAGTTCTCAACGTTCTTCAGTGCAGTACCTCCAACAGAGATGGTGGGGGGAGGGTGCACAGCAGGGCCTGGGGATGGTTGGAAGAGGACTTCTGTTTTTTCTAGGCTGATTGTCAGGCCGAAGAGTTGGGAGGCTTCCGCAAACTTGCTGACGATGAACTGGAGGTCCGCTTCCAAATGCCACTATCTAGTGTCTTTGGACTATACTATAATTTACTGTATAAGTCCTTCTATGGTATGTCTAAACATCTCAGTGTGTAAGAAGAGGTTTTCCTTACATACACATTTTAGATAAAGATTAAGATTACTTTTGCAATTGTCAAGTACACAAAATCATGGAATCAAACCAACTCCAGACACTCCCAAAAAACAACAAACGAAAGGTTGATTACAAGATGCATGTGTAATAGCTTCTTAGTTAACAAAAGAACACAATCCTTGAGTAGTCATTGGAGAGAGAAGGTATAACAATTACACCAACCTTTCGGCCAAATAACAAGTCATCAAAGCAAAAATAATTATCCAGCAGGTTTATACACTACCGTTCAAAAGTTTGGGGTCACCCAGACAATTTTGTGTTTTCCATGAAAATTCACACTTTTATTTACTACCATAAGTTGTAAAATGAATAGAAAATATAGTCAAGACATTTTTTTCTGGCCATTTTGAGCATTTACTGTAATCGACCCCACAAATGTGATGTTCCAGAAACTCAATCTGCTCAAAGGAAGGTCAGTTTTATAGCTTCTCTAAAGAGCTAAACTGTTTTCAGCTGTGCTAACATGATTGTACAAGGGTTTTCTAATCATCCATTAGCCTTCTGAGGCAATGAGCAAACACATTGTACCATTAGAACACTGGAGTGATAGTTGCTGGAAATGGGCCTCTATACACCTATGGAGATATTGCACCAAAAACCAGACATTTGCAGCTAGAATAGTAATTTACCACATTAGCAATGTATAGAGTGTATTTCTGATTAGTTTAAAGTGATCTTCATTGAAAAGAACAGTGCTTTTCTTTCAAAAATAAGGAAATTTCAAAGTGACCCCAAACTTTTGAACGGTAGTGTGTGTATATATATATATATATATATATATATATATATATATATATATATATATATATATATGAGTGATTCCACGCTTATGGGTACTGAAATGGGGACATGAACTTATTCACCTAAAACCATTTATTTTTTTACCATCAGGTCACAAAACATGTAATCTTTAATGAATGATATGTTAAAAGATAACTTTAATTTTCTGAGATGTAATAAAAACATTTACGGTATATGCCAAAGTCAAGCCTATGAGTTCCAAAATGATGTCTGTTACATTACTTCTGTTACGATTGTCCATCTCGCGTCTGTTACAAATTAATTACAATCTAGCTATATACCATGTTAATCTTATTGAAAGAATGTGTATGTTTATTCTACTACACATGTTTATTAATTATATTTGCTAAAACATCACCTTCCTATGTTTCAAAAAGTAATTCTACATTGTTAAAATTGAGAATATATATGTCCACAACACTTCTGTTACGTTCTGACTTTGGCATATAAATATGTTTTTATTACATCTCAGAAAATTAAAGTTATCTTTTAACATATCATTCATTAAAGATTACATGTTTTGTGACCTGATGGTAAAAAAAGAAATGGTTTTAGGTGAATTTTTAAAAATAAGTTCATGTCCCCATTTCAGTACCCATAAGCGTGGAAGCACTATATATATATATATATATATATATATATATATATATATATATATATATATATACACACACAGTGGGGCAAAAAGTATTTAGTCAGTCACCAATTGTGCAAGTTCTCCCACTTAAAAAGATGAGAGAGGCCTGTGATTTTCAGCATAGGTACACCTCAACTATGAGAGACAAAATGAGAAAAAAAAAATCCAGAAAATCACATTGTCTGATTTTTAAAGAATTTATTTGCAAATTCTGGTGGAAAATAAATATTTGGTCAATAACAAAAGTTCATCTCAATACTTTGTTATATACCCTTTGTTGGCAATGACAGAGGTCAAACGTTTTCTGTAAGTCTTCACAAGGTTTTCACACACTGTTGCTGGTATTTTGGCCCATTCCTCCATGCAGATCTCCTCTAGAGCAGTGATGTTTTGGGGCTGTCGCTGGGGAACACGGACTTTCAACTCCCTCCAAAGATTTTCTATGGGGTTGAGATCTGGAGACTGGCTAGGCCACTCCAGGACCTTGAAATGCTTCTTACGAAGCCGCTCCTTCGTTGCCCGGGCGGTGTGTTTGGGATCGTTGTCATGCTGAAAGACCCAGCCACGTTTCATCTTCAATGCCCTTGCTGATGGAAGGAGGTTTTCACTCAAAATCTCACGATACATGGCCCCATTCATTCTTTCCTTTACACAGATCAGTCGTCCTGGTCCCTTTGCAGAAAAACAGCCCCAAAGCATGATGTTTCCACCCCCATGCTTCACAGTAGGTATGGTGTTCTTTGGATGCAACTCAGCATTCTTTCTCCTCCAAACACGACAAGTTGAGTTTTTACCAGAAAGTTCTATTTTGGTTTCATCTGACCATTCTCCCAATCCTCTTCTGGATCATCCAAATGCTCTCTAGCAAACTTCAGATGGGCCTGGACATGTACTGGCTTAAGCAGGGGGACACGTCTGGCACTGCAGGATTTGAGTCCTTGGCGGCGTAGTGTGTTACTGATGGTAGCCTTTGTTACTTTGGTCTCAGCTCTCTGCAGGTCATTCACTAGGTCCCCCCGTGTGGTTCTGGGATTTTTGCTCACTGTTCTTGTGATCATTTTGACCCCACAGGGTGAGATCTTGTATGGAGCCCCAGATCGAGGGAGATTATCAGTGGTCTTGTATGGCTTCTATTTTCTAATAATTGCTCCCACAGTTGATTTCTTCACACCAAGCTGCTTACCTATTGCAGATTCAGTCTTCCCAGCCTGGTGCAGGTCTACAATTTTGTTTCTGGTGTCCTTTGACAGCTCTTTGGTCTTGGCCATAGTGGAGTTTGGAGTGTGACTGTTTGAGGTTGTGGACAGGTGTCTTTTATACTGATAACGAGTTCAAACAGGTGTCATTAATACAGGTAACGAGTGGAGGACAGAGGAGCCTCTTAAAGAAGAAGTTACAGGTCTGTGAGAGCCAGAAATCTTGCTTGTTTGTAGGTGACCAAATACTTATTTTACCGAGGAATTTACCAATTAATTCATTAAAAATCCTACAATATGATTTCCTGGATTCTTTCCCCCCATTCTGTCTCTCATAGTTGAGGTCTACCTATGATGAAAATTACAGGCCTCCCTCATCTTTTTAAGTGGGAGAACTTGCACAATTGGTGGCTGACTAAATACTTTTTTACCCCACTGTGTATAATATATATATAAAATGACCTGTAAATCACTGATAACAGTAGTAAAAGCTGAATAAATGTGTATTTTCTTAATGATGTATGTGGCTTAGACCAGTGGGTGTCAAAGTGTGGTCTGTGAAATATAGCAAGGCATTCTTTTTAACAGTGATGGAAAGCACAACCCACATTATCAAAGATGTGTTTATTTATTGAGTTCTTACAGTTAATTTTAATTGGTCATTTTAATTGGGTTGACTAATCAGGTGAGACTAATACAATGGGTTTAAAACCAGGTAGGCCTATGAATAATGTGACCTTGGACCTATTGTGTACTGTTGGTGGAAAGTTGAGGAATAAATAGCTCAAAGTTCAGCTATAATAAAATAGAAAAAAATTATTGTGCACATATAAGCCATGTTCATTAAATAAATCTGTATGGAATAGGTCCATGGAATTTATTTTACAGTTAAAGGGGTCCCAGACTACTAAAAGTTTGTAAACCACACTCTCTTAGGCCAAGTTTACATTAGAACGTATCTGTCTCGTTTTCTTCGCGGATGCACTGTCCGTTTACATTAAACCGCCTGGAAACGCCGGGAAACGGGAATCCGCCAGGGTCCACGTATTCAATCCAGATCGTGTCAGCTCCGGTGCTGTGTAAACATTGAGATACGTGGATACGCTGTGCTGAGCTCTAGCTGGCGTCGTCATTGGACAACGTCACTGTGACATCCACCTTCCTGATTCGCTGGCGTTGGTCATGTGACGCGACTGCTGAAAAACGGCGCGGACTTCCGCCTTGTATCACCTTTCATTAAAGAGTATAAAAGTATGAAAATACTGCAAATACTGATGCAAATACTGCCCATTGTGTAGTTATGATTGTCTTTAGGCTTGCCATCCTTCCACTTGCAAGTGGTAAGTGATATGCGCTGGGATCACACACACAGTGGCTCAGTCCCGAATCGTGGCTCGTGCACTTCACTCGCGCGCTCTGTGGGCTGCGCAGGGCCGGAGTGCGCACCCTCCAGAGGGCACTCGCTGTTCAGGGCGGAGTGATTTGGAGCACAGGATGCCTGCGGAGCCGAGCGTATCCGTGTATTGGTGTTGCTGTGTGCACGCAAATCGTGTATTGGTGTTGCTGTGTGCACACTAATCGTTTTAAAAACGTTAATCTGATGATCCGCTGATACGGTCTAATGTAAACATGGGCTTAGAGGATATCAGTGGGACATTTGCTATGTCACACCAAAACATCCATCCATTATCTGTCTCTGCTTATCCTGTTCTACAGGGTCGCAGGCAAGCTGGAGCCTATCCCAGCTGATGATCGGTGAGAGGCGGGGTACACCTTGGACAAGTCACCAGATCATCACAGGGCTGACACAGACACAACAACCATTCACATCTACAGTCAATTTAGAGCCACCAATTAGCCTAACCTGGATGTCTTTGGACTGTGGGGGAAAACCGGAGCACCCGGAGGAAACCCACACGGACACGGGGAGAACATGCAAACTCCACACAGAAAGGCCCTCGCCGGCCCCTGGGCTTGAACCCAGGACCTTCTTTCTGTGAGGCGACAGTGCTAACCACTACACCACCATGCCGCCCCACGTCAAAGCATATAAGAGTAAAAGAGGAATTTATAATCAGTCGATGATTGATTTATTTTTCACAGTTAATTATAGTGAAAATATTTGTTTTCTCAAGTGTACTCAAGTTGATGATGACATGAGCATCATGCTGTGTATGTTGGTGCAAATTACCCTAATCAATGGTCACGCCCTACTTAACCTTTGAACTTCTTTTCAGCTACTCATTGCCCTGCTACCTGTATGTGTGCATAACATCTTATGCTGTATACACACACACACACACTACACCTTAATATGAATCATATGGCTATCATCTGAATCCAGATGATGGCTCTATCCTGTACCTTCTCTTTTGTTTTTTATTACCTTCGTACATGAGAACATAGGAAATAAAGTTTTGTTGTCAGCCACTTACTTTGGGATTCAACACAATATACAACATATGTATTTCAGACATACTGTATTTCATGAAAGTACTGTATGTCTGTATTACTCAATACTGTGGGTTTATTGCATGCTAAGTTCCAGTGACTAGTCAGAAAATGCATGTGAAAATGATTCAGAGACTGGAGATTCATTAAGATGTCTGTGAAGATTCTCAGGCCTTGTCCACACGGCAACGGATTCAGGTGACTCCGATACAATTGTTTATCGTTTCGGCCTGGCGTCCACACGGCACCGGCGTTTTGGGTGCCCCAAAACGCAATCTTTTGAGAACGGGTTCCAGAGTGGAAAAATCTGGCAACGTTGCCGTTGCGAAGTCGTCTGGATGAGTAGAACGGATTTGTTTACGATGACATCACAACCACATGACTGTGAGTGCTTCACGCCGGGTAGAAGTGTAACGAACTCGATGCGAGTTGTCAACAAATCCTATAACTTGGTTCATGAAACGCGCTTACAAAATATTTTCACTGTGAATATTTATTGTGTAATGATGCAAAGTGAGAGAGAGAGAAAATAGAGAGAATAGCCCTTAGGGCAGAGTCAATCCTGCAAGCAAAAATAGGGAAAAAAAGGAGCGATCTCACCTCTTCAGATGTTGGTTTAAGTCCTACAATACATTCCTCAAAAAGGGCGTAGAACAACAAATTAATCCATCAACGTGTAGCATTCAATTTATTCCGGACCATTAAAGATGCCGCCTTCCGCGTAGAATCATACGTCATCCTCGCCGCCATATTGGATGGGTCAAAGCAGAGAATAAAGATGCCTCATTCATGTGCTGCGTTTAACTGTACCAACAGGTTTACCGTCCAAACGAGATCACATGGGATTACCTTTCACAGGTGAGACTGTAAAAATACTTTTCATTGTATTTGGTCATTATAATGTAATTTTACGAACAGATTTTTCTGACTTTGTGGCTAATATGAAGTCTCGCGCATAATAGTTTATGCGCATGTGTCCTTCTATTGTTCTGGTGTCTCCGAAGGGACCGTCTTACAGCGCCCCTAGAGGTGTGGCATGTGTATTGCATCGTTTTCAGCAAGTGTTGCGTTGCCATATGGACCTGATATTTTACTGATCGTTGCCCATTTGGACGCGATATTTTTTTAAATAACATCTCGTTGCCGTTGTCGTGTGGATGTAGCCTCAGTCATCCAGGTCATAGTAACTGTGGGTGGTAAAAGAGAGCAACTGGACTTGCTTGAAGATTCTTGAAGACGTTTCACCTCTCATCCGAAAGGCTTCTTCAGTTCTATCTGACTAGTGGGGAGTAACAGGTATTTATCCTCTCATGGATGAAAAGCAATCCTAAGGTGTCGTTGAGTCATCCTGTTGGTGTGGGTCACTGGGGGCTGGATGTGAATGGCCTCGAGAGTCGTTAGGGTGATCAATGGATTGCCAGTTAAGGTGATCAATGGAATGCTGATTCTCTCTGTCCTCCTGTGAGGCCCTGTCCACACAGCAACGGATTCAGGTGACTCCGATACAATTGCTTATCGTTTAGGCCTGGCGTCCACACGGCACCGGCGTTTTGGGTGCCCAAAACGCAATCTTTTTGAGAACGGGTTCCAGAGTGGAAAGATCTGGCAACGTTGCCGTTGTGAAGTCGTCTGGATGAGTAGAACGGATTTGTTTACGATGATGTCACAACCACATGACTGTGAGTGCTTCACGCCGGGTAGAAGTGTAACGAACTCGATGCGAGTTGTCAACAAATCCTATAACTTGGTTCATGAAACGCGCTTACAAAATATTTTCACTGTGAATATTTATTGTGTAATGGTGCAAAGTGAGAGAGAGAGAGAGAGAGAGAGAGAGAGAGACTCTGCTCTTAGGGCAGAGTCAATCCCGCCAGCAAAAATAGGGAAAAAAGGAGCGATCTCACCTCTTCAGATGTTGGTTTAAGTCCTACAACATATTCCTCAAAAAGGGTGTAGAAGAGCAAATTAATCCATCAACATGTAGCATTCAATTTATCCCGGACCATTAAAGACACCGCCTTCCACGTAGAATCATACGTCATCCTCGCCGCCATATTGGATAGGTCAAAGCGGAGAATAAAGATTCATGTGCTGCGTTTAACTGTACCAACAGGTTTACTGTCCAAACGAGATCACATGGGATTACCTTTCACAGGTGAGAAACAACAAATTAATCCATCAACGTGTAGCATTCAATTTATTCCAGACCATTAAAGACGCCGCCTTCCACGTAGAATTATACGTCATCCTCGCCGCCATATTGGATAGGTCAAAGCGGAGAATAAAGATTAGCTGCGTTTAACTGTACCAACAGGTTTACCGTCTAAACGAGATCACATGGGATTACCTTTCACAGGTGAGACTGGAAAAATACTTTTCATTGTATTTGGTCATTATAATGTAATTTTACGAACAGATTTTCCTGACTTTGTGGCTAATATGAAGTCTCGCGCATAATAGTTTATGCGCATGCGTCCTTACTTCTTCTATTGTTCTGGTGTCTCTGAAGGGACCGTCTTACAGCACCCCTAGAGGTGTGGCATGTGTATTGCATCGTTTTCAGCAAGCGTTGCGTTGCCATATGGACCTGATATTTTACTGATCGTTGCCCATTTGGACGCGATATATTTTTAAATAACATCTCGTTGCCGTTGTCGTGTGGATGTAGCCTGAGTCACTGAAAACAGCTGGGTTTTGGTGTGCTCAGATAGACCAGAAATATAGGGAATGACAATGTTCTTGCGTTTGTTCCTGTTATCCTCCTTGTCTGTTATGTTCCTTTTTCTACTCTTGAAGAAAGACCAGTTGGGATACCCACAGTTCTGAAGTGCTTTCTTGATGTGATTCTGCTCCTTCTCTTTTCCCTCTACCGTTGTAGGGATGTTCTGAGCCCTGTGTTGCAAGGTTTGGGGGTCATTAGGACCTTGCAACACAGGGCTCAGAACATCCCTACAATGGTAAAGGGAAAAGAGAAGGAGCAGAATCACATCAAGAAAGCACTTCAGAACTGCGGTTATCCCAACTGGTCTTTCTTCAAGAGCAGAAAAAGGAACATAAACAAGGAAGATAACAGGAACAAATGCAAGAACATTGTCATTCCCTACATTTCTGGTCTATCTGAGAAACTCAGGAGGATCTTCTACAAACACAACATTCCAGTACATTTCAGACCCAGTAACACCCTGAAGCAGAAACTGGTCCACCCTAAGGACAGAATAGCCAGACACAAACAGGACAACGTAGTGTATGCAATTCAGTGCAGTGAGGAATGCACGGACTCATATATTGGGGAAATCAAACAACCGCTTCACAAGCGTATGGCTCAACACAGGAGAGCCAGTTCCTCAGGCCAGGATTCTGCTGTCTACCTTCATCTTAACAACAAAGGACACTCATTTCAGGATTGCAACGTACACATTTTAGCCAGAGAGGATCGTTGGTATGAGCAAGGAGTTAAAGAAGCCATTTTTGTCAACCTGGAATGGCCATCACTGAACAGAGGTGGGGGTCTAAAGGCCAATTTATGCTGACAACGCAGTCCTCGCAGATGGTGTCGCAGATGGCGTCTGCGTAGCCCCCCCCTTCGCAGACGCTCTGCGCGCACCTCCCAAAAATTGTGACCACCGCAGAAGCCTCGCAGACAGCGTCGCAGACAAGAGGGCTCTGATTGGTCCACTCTACATCCGCTGTACACGCACTTCCGCTTCCCTACTTTCCCGGTTTGGTTTGTTTTCACTACCGCCATTTTTAAAAACACGAGCGAAGATGGAGCAGCACGAAGAGCGGTTGATCGAGGAAGTGAGGAAGTACGTACATCTATACGACTCCAGTTCTAGTCATTATAAGTAACCGGAGGATAAACACTCCACTAACCACACCCACCAACTACTCCTAGCGATTTCGTGACTTCGCGCCCCCTTGCGTTGTGGCGGTGAATAACATCGCGCACGCCTATTACTCCCCGCTCAACGATAAATTACAACTGTCTGCGAAAAGCTATCTGCGAAAGCCTTGTCGCAAGAGCATGCAGAGGCCCTAAGACATCATTTATCAGCCACATACAATGCAGTCCCTGGCACACTTCCCAGACAACTGAATGCACACCAAAACCCAGCTGTTTTCAGTCAGTGCGTTTACATGCACATAGAGAAAATCGAATTTCTGCCGTTGCTCGACTGAAATCGAAGCTCTAAATGCCATGGAAACACCTTAGCTCGGCTGAAATTGAACCGAACTTGATTTCTCGCAATCGAGCTACACGACCTAGATTATGCGATTGTAGCCGAGCTACTTAGTGCATGTATACCCCAGGGGCGTCACTAGACCCAAGACCATACTGGGGCACAAAAGAGGCACAGGAAATGTATGCGAGCGCGCGAAGCGCGCGAGCTAAAAATTTTGCACTATATTTATATTTATATTTATATTTTTTATATAATATATATTACATTTTATGTAATATATATTATATTTTATGTAATATATATTTATATATTGATATTTATATTTAGAAACGGCCTGCTTAAAACTGTTTCGTTTCAAACAAAAAATCAAGACAACACGAAAACAATGTCCCAACACATATTAATTCTACAGCGTTACAAAAATGACAGTGGAATTACTGTCTACTAACCTGTAAACAGTTGAAAAACACGGAGAGATGGTTTCCCCTGCTCTGAATTTCATTGCATCTGAGGGCTGCTGGAGTCTGCGGTCCCCATAGCAACCAAGATGTTACTCATGTCACGCGCACACTTTTTTCACATTGCTTAGTGTGCGCGAGGCCAGCCAAAACTACCAATGTAAAAGCATTGTAGATGGTCTTCTTCGCGCATCGGTTAGCCTACCCCACGTTATGAATTAATTAAATTGCAGCTATTCCCAAGTTTAAAATTCAGAGCGTTTCGTCACTGGATTTTTTTTACTGGGGCACTACAGATCTATACTGGGGCACGTGCCCCAGTAAAATACCCCTGGCGACGCCGATGGTATACCCTATCGAGCTACGGAGTCGAGCCGCTTACTTCAGCGCTGCCCCTTCCGGAAGTGACGAGTGACGAGACCAAAAGCGGGAAAAACAACAGCCTCGGTCGGCATGACAACGAATCATGACAACGGCATGAATCTTTTCTTTTTGTGGCATTGTTTGCACTGTTAAAATTTAGCTCACTTACTGTATCACCAAATACGTCTGTACAGCTGTTGCATAGCTGTGAATTGTGTACATAAACAAGTCATTGTATTTGTGTGTGTGTGTGTGTGTGTGTATATAATGTCCAACATCTGAAGAATGTCAATAAAAACAAAACAATTGAACTTTTTGTGTGTTTATTAAGACATAAGTTAAATTGTAAGCAAAAAATATATATATTTTTTGTAAGCAAAAAATGGACTTTAGAAAAATATTATTGTGCAAAATAAGTTGTCTTACAAAACAGTGGTCTGCACCGGACAGTTTGTAGCCATACAGTCTGTTAGAGCAAGCCTAACACGGAACTGCCAGTGTTGCCAGATTGGGGGGTTTTAAGTGCATTTTAGCGGATTTGCACATGTTTTGGGCTGGAATACGTCAGCAGTATCTGGCAACACTATAGCTCTTCTTCATGACGACAACCGGAAGTGTACCAACACGATGGGGCGTGTAGCGCCACGTGTGGCTCAGGTGCACAATGCACCTTGCACAATAGCCCGATTTCACTTGTGCATGTAGGATTGAGGCGGCACGGTGGTGTAGTGGTTAGCGCTGTCGCCTAACAGCAAGAAGGTCCTGGGTTCGAGCCCCGTGGCCGGCGAGGGCCTTTCTGTGTGGAGTTTGCATGTTCTCCCCGTGTCCGCGTGGGTTTCCTCCGGGTGCTCCGGTTTCCCCCACAGTCCAAAGACATGCAGGTTAGGTTAACTGGTGACTCTAAATTGACCGTAGGTGTGAATGTGAGTGTGAATGGTTGTCTGTGTCTATGTGTCAGCCCTGTGATGACCTGGCGACTTGTCCAGGGTGTACCCCGCCTTTCGCCCGTAGTCAGCTGGGATAAGCTCCAGCTTGCCTGCGACCCTGTAGAAGGATAAAGCGGCTACAGATAATGAGATGAGATGAGATGTAGGATTGGATTTCTCTGGCACCCCTGCTGGGACCCTTTGCTCGATTACAGACAGCAGCTCGATTTGGATGTGCATGTAAATGTACTGAGTCACTACGTTTACATGCACATAGAGAGAATCGAATTTCTGCCGTTGCTCGACTGAAATCGAAGTTCAAAATGCCATGTATACACCTTAATTCGGCTGAAATTGAACCGAACTTGATTTCTCGGAATCGAGCTACACGACCTAGTTTATGCGATTTCTGCCGAGCTACTTTGTGCATGTATACCCTATTGAGCTAGTTGTCGAGCTACTTCCGGAAGTGACGAGTGACGAGACCACAAGCGGGAAACACAACAGCCTCGGTCGGCATGACAACAGTAGTAGCGAGCAGCAGAAGAGGTCAGGAGGAACAAACGAAGAAGAGAAAATGGCGATGTAGAGCTCTCTGAAGTGTGGGTGGAGCACAGAGGACGGCAGGACAAAGCTTCTGGTACTAATAGGCTTTTTATTGTCAGACTTTTCAGTTTAACAGCCTACTTTTATTCTTGAGAGAAAAACACACACACACACACACACACACACACACACACACACACGCTGTGTTCTAGTCCCGGGATGAGCTGTCCCCTCTGCTCTCCCTCTGCCTCCTTAAATAGGGCGCGGTTACTGGGAAGACACACAAACACAGGTTAATTACCGTCAGGTGTAGTGATTCTGCCACTCACCTTCCCTGGCTCCGCCCTCCTGTCACAGACCGGCGCTTGACCACGCCCCCACTGCCACAGGCAAGCAGAAACGTGCACTTCTGGAGCAATGAGGAGACAGAGTTCATGCTCATTCAGCTTAAGGAGTTGAATATATTAAAATTCATGGACGGGAGAAAAACGCGCAATGGAGAACACGGAACTGATAACTTTGTTTACACTCTTGAATAGCTCTTCTTCATGACGACAACCGGAAGTGTACCAACACGATGGGGCGTGTAGCGCCACCTGTGGCTCAGGTGCACAATGCACCTCACACAATAGCCCGATTTCAGTTGTGTGCATGTACGATTGGATTTCTCTGGCACCCTGCTGGGACCTTCAGCTCGATTACCGACAGCAGCTCGATTTGGATGTGCATGTAAACGTAGTCAATGACTCACAGGAGGACAGAGAGAATCAGCATTCCATTGATCACCTTAACGGGCAATCCATTGATCACCCTAACGACTCTCGAGGCCATTCACATCCAGCCCCCAGTGACCCACACCAACAGGATGACTCAACGACACCTTAGGATTGCTTTTCATCCATGAGAGGATAAATACCTGTTACTCCCCACTAGTCAGATAGAACTGAAGAAGCCTTTCGGATGAGAGGTGAAACGTCTTCAAGAATCTTCAAGCAAGTCCAGTTGCTCTCTTTTACCACCCACAGAGATTCATTAAGGTATTCAAGTATTAGTTGTTTTCTTTTTTTGAAACACAAAGAAACAATATTTTTCCTTTACATAAAAAGCAAAATTGCCCCAAACGTGTAATTTTCTAATAGTTTTAATTTGATGTTACAGTGTTGGTTGTTGTGGCACTTAGTTACTGTAAATTACTACTAGTAATGCAAACATGTTAATTGTGCTAATATCTTGCACACCGGACACAACTTATATGTGCATTTCTCTCTGAGGTTGTCAGGTCAGTTATTAGGGCTCTCTTGACAAACACTTCTCCACCCCATGAGTCAGATAGTGTTCTAAAGTCCTTGATAACCATGTTATGAAAAAAATATGGAGCAGGGCAAAAGATTTGGCCATGATGGAAGGCCTCAGGAAAAAAACAATTGAGAAAATAGGCCAATTTTGATCAGATTTTTGCCAACTTGAAGTTGAAAGAGTATAAATGCTCTGAAATGGGACTGACGGGATTATGGCTTGACTTTGGGAAATTGAACAATGGCTTTCTCACTGTCACAACTATACTCTTTCTCTCTGCCAATCTCTCTTGTTTTTTCTCTCTCTCAATATTTCTCTCCTTTTCTGGAGTCTTGTACTTATGTCTGCTAACCCAGATCTGCAAACCCTAATGAGCCTAATCCTTCAGACAAGGAGATCATCTTCACCTTCCTGCTTTCCCACCCTATAAACACACATACATATACACATACACACTCGCATACAGCATGAGCAACACATATTGAGCACAAAACATGCATCCAAGCAGACCCTCAGCAGTCATTTTCAAAGCTTTGTTATATATTGGACATTCATACGTAGATTCATAATCAGCATTTTACATGGGAAACATCTGTAGATATTCCATGACACATTTTTTTCTGAAAACTCTTGAATAAAGAAATAGAGGGAAAATATTTTTCTCCCACACAGACAGACATTCCATGTAAAACAATCACAATCTGACAAAACTGTCCTGCTGAAGCTGAACACAAAATCTGCAGAGACAGAGGGAGATGAGGGTCAGGGCATGACAGGTGTGGACAGTATCATCTTTTGTACAGTAGTATGTAATGTAGTGTGACACATACTGCAATTGTATGCATGGTGAGACATTTCCCCCATTATTTCTATATATAAATATAAGTATGGTAAGTCTAATTCTATCCATAATTAGCATATACCTTTTTTAGAAATAAAAATAAACATTTAGACGTTTATGCCTTTCAGAATTTGTTATTGTGGCGTAGTGTTATATAATATGAGTTCTGGTCATTGCTTCTGCCTTTTTAAGCTGTAGTTTGTGTTCACATACTGTGAGTCATACTGTAATTTACAGATGTGGCTTCTGGCTCCTGGAATCTTACAGCTTAGACAGTCCTCTATATGGCCATGTCACCCCCTCTCCAGTCTCTCGCTGATTCTCTTAATCTGGAAAAAATGCTTCACATAGATTGAAAGGAGACTAGAGCTCTCCTGAATTAGCTGTTTTCAAAGCTGTCCATGGTTGGAAAACACATTAAGCATAGCAGAACACTTGATGGTTTTGTGGGTATGTACAGAATACCTCTCTCCCAATACCATTACCTCTTAAGTAATTAGAGAGAAAATTGTATTCTCCAGTGCAAGCTTTCCAATGTTTTCTCAATGGCTGACTTCAAAAATAAGCAAAGCAGCTGTCTGGAGTCTTCCTGTGTTCCCTGTAGTGCTGCCTTACACTTGGCTTTCTCTGGTTGTAGCTGAGGTTCATAAAAAAAGATCAAATGTCAGCTGATGATGATTATAATATGGCATAAGGGAGTGTAGTGGGTTGTGAACTAGTAAGAGCAAGTAATTAATTCATGCCATGTGTCACCCAAAACAGGTCAGTCAAAACGTGGATTAAAATATTTTGAATTTAGCCTTGGATAAATGACTGGTTGTCCTGGACAACTGCTGATGTCAGAGACACAATACAGCCAGGCTTTATAGAAATGTCATATCACCGAAGAGGACATTTATTGCTTATTGAGTGTGTCTCCTGACAGATGGCTTCTGAGAACAACGCATGCCACTCTATTAGAGGGGTTGTTATGAGAGGAAAAACTGTAGTAACAGCAGTCATGCTCAGTAAATTTTAATGTGAAATACATAATAAGATGTGGATTTATGAGGAGGATACAAACTAGTTCTTGCATCACTCTCACTGCTGTTGTTTTGTTCTTACATACATAAAGCAATTTTGTTGATCTGGATGTCTATGATACTTTTCAAATCTCCAGATGTCCTTCTGATTGTATAGATAGTTTTCACTGACGTCACGGCATTCCGGGGAACGCCCCCCCAGCCGCCATCTTGGAGGGCAAACAAAACGGACCATCGCCACTACTGGCTACATTATCTCGGATGAATTTATGAAGTTATATAGTCAGTTTTCTAAAATAAAGATCAATCTCGGCAAAATCAAGCAAACAGAAGTATATAGAGACACATCTCACGGTATGCAGCCAAACTGGCCTTGATTGGGGGAATTGACCCCTACGAAGTGGACAAAGATGCATTTTCAAGTGACTATGCAGGGCTGCCAAAGCCTGAAACTGCCAAAGCCTGCTCCAAAGCCTGAAACTGACTTCATCAAACTTTAAAGGCTGTCTGATATATACAACTTTATATATTCACAGCGCGCCTTTTGGCGGATGCCGCCTGAATCGCGCAGATCCGATTTTTTTTTTGGGGGGGGGGGGGGGCACGTTGGAGTGTCTGATTATAATTTCAAAGTAAATTCTGTATTAAAATTACTAAATAAGCAAATCCGTTACAGTCCATGAAACAGGAAGTATAAGGATGAGAAAAAAACAGTTTAAATCGGGAAGCTGCGCACTTGTGCGCAGTCCTGCACACCGCTCGGGCTGCACAAATGTGCGCAGCTTCCCGATTTAAACTGTTTTTTTCTCATCCTTTTACTTCCTGTTTCATGGACTGTAATGGATTTGCTTAGTTAGCAATTTTAATACAGAATTTACTTTGAAATTATAATCAGACACTCCAACGCCCCCCCTAAAAAAAAAACCCGGATCTGCGCGATTCAGGCGGCATCCGCCAAAAGGCGCGCTGTTTGCATCCCAAACACAAATTAAATCATACAGAATATACCTAAAATGTTTTTCAAAAATTACCCTTGCGTGAGTGAAGTGACAAGTTTCAAATAGAAACGTGACAAACGAGCGATATTAAGTGTACATTACAATGTAAACGTACACTCAGCGGTTCCAGTTAGGCATTCTCCAGAGATTGTTCACATGATGTTTTGGTTTCCAAAAACAAACTTAAACACAATTGATTGTTTATTTAAACAACTTACCACTTATAAAATGATCGGAGCAGACTTTGCTGTGTTTGGAAGGCTGATAATCCTTGCGGTTGATTCTCGCAAGCCATAGATTTCTCCTTTGTGTGCTGAGTTTGTTTGCTGCCCTCGTACTCCCGTACAGTGGGAATTCCATAAAAGCCCCGCTTGACGTCATCATCTGACCTATTACAACAGCCGTGAATACAACAGGTGTGCACCATTGCTAGCTTTAAATAGTAGTAATGTAACTATAAATGTAAATAATATATAAATGAATGTAACTCGCGCGCTACAATGTGTGCTCAGTGACCCGTACGGTAAGCTAGCCCTCCAAGATGGCCGCCACCAGGGAATCCCCGACTCTGTGACGTCATGTGAAAACTATCTATAGAAGTAGTACATCAGGCCTTTTGTCCATTGTGTGTGGAAGACAAGTGGGTAATAGTATTCGAGTTCTTGTAGCAGATGGTAGTAGTTACACTCTTAGGTGGTGTTTACATTAGACCGTATCAGCGGATCATCAGATTAACGTTTTTAAAACGATTCGCGTGCACACAGCAACGCCAATACACGGATACGCTAATCACATGACTAATTAGACGGCACGTCACATGATCCCAGTGCATATCGGGCATGCGCAAGTCACTCACCATTTGCAAGTGGAAGGATGGCAAGCGAACACCTTCTCCAGCAGATAAAAACATGTGATGTTCATGTTCTCACTGACTTTAAGCGCCTGAAGGAGGTAAATAAGTTGAAATGTGTAAATAAACCTCAGTGCGGCTCAGCGCTTCCTCCTGCGCTCCAAATCACTCTGCCCTGAACAGCGAGTGCCCTCTGGAGGGTGCGCACTCCGGCCCTGCGCAGCTCACAGAGCGCGCGAGTGAAGCGCACGAGCAGTGATTCGGGACTGAGCCGCTGTGTGTGTGATCCCAACACCAGCGAATCAGGAAGGTGGATGTCACAGTGACGTTGTCCAATGACGACGTCAGCTAGAGCTCAGCACTGCGTTTCCTCGTTCCTCAATGTTTACACAGCACCGGATCAGATATGAACTGGGTTGAATACGTGGGCCCTGGCGGATTCAAGTTGTTCCGCCTGTGGAGTCGTTTCCCGGCGTTTTAATGTGCACGGACAGTGCATCCGTGACGAAAATGAGACGGATACGGTCTAATGTAAACACCACCTTAGGAGAACGGATCTAAAACCCTTAGGGGTTTACCAGTTATGGTTGTACACATCTCCAGGGCTATTTGTAACATACTATTCCACTAGCTAAAATACAGTGTAGAGAACAAACTAGCATGTAAAGTCACTAAAAGCAGAATTGTCATTAATTGTCATTGATCTGTCACTCTTAAGAAGCTTGGTCTGTTTGTACATTCTAATGAGCAAAGTGAATGGTAGGCTTTTTTATTGGATGATATGTTGACAGACTAGGTTATTAACTAAACTGATTTATGTGAGATTTTGTTATCAAGCATTTTTAGGCCTCTGCCACTGACTGGTGGATGCATTATGTTTTTAGGTTGTCCATGTGTCCATCCATTTGAAATTCTTGTTTGCTTGAGATCTCAAGAATGAATGGTTGAATGTTTGTAGGATTTACATGAAATTATCATTGTAACGATCAGATGAACTGGTTAGATTAGATTGATCCAAACAGGGCCATGGTCACAGCAAGGTCAAATGTCTTTGTGTTTTTCTTCAATAACTTCAGTCATGTTTAAAATACGTTTTCAACAGTTTGAAGCATAAAGATTAGTAACAAGCAGGAGTAGACTTGTTGGCAGTGGAGGCATCCTTGTTGACACTGTAGGTATTGATTTCTAGTTATTTAGAAGAACATAGAGGCTTAAATTGGTGATTCCCATCTTTGACTAAGACAACAGAAAAGAGATGCTTCAAGACAGGGGACAGGACACAACAGCATTAACACTCACTGCATTTATGATGGTTTTACCATGTGGTAGAAATATATAGTCAAGGACTGCATTGTAAATTCAACCTTAAACCTTAAAAATTGTAAATTGTAACCCTAACCATTTCTTATGATAGATTTGAATACTACTTGTAACCATAGTGACCTCAGGGAAATATTTAAATGTTGTCCATCAGTTTTTGTTCTTCACAGCTTTCCCAAATTCTGTCATATAAATGGCTAGTTTTATAAACTTGCCATTGTAAAACTTACTGGGTTCTTTTGTTGTTGTTGTTGTTCCTTTCAAGTTTTTTTTTTTCAAATCTGCTTCTCCACCCAATTACTAACTAACTAGCTAAGTATGTTTTCTTTGCTCTCCAACCACGAGGTAGCCATTTCCCCACATTTTTCTTAACTTGAGAGAGAAAGAGAGAGAGAGAGGATGAGAGGATGTACTTAGGTTATACAGATGGTCTTCTGTGGTTCTAACATGCTGTACAAAAGTAGCAATCTAAACTCTGCATCTCCCACTTGTCCACAGCCTCCCATAAATAAACCAAAACTTGCTGGCCAAAAGTAGTTTACTGCAAAGCTTTAGAAAAGTGAAGTGGATGCAGTGAATCTTTGCATGACAATAATTTGACATGATCAAAGTAAGAATATTCCAATTAATAATTTAATAGAACATTATTAGTGTAATATATCTTGAGCAAATATAACCCTTGAATCATGATAGTTCAGGTGCTGTGAGCACTTTAAGTTGAACATAAGTAATGTTGTAGACCTCCCTCTCTGTTCAGGAATGCTTGTTCCAGTTTGACATCTTTTTCCCACCTCTTTCATGATCATATCTGTCCAGAATGTGTATGTTGTTGCCTTTGACGGAGCATTCTTCAAAGGCAACAACAACATATACATTCCTCTATTACATTCAGGTGGAAAGGACAAGATTTTTGACTTGATGATATGTGTAGCAGCATTTTTTTTAAATACCGTAAGTTAACCCAGGTTAAAAACAAACAAACAAACAAACAAACAAAACATGGTTGTACATGTGTTTGTAGTACTACAGGAGTTTTTCCAAGCACATGCAACAATATCTTTAAATTAAGACCTGCAGACTAACAACCATCAGATAGTAATTCTGATTCCTGACTTTGCACTGCTGATTATTAGTCTTGCCACAGATGACTGCAGGTTCCACCAGCCTTAAACTCAGTCCCCGCTGATGTGTCTTTTTTAAAGAATAATTTATAATATTGACCCCCACTGAACATTTCAATATTTTGTAGTATAACAACCTGGATCTGAAAGGGATTTATTAAGATTATAAGACAGGAATCTCATCTCGTTATCTCTAGCTGCTTTATCCTGTTCTACAGGGTCGCAGGCAAGCTGGAGCCTATCCCAGCTGACTACGGGCGAAAGGCAGGGTACACCCTGGACAAGTCGCCAGGTCATCACAGGGCTGACACATGGACACAGACAACCATTCACACTCACATTCACACCTACGGTCAATTTAGAGTCACCAGTTAACCTAACCTGCATGTCTTTGGACTGTGGGGGAAACCGGAGCACCCGGAGGAAACCCACGCGGACAACATGCAGACTCCGCACAGAAAGGCCCTCGCTGGCCACGGGGATTGAACCCGGACCTTCTTGCTGTGAGGCGACAGTGCTATCCACTACACCGCCGTGCCGCCCAAGACAGGAATCTACACAAAATTAGCCATAACACTGAAATGGGTGAAAATCAAAAAAGTTGGCAAAATTATTGATGAATAAAAGTGTAAAAGTTGTGGGTACATATGTATTCAACTCTATAGCTGTGAAAAGGGTCCGATGTGACCAATATGGAATGTTTTCGTTTTGGCACAATGTTTGGCAGAAACTCAACATCATTCTCCCCACAGTAAAGCATCATTGTGGGAGCACTGTGTTGAGAGTTATGCTTGGCCCTCTTGGTTGCTTCTCTAACGAATGCCTTCCTTACCCAGCCACTGGCCACTGAGTCATGCTTGTCATTATGACCTGAGATGCAACCAAATACTGATTCATACCTTTTGAGACTGGGCTTTTTTGATAGCTCCTTCAGGCACACTGGTGTATTGGCTGCACTGTTGCCTCACAGCAAAAAGGTTCTGGGTTTGAGCCCAGCAGCCGAAGGGGGCCTTTCTGTGTGAAGTTTGCAGGTTCTCCCCATGTCTGTGTGGGTTTCCTCTGGGCGCTCCGGTTTCCCCCACAGTTCAAAGACATGTGGTTAGGTTAACATGGGGCAGCCTTGAGCTGAAGTGCCCTTGAGCAAGGCACATAACCTCCAATTGCTCCCCGAGTGCTGTAGCATAGCTGCCCACTGCTCTGGGTATGTGTGTGTGCTCATTGCTCACTTGTTTGTGCATATGTGTGTTCACTGCTTCAGATGGGTTAAATGCAGAGGTTAAATTTCACTGCGTGCTTACAGTGGTACTTGAAAGTTTGTGAACACTTTAGAATTTTTTATATTTCTGCATAAATATGACCTAAAACATCATCAGATTTTCACACAAATCCTAAAAGTAGATAAAGAGAACCCAGTTAAACAAATGAGACAAAATTATTATACTTTGTTATTTATTTATTGAGGAAAATGATCCAATATTACATATCTGTGAGTGGCAAAAGTATGTGAACCTCTAGGATTAGCAGTTAATTTGAAGGTGAAATTAGAGTCAGGTATTTTCATCAGTCAATGGGATGACAATCAGGTGTGAGTGGGCACCCTGTTTTATTTAAAGAACAGGGATCTATCAAAGTCTGATCTTCACAACACATGTTTGTGGAAGTGTATCATGGCACGAACAAAGGAGATTTCTGAGGACCTCAGAAAAAGCCTTGTTGATGCTCATCAGGCTGACAAAGGTTACAAAACTCTCTCTAAAGAGTTTGGACTCCACCAATCCACAGTCAGACAGATTGTGTACAAATGGAGGAAATTCAGGACCATTGTTACCCTCCCCAGGAGTGGTCCACCAACAAAGATCACTCCAAGAGCAAGGTGTGTAATAGTCGGTGAGGTCACAAATGACCCCAGGGTAACTTCTCAGCAACTGAAGGCCTCTCTCACATTGGCTAATGTTAATGTTCATGAGTCCACCATCAGGAGAACACTGAACAACAATGGTGTGCATGGCAGGGTTGCAAGGAGAAAGCCACTGCTCTCCAAAAAGAACATTGCTGCTCGTCTGCAGTTTGATAAAGATCCCGTGGACAACCCAGAAGGCTATTGGAAAAATGTTTTGCGGATGGATGAGACCAAAATAGAACTTTTTGCTTTAAATGAGAAGCGTTATGTTTGGAGAAAGGAAAACACTGCATTCTAGTATAGGGCAATTCCATGTAAATGTCAACCTCACCATGCAAAAATAAAGCAACATGTAATACATCAAAACCACTCCCAGAGATATCACCTAGGCCTGTATTTTACAGATGTGAATAAGTTGAACCAATTTGTCACAAGAATTGTTCCCTTCGCCTTCACTACTTTAGCTAATGACACGAATAACTTTGATCATGTACAATTCTATATTATTGCCACAAGCCACAGAAATGTATGCTAAAATCCACAAAACAGCAAAACAATAGCCATCCTAAATATTATTTAAGAACTTTGATAGTTTTAGCTGATATTTAGAGAGTTTTTCAAAGGGTTATGGTGGTTAAATTGCTGATTTTCTAAACATATGCCATGTCTATTTAGAGCAATTCCAGCGTTATGGACGTGACACTTGAACTCAAAATGGCAACAAATGACCCAGTGCATGTTTTATTGTCTCCCAGTATTTAAACAGGTGTTGCATATTTTAAGGCTGTACCATACTGGAGAACTGATAGAACAAGAACAATTCCCATAGTACATCTAGGGCATGCCAGAAAATGCCAATAAAAGATGCGTTATGGATGTGACAGAAAAAGTATCACTTTTCTTGGGTGACTGTACATTTTTATCAAACTTTGTGAAATTGTAAACCTAATGTCGAAATGGAGATATCCATTTGATAAAGGGGTCCAAGGTGAATATTAAAAAATCTTTGTTTAAAATATTTTGTATTTTATGCAGAGTTTCAGAAGGAAAAGTCAGCATTATGGATGTGACGAAATTCTGTTATGGATGTGACACGAGAACCTTATCCCATCTGTGAAACATGGTGGTGGTAGTATCATGGTTTGGGCCCGTTTTGCTGCATCTGGGCCAGGATGGCTTGCCATCATTGATGGAGCAATGAATTCTAAATTATACCAGCTAATTCTTAAGGAAAATGTCAGGACATCTGTCCATGAACTGAATCTCAAGAGAAGGTGGGTCATGTAGCAAAACATCAACCCTAAGCACACAAGTCATTCTACCAAAGAATGGTTAAAGAAGAATAAAGTTAATATGTTTTGGAATGGCCAAGTCAAAGTCCTGACCTTAATCCAATCGAAATGTTGTGGAAGGACCTGAAGCGAGCAGTTCATGTGAGGAAATCCACCAACATCCCAGAGTTGAAGCTGTTCTGTACGGAGGAATGGGCTAAAATTCCTCCAAGCTGGTGTGCAGGACTGATCAACAGTTATCGGAAACGTTTCATTTCAGTTATTGCTGCACAAGGGGGTCACACTAGATACTGAAAGCAAAGGTTCACATACTTTTGCCACTCACAGATATGTAATATTGGATAATTTTCCTCAATAAATAAATGGCCAAGTATAATAATTTTGTCTCATTTGTTTAACTGGGTTCTCTTTTTTATCTTCTCTTTATTGAAGCTTTTTCATCATGGTACAAAAATGTGCACACAAAAACAAAAGAACAAACAAACATCAGAGGACATCATATACGTCACTGTACCAAACTAAATAATCATATATCTATATTGAAATAATTTATGAAGGACTGCCAAGTTGAGTACAAAACATTAGATTTCCCCTTCAATAAATATTTAATTTTCTCCAATTTTAAATGTCCCAAAATATCTTTCACTAAGGCCAAGTGTGGGGGGGTGTTCTGCTTCCAGTATAATAAAATCAGTCTCCGTGCCATTAAAGTCACAAAATGGATCATTCTATCCTGCGTGTCCGACAGTTGCACAGCAACCGGCCCCACACCAAATAGAGCCAAAACTGGGTCTGGCTTGATTTGTTTTTTCAAAATTTTGGAAATGGTTTGAAAAATAGTGTTCCAATATGTTATAATGTATGGACAATTCCAAAACATATGTGCTAGTGAGGCCAGTCTAACTGGGTTCTCTTTATCTACTTTTAGGACTTGTGTGAAAATCTGATGATGTTTTAGGTCATATTTATGCAGAAATATAGAAAATTGTAAAAGGTTAACAAACTTTCAAGCACCACTGTGTCTGTGCTTAAGTGTACACTTAAGTCTGTGCTTAAGTGTACGTGTGACAAAGGCTTCTTCGCTTGGCTTCTTCATCTTCTTGATGCTGTTAACATAAGTAAGGCCAAGTTTACATTAGACCGTATCGGTCTCGTTTTCTTCGCGGATGCACTGTCCGTTTACATTAAACCGCCTGGAAACGCCGGGAAACGGGAATCCGCCAGGGTCCACGTATTCAATCCAGATCGTGTCAGCTCCGGTGCTGTGTAAATATTGAGAATACGCGGATACACTGTGCTGAGCTCTAGCTGGCGTCGTCATTGGACAACGTCACTGTGACGTCCACCTTCCTGATTCGCTGGCGTTGGTCATGTGACGCGACTGCTGAAAAACGGCGCGGACTTCCGCCTTGTATCACCTTTCATTAAAGAGTATAAAAGTATGAAAATACTGCAAATACTGATGCAAATACTGCCCATTGTGTAGTTATGATTGTCTTTAGGCTTGCCATCCTTCCACTTGCAAGTGGTAAGTGATATGCGCTGGGATCACGCACACAGCGGCTCAGTCCCAAATCACAGCTTGTGCACTACACTCGCGCGCTCTGTGAGCTGCGCAAGGCCGGAGTGCGCACCCTCCAGAGGGCACTCGCTGTTCAGGGCGGAGTGATTTGGAGCGCAGGATGCCTGCGGAGCCAAGCGTATCCGTGTATTGGTGTTGCTGTGTGCACGCAAATCGTATATTGGTGTTGCTGTGTGCACACTAATCGTTTTAAAAACGTTAATCTGATGATCCGCTGATACGGTCTAATGTAAACATGGGCTAAGTGGCAATGAATACTTATGCAAAGCACTGCAAAAGAGATGCTTCAGGGCTACTACACAGATCCCACATCTCTCGATGCTTCCCCATCATATCACCACTCTAAAATACAGTGGTTTCAGTGGCCCCGACTTAAACAAATAATAATTTAAACTGTCTCTTATAATTGTGCTTGTGTTTATACACTGAAAATTAGAGAAATCTGAGGCCTGTCACTCAACTTCTCACTGCTACTGCACAGGATTTTAAACTGTACGTGAACTTCACTTTCAGTTTAAACCCACAGTCTATAAATGAACATACTATTTTGAGTATGTTGTTTTATAGCCTTTGACTAAGGGTACCATTTGTTGGATACACTCCAAGTACAAGCTCATAAGTGTCTCATTTTGTGAACCAAAGCCTTAGAATAAAATTTTATCTCCAGTTTACTGAATTTAATGATATATAATTATATGTTAGCAAACAGTATAATACCCTATTTAATAATATACATTATACCTTAGCTAACATTACCCAGTAATATATTTTTTAATGTCTCTTCTTTAAAATTGCTGCTCTCAAAATATGCTGGCACTGCTGCTGTAAAGAAAAGCAGGCATTTTCATCTTTTAAAATCATCCAACCATATGCTTTTACTGTAACTTTCATAAAGTTACATGGACTTGATTTTATCCAATCCAAGCTTCCCCCCCCCAAGTAAATAAATTCTTGATTACCACAGCAACCTGTATAAGAACTTTTAGATTTTGCAACACATCATTAAATTATACCATGGTAAGCATGTTTTAAAATGCTTAAATACAATGAAGCCAGTTTTTAAAAAATAATTCCTGCTTCTTTTAAGATGTTTAAGTTGAATATTGCGCCTTAGATGTTGAATAAATCTTCACAGGCATAAATGACAATGGATCATTGGGGAATACACCTGTGGCAGCGGGGGCGTGGTCAAGCGTTGGTCTGTGACCGGAGGGCGGATTCAGGGAAGGTAAGTGGCAGAATCACTACACCTGATGTCAATTAACCTGTGTTTGTGTGTCTTCCCAGCGACCACGCCCTGAATAAGGAGAGAGAGAGCAGAGGAAGTGAGCTCTCTCCCCAACCAGATGACTTGTGTGTGTGTGTCTGTGTGTATGGCTGGGAGAGTGGATTTTGCATCTGAAAAGAGCAAAATAAAACAGTTTCTTGAACTTTATTTTGGCCTGCCATCTTTGTGCTCCTCCCCCTCCTATGAACTGCTACAGTGGTGCCGAAACCCGGAACCGAGCACAGGAAAAGAACAGCCCCATGGAGTCCTCCCCCTTCGCAGACCTGGTCCATGCCCTCGCCACAGCCCAGCAGAGCCAGCACCAGGCGCTAGTCACCCTCCGGAAGGAGCAAGAGCACCGGTTCGAGGCCCTGGTGTTGGCGCAGCAGGAAGATCGACAGGCGTTCCAGCACCTCCTCGCGTCAGCGGGGTCCATCACCTCCACCGCCGCGGGCCCTTCTCCCCTCACCCTAACTAAGATGGGCCCGCATGACGACCCCGAGGCCTTCCTCGCGCTCGAGCAGGCAGCAGAGGCCTCAGGCTGGCCGGTGGAACAGCGTGCGGCGTGCCTCCTCCCCCTGCTAACGGGCGAGGTGCAGCTGGCTGCGCTACAGCTCCCCGCTGACCGCTGGCTGGCCTACGCAGACCTTCACCGGGCCATCCTCCAGCAGGTGGGGCGCACCCCCGAACAGCAGCGACAGCGCTTCCACGCTCTGCGTCTGGAGGAAGTCGGCTGGCCGTTCGTGTTTGGCCAGCAGCTCCGGGACGCCTGCTGGCGGTGGTTGAGGGCCGACACCCGCTACACCGAGGGAATCATCGATCAGGTGGTGCTGGAGCAGTTCATCGCCCGCCTACCAGAGGGGACCGTGGAGTGGGTCCAATGCCACCGCCCGGCGTCGCTGGATCAGGCCATCGAGTTGGCGGAGGACCATTTGGTGGCTGTTCTGATGGCAGGACAGCGGACATCCTCTTCTTCCCTCTCCTCTCTCTCTCTCTCCCCCCTTTACGTTGCAGATGGATGTGTCAGACAGAGGGCTGGGGGCCGTTCTGTCCCAGGAGGTGGAGGGGGAGGACCACCCTGTGCTGTACATAAGCAGGAAGCTGTCGGTGCATGAGGGGTGCTACAGCACCATCGAAAAGGAGTGCCTGGCGATCAAGTGGGCAGTCCTTGCCCTCCGCTACTACCTCCTGGGGCGCCCTTTCACCCTCTGTTCGGACCACACGCCCCTCCAGTGGCTCCACCGCATGAAAGATGCCAATGCGCGGGCCACCCGTTGGGATCTGGCTCTCCAGCCCTTTAATTTCAAGGTGGTCCACAGGCCGGGGGCGCAGATGGTCGTGGCGGACTTCCTCTCCCATCAAGGGGGGGGGGGTCGGCTGCAGGCCGGACAGCCGCCCGGCCTGAGTCGGGCGGTGGGGGTATGTGGCAGCGGGGGCATGGTCAAGCGTTGGTCTGTGACCGGAGGGCGGAGTCAGGGAAGGTAAGTGGCAGAATCACTACACCTGATGTCAATTAACCTGTGTTTGTGTCTTCCCAGTGACCACGCCCTATATAAGGAGAGAGAGAGAGCAGAGGAAGTGAGCTCTCTCCCCAACTAGACGACTTGTGTGTATGTGTGTGTGTGCGCGCGCGTGTGCGTGCATGGCTGGGAGAGTGGATTTTGCATCTGAAAAGAGCAAAATAAAACAGTTTCTTGAACTTTATTCTGGCCTGCCGTCTTTCTGTGCTCCTCCCCCTCCTACGAACTGCTTACAACACCATATAAGAAATGCATGTCAGCACAATCTCAGTTACAGTAAACATGACTGAGCTAGGTATTTTAAAATTAATTTTTAGGTAAAAGTTTTATGGTTGAAAAAAGTTATAAAAAAGTTTTTAGTCTGATTTTGAGACATTTAGAAGTTTTATAGTTTTAGTCTAGAATGTGGATCGTTTTTGAGGAGTTTTTGTTAAAGTTGCAATTGAATGTCAATAATATTTTTTCTTAATTTAAGAATTAAAATAAACACTGAATACATCCTGAAAAAAAATCAATGTTATAGAAAATATTAAAAACATTTAATGTCAGAAATGGGCCTTTAAAAATACCCCATTTTATGAAAAACACTACCCATTATGGTCTACTGTCATGTACAGTGGGTACGGAAAGTATTCAGACCCCTTTAAATTTTTCACTGTTTGTTTCATTGCAGCCATTTGCTAAAATCAAAAAAGTTCATTTTATTTCTTATTAATGTACACTCAGCACCCCATCTTGACAGGAAAAAACAGAAATGTAGAAATTTTTGCAAATTTATTAAAAAAGAAAAACTGAAATATCACATGGTCATAAGTATTCAGACCCTTTGCTCTGACACTCATATTTAACTCACATGCTGTCCATTTCTTCTGATCCTCCTTGAGATGGTTCTACTCCTTCATTGGAGTCCAGCTGTGTTCAATTAAACTGATTGGACTTGATTAGGAAAGGCACACACCTGTCTATATAAGACCTTACAGCTCACAGTGCATGTCAGAGCAAATGAGAATCATGAGGTCGAAGGAACTGCCCAAGGAGCTCAGAGACAGAATTGTGGCAAGGCACAGATCTGGCCAAGGTTACAAAAGAATTTCTGCAGCACTCAAGGTTCCTAAGAGCACAGTGGCCTCCATAATCCTTAAATGGAAGAAGTTTGGGACGACCAGAACTCTTCCTAGACCTGGCCGTCCAGCCAAACTGAGCAATCGTGGGAGAAGAGCCTTGGTGAGAGAGGTAAAGAAGAACCCAAAGATCACTGTGGCTGAGCTCCAGAGATGCAGTAGGGAGATGGGAGAAAGTTCCGCAAAGTCAACCATCACTGCAGCCCTCCACCAGTCGGGGCTTTATGGCAGAGTGGCCCGACGGAAGCCTCTCCTCAGTGCAAGACATATGAAAGCCTGCATAGAGTTTGCCAAAAAACACATGAAGGATTCCCAGACTATGAGAAATAAGATTCTCTGGTCTGATGAGACGAAGATTGAACTTTTTGGTGTTAATTCTAAGCGGTATGTGTGGAGAAAACCAGGCACTGCTCATCACCTGCCCAATACAATCCCAACAGTGAAACATGGTGGTGGCAGCATCATGCTATGGGGGTGTTTTTCAGCTGCAGGGACAGGACGACTGGTTGCAATTGAAGGAAAGATGAATGCGGCCAAGTACAGAGATATCCTGGAAGAAAACCTCTTCCAGAGTGCTCAGGACCTCAGACTGGGCCGAAGGTTCACCTTCCAACAAGACAATGACCCTAAGCACACAGCTAAAATAACAAAGGAGTGTGTAGCGGTTCTTGCACAAGGGTGGAGCACAGAAGACGGCAGGACAGAGTTCAGGTTGATATAGCGTTTTTATTGTTACACTTTTCAGTCTAACAACTATGAAATGTACAGACACACACACACTGGCGTCTGGTTCGGGGAAGAGCTCCCTCTGCTCTCACTCTCCCTCCTTAAGTAGGGCGCAGTCACTGGGAAGACACACAAACAGGTTAATTGCTCTCAGGTGTAGTGATTCTGCCACTTACCTTCCCTGACTCCGCCCCCCGTCACAGACCAGCGCTTGACCACGCCCCTGCTGCCACATACCCCCACCGCCCGACTCAGGCCGGGCGGCTGTCCGGCCTGCAGCCGACTCCCCCCCCCCTTGACGGGAGAGGAAGTCCGCCACGACCATCTGCGCCCCCGGCCTGTGGACCACCTTGAAATTAAAGGGTTGGAGTGCCAGATACCAACGGGTGATCCGCGCGTTGGCATCCTTCATGCGGTGGAGCCACTGGAGGGGCGCGTGGTCCGAACAGAGGGTGAAAGGGCGTCCCAGCAGGTAGTAACAGAGGGCGAGGACCGCCCACTTGATCGCCAAGCACTCTTTCTCGATGGTGCTGTAGCGCCCCTCATGCACTGACAGCTTTCTGCTGATGTACAAGACTGGGCGGTCCTCCCCCTCCACCTCCTGGGACAAAACAGCCTCCAGCCCTCTGCAACATAAAGGGGAGAGAGAAGTCAGGGGAGTGTAAAAGTGGCCCCCCACACAGTGCAGCCTTTACCTCAGAGAAAGCCCACTGGCATTGCTCCGTCCACTGGACTGGATCTGGTGCCCCCTTTTTAGTCAGATCAGTCAGCGGGCTGGTGACGTCCGAATAATTAGGTATAAACCTACGGTAATAGCCAGCCAGCCCCAGGAACTGTCTCACCCCCTTTTTGGTCTTGGGCCTCGGGCAGGCCGCAATTGCTGCCGTCTTATTAATTTGGGGACGCACCTGCCCGTTGCCCAAGTGGAAGCCCAGATACCGTACTTCCACCCGCCCAATCGCATACTTCTTTGGGTTGACTGTGAGCCCCGCTCGCCTCAGCGACCTAAGGACGGCCCTCAGATATTCGAGATGCCTTGGCCAGTCATTACTATAGACGATGATGTCATCAAGGTAAGCGGCCGCATAAGTGGCGTGGGGGCGGAGGACCCTGTCCATCAGCCGCTGAAACATAGCGGGCGCCCCAAACAGCCCAAAAGGAAGTGTGACGAATTGGTGCAATCCGAACGGTGTGGAAAAGGCCGTTTTTTCTTGGGATAGTGGAGTCAAGGGGATCTGCCAGTATCCCTTTGTCAAATCCAGTGTCGAATAAAAGCGAGCCGTGCCTAGTCGATCAAGCAACTCATCAATCCGAGGCATTGGGTACGCGTCAAATTTAGACACCACGTTGACTTTTCTATAGTCCACACAGAACCGGACCGACCCGTCGGCCTTGGGTACCAAGACCACCGGGTTGCTCCAGTCACTGTGGGACTCCTCGACGATGCCCATTTTGAGCATGGCCTCGAGTTCTTCCCGAACCACCTTTTTTTTGTGTTCAGGTAGCCTGTAAGGGCAGCTACACACTACCACCCCCGGGGGCATCTCTATGTGGTGCTCTATGAGGTCAGTGCGCCCGGGCAGGGGCGAGAACACATCCGAAAACTCGGTCTGCAACTGGGCGACCTCCGCGAGTTGGGTCGGGGAGAGGTGGTCTCCACAGGGGACCGGAGGGATACATGATGCTAATGCCCCTTTCTGAACTTCCGGCCCCAGCTCCGCCTTCTCCGGAACCACCGACACCAACGCCACAGGGACCTCCTCATTCCAGAGTTTAAGCAGATTGAGGTGGTAAATCTGTAGCGCCCCACCCCTGTCCGTTCGCCTCACCTCATAGTCGACGTCCCCGACTCTCCGTGTGACCTCAAAGGGTCCTTGCCACTTGGCGACCAATTTGGAGCTCGATGTGGGCAACAGTACGAGTATTTTATCTCCCGGTGCGAACTTCTCTAAGGCACATACCCTTGTTGTACAGGCGGGTTTGCCGTTCTTGGGCCTGCCGCAAATTCTCCTGGGTTAGGTGGGTGAGGGTGTGGAGTTTTGCGCGCAGGTCCATAACGTATTGAATTTCGTTTTTGCTTTGTGAAGGTCCCTCCTCCCAATTTTCCCGCAGCACATCTAGGATGCCGCGCGGCTTACGCCCATATAATAATTCAAACGGGGAGAACCCCGTGGAGGCTTGGGGGACCTCTCGCACTGAAAACAGCAAGGGCTCGAGCCACTTATCCCAATTACGTGCGTCCTCACTTACGAATTTTTTAATTATATTCTTGAGGGTGTGGTTGAACCGTTCAACTAAACCGTCCGTTTGTGGGTGATACACGCTGGTGCGGATCGGCTTAATCCCCAATAACCCATACAGTTTGCGCAGTGTCTGACATAAACGTGGTGCCTTGGTCAGTCAGAATCTCTTTCGGGATTCCAACTGGGGAGATAACGCGGAAGAGTGCCTCCTCAATACTGCGTGCTGGGATATTGCGCAGAGGCACTGCTTCCGGGTATCGCGTTGCATAGTCCACCAGAACTAATATAAAGCGGTACCCTCGTGCTGACCGATCTAATGGCCCGACGAGATCCATCCCAACTCTTTCGAATGGGGTCTCGATTAATGGTAGAGAGTGTGGAGTTTTGCGCGCAGGTCCATAACGTATTGAATTTCGTTTTTGCTTTGTGAAGGTCCCTCCTCCCAATTTTCCCGCAGCACATCTAGGATGCCGCGCAGCTTATGCCCATATAATAATTCAAACGGGGAGAACCCCGTGGAGGCTTGGGGGACCTCTCGCACTGAAAACAGCAAGGGCTCGAGCCACTTATCCCAATTACGTGCGTCCTCACTTACGAATTTTTTAATTATATTCTTGAGGGTGTGGTTGAACCGTTCAACTAAACCGTCCGTTTGTGGGTGATACACGCTGGTGCGGATCGGCTTAATCCCCAATAACCCATACAGTTTGCGCAGTGTCTGACATAAACGTGGTGCCTTGGTCAGTCAGAATCTCTTTCGGGATTCCAACTGGGGAGATAACGCGGAAGAGTGCCTCCTCAATACTGCGTGCTGAGATATTGCGCAGAGGCACTGCTTCCGGGTATCGCGTTGCATAGTCCACCAGAACTAATATAAAGCGGTACCCTCGTGCTGACTGATCTAATGGCCCGACGAGATCCATCCCAACTCTTTCGAATGGGGTCTCGATTAATGGTAGAGGGCGCAAAGGCGCTTTTGGAATGGCCGCTGGATTTACTAACTGGCATTCGCGGCACGCCGTACACCACCTACGAACGTCGCCCCGAATCCCCGGCCAATAGAATCGGGCCATTATTCGGGCTAGTGTCTTATCCTGCCCTAAGTGTCCAGCCATGGGATTAAAGTGAGCCGCCTGGAATACCAATTCCCGGCGGCTCTTTGAAATTAAAAGCTGCATGACTTGCTCTTTCATCTGAGTGTCCTGCGTCACTCGGTATAATCTATCCTTCATAATAGAAAAATAGGGGAAGGACGGGGTGCCGTTCGGCGGGAGCGTTTGACCATTGATTACTCACTCTCACTTGGTCAAACACATGCCGCCAGAGTCTCGTCCCGTGACTATTCTAACGGGAAATCCGCAAGGGATTCCCCGAGAGAGAGAGGAGGAGCCTGTGGCTCCTCACTCCGACGCGGAGATGATGTAGACGGCTCTGTGGCAGCTGCTCCCGCCAAGGGGACACCGGGACCTCCCCCTGCTGACGTATGGCAGGACCCACTCGTTACTAAACGGCTCATCAACTCCCCGAATCCCGGCCAATCAATCCCCAAAATGATCGAGTGGGTGAGGCGAGGATTAACCACCACCTTTACTATAAATTTTTCCCCTCGGAAGAAAATGTGGACCGACACCAAAGGGTAGCTGTGAACATCCCCTTGCACACACAACACCTTCACCCCCTGTGCTTCCCCCAATGCCTCGTTTTGCACCAGGCTTTGGTGAATTGAGGTTTGATTACAACCGGAATCCACCAACGCCTGATATGTAGCCCCTTGAATACTCACCGGTATGCTATACGCTCCGGCCCGATTGAGGGCGGCTTCTGGCGCGTCGGGGATCCGAACCACCGTGCCCACCTCCATTGCTGTGCACTGCTGTTGGAGGTGGCCTGGCTCCCCGCAGCGCCAGCAAACCAGCCCGGGCTTCCTCTCTGCACCGGTGTTCTGGGGCTCACTCACCTGAGGGGGAGGAGAGACAGACACAGAACGGAGAAACGGGAGGGCACCGCGGGTGCGGCAGGCCGGCTGGGGTGGTGCTGGCCCCCGCCTCCACGGTGGGGGAATGGGGCGAGGACGGGACACAGGAGGAGGGGGAGAGAGAGAGAAGAGAAGAGGAGAGGCTATCTGCTGTCCTGCCGCCGGAACAGCCGCCAAATGGTCCTCCGCCAGCTCGATGGCCTGATCCAGCGACGCTGGGCGGTGGCACTGGACCCACTCCGCGGTTCCTGTTGGCAAGCACGCGATGAACTGCTCCAGCACCACCTGGTCGACGATCCCCTCGGTGTCGCAGTTGTCGGCCCTCAGCCACCGCCAGCAGGCGTCCCGGAGTTGCCGGCCAAATGCGAATGGCCGGCCGACTTCCTCCAAGCGCAAAAGCGCTGGTGCTGCTGTTCAGGGGTGCGCCCCACACGCTGTAGGACGGCCCGGCGAAGGTCCGCGTAGGCCAGCCAGCCGGCGGTCAGCGGGGAGCTGTAGCGCGGCCAGCTGCGCCTCTCCCATTAGCAGGGGGAGGAGGCGCACCGCGCGCTGATCCATCGGACACCCCGAGGTCTCCGCAACTTGTTCAAAGAGCGTGATGAAAGCCTCGGGGTCATCCTGCGGGCCCATCTTTGTCAGGGTGAGGGGGGACGGGCCCACGGTGGGAGCGTCGGTAAACCCCGCCGACGCGAGGAGGTGCCAGAACGCCTGTCGATCCTCTTGCTGGGCCAACACCAGGGCCTCGAATCGCTGCTCCTGCTCCTTACGGAGCGTGACTAGCACCTGGTGCTGGCTTTGCTGGGCCGTGGCGAGGGCGTGGACCAGGTCGGCGAACGGGGAAGACTCCATGGGGCGGTTCGGTGTCTGCGCTCCAGGTCCCAGGTTTCAGCACCACTGTAGCGGTTCTTACACAAGGGTGGAGCACAGAAGACGGCAGGACAGAGTTCAGGTTGATATAGCATTTTTATTGCTACACTTTTCAGTCTAACAACTATGAAATGTACAGACACACACACACACTGGCGTCTGGTTCGGGGAAGAGCTCCCTCTGCTCTCGCTCTCCCTCCTTAAGTAGGGCGCGGTCACTGGGAAGACACACAAACACAGGTTAATTGCTCTCAGGTGTAGTGATTCTGCCACTTACCTTCCCTGACTCCGCCCCCCTGTCACAGACCAGCGCTTGACCACGCCCCCGCTCCCACAGAGTGGCTTCGGAACAACTCTGTGACCATTCTTGACTGGCCCAGCCAGAGCCCTGACCTAAACCCAATTGAGCATCTCTGGAAAGACCTGAAAATGGCTGTCCACCAACGTTCACCATCCAACCTGACGGAACTGGAGAGGATCCCCAAATCCAGGTGTGAAAAACTTGTTGCATCATTCCCAAGAAGACTCATGGCTGTACTAGCTCAAAAGGGTGCAAAAGGGTGTACTACTCAATACAGAGCAAAGGGTCTGAATACTTATGACCATGTGATATTTCAGTTTTTCTTTTTTAATAAATTTGCAAAAATTTCTAAATTTCTGTTTTTTTCTGTCAAGATGGGGTGCTGAGTGTACATTAATAAGAAATAAAATGAACTTTTTTGATTTTAGCAAATGGCTGCAATGAAAGAGTGAAAAATTTAAAGGAGTCTGAATACTTTCCGTACCCGTCTCGTCTCGTCTTCTTCCGCTTATCCAGGGCCGGGTCACGGAGGCAGCAGTCTGAGCATGGAAGCCCAAACTTCCCTTTCCCCAGACACCTCGGCCAGCTCCACGGGAAGAACACCGAGGTGTTCCCAGGCCAGCCGAGAGACATAGTCCCTCCAGCGTGTCCTGGGTCTTCCCCGGGGCCTCCTCCTGGGGGGACATGCCTGGAACACCTCCCCAGGGAGGTGTCCAGGAGGCATCCGAAAGAGATGCCCAAGCCACCTCAGCTGATTCCTCTCGATGTGGAGGAGCAGCGGCTCTACTCTGAGCTCCTCCCGAGTGACTGTGCTTCTCACCCTAAGGGAGCGCCCAGCCACCCTGTGAAGGAAATTCATTTTGGCCGCTTGTATCTGCGATCTTGTTCTTTCGGTCATTACCCAAAGCTCATGACCATAGGTGAGAGCCGGAACGTAGATCGACAGGTAAATCGAGAGCTTTGCCTTTTGGCTCAGCTCCTTCTTCACCACAATGGACCGGTAAAGCGACCGCATCACTGTGGAGGCCGCACCGATCCGCCTGTCGATCTCACGCTCTATCCTTCCCTCACTCGTGAACAAGATCCCGAGATTAGTTTTTTTTTTTTCTTTTTTATCAGACATCTAATTTTTGGGTTTGTTTACCGGACATGTTTCGACGTACAACTTCCGTCTTCCTCAGAGTGTCACCGGATGTTAATTGGTGACGCATCTTTTATCAGCTGCTGTTTCTGAAGGCGTGGCCTTCCTGTCTGGTTTGACAGGTCGGTCACGCCTTATACTGTCTGTTCGTCCCCTGCAAGATGTCACTCCAGGTATGGGAGAGCATGTATGCTCCCTCATCCCGGTTGATGGTCCTCGGGCTTCGCTTACGGATCTCTATGGCCTCCCTGATCCAGCGCTGATGTTTGTTATCTTCTGTGCGGATGACTCTGGCATTCCCCCAGTCCATAATGTGATTTTCCCTTTTACAATGATCTGTTATAGCTGACTTATAATTTTCCTGTTGTGCCTTTTCTTTTATTGTTCGGGTTTGTCTTGTAGCTGTCTCCTTTTCGCACTCTTTCTTATGTTCATGTTTTCTTGTGTTGAAACTCCTTCCTGTCTCCCCAATATAAGTTTTATTGCATAATTTACATGGAATCTCATATATGGTGTTGCATCTGTTGTCCGGATGTATTCTGTCTTTGGGATGAACCAGGATCTGACGGAGTGTTGTGTGTGGTTTGACAGGTGTGTTAATGTTGTGTTTCCTCATTACTCTTTGAATGCGTTCAGTTATTCCCCTGATGTATGGTAATGTAACTACTCCCCTGTGTTCTTGTTTGTTAGTTTGTTTTTTCTCTTTCTTCTGTGTTTTGTTGTTCTTAACCTGTTCCACCCCTTTGGATATTGCCCATTGTGGATATTGACATGCCTTCAGTGCGTGCTGTATATGTTGTTCCTCCTGTTCTTTGTCCTGTGGATCTGTAATTATTGCTGTGCGTTCATGTAATGTTCTAACTACGGATATTTTGTGCATTATGGGGTGTTCGGAAGTCCAGTTTAAATATTGGTCGGTATGTGTGGGTTTTCTGTGTACTTCCTGTCAAACCAGACAGGAAGGCCACGCCTTCAGAAACAGCAGCTGATAAAAGATGCGTCACCAATTAACATCCGGTGACACTCTGAGGAAGACGGAAGTTGTACGTCGAAACATGTCAGGTAAACAAACCCAAAAATTAGATGTCTGATAAAAAAGAAAAAAAAAACTAACTATATTTAATATAAGACATAATGAACGTAATCGAAAGAAGATCCCGAGATACTTGAACTCCTCCACTTGAGGCAGGACTTCTCCACCAACCTGGAGAGGGCAAGCCACCCTCTTCTGGTCGAGAACCATGTCCTCTGACTTGGACGTGCTGATTCTCATCCCAGCCACTTCACACTCAACTGCAAACTGCCCCAGTGCATGCTGAAGGTCCTGGTTTGAAGAAGCCAACAGGACAACATCATCTGCGAAAAGCAGAGACGAAATCCTGTGGTTCCCAAACAGGATTCCTTCCGGCCCCTGACTGTGCCTAGAAATTCTGTCCATAAAGATTATGAACAGAACCGGTGACAAAGGGCAGCCCTGACGGAGTCCAACATGCACTGGGAACAGGTCTGACTTACTGCCGGCAATGCGAACCAGACTCCTGCTCCATTCGTACAGGGACCGGACAGCCCTTAGCAAAGAGCCCCGAACCCCATACTCCTGAAGCACCCCCCACAGAATACCATGAGGGACACAGTCAAATGCCTTCTCCAAATCCACAAAGCACATGTGGACTGGTTGGGCAAACTCCCATGAACCCTCAAGCACCCTATGAAGGGTATAGAGCTGGTCCAGTGTTCCGCGACCAGGACGAAAACCGCATTGTTCCTCCTGGATCTGAGGTTCGACTAATGGCCGAATTCTCCTCTCCAGTACCCTGGAGTAAACCTTCCCTGGGAGGCTGAGAAGTGTGAATCCCCTATAATTGGAGCACACACTCTGGTCCCCTTTCTTAAAAAGAGGGACCACCACCCCAGTCTGCCACTCCAGAGGCACTGTCCCCGACCACCACGCGTTGTTGCAGAGGTGTGTCAGCCAAGACAGCCCCACAACATCCAGAGACTTGAGATACTCAGGGCGGATCTCATCCACCCCCGGTGCCTTGCCATCGAGGAGCTTGCTAACCACCTCAGTGACTTCGGCTTGGGTAATGGACGAGTCCACCTTTGAGTCATCAGCCTCAGCTTCCTCAATGGAAGACGTGACAGTGGGATTGAGGAGATCCTCGAAGTATTCCTTCCACCGCCCAACAATGTCCCCAGTCGAGGTCAACAGCTCCCCACCCGCACTGTAAACAGTGTTGGCAGAGTACTGCTTCCCCCTCCTGAGGTGCCAGACGGTTTGCCAGAATTTCTTCGAGGCCGTCCGATGGTCCTCCTCCATGGCCTCACTGAACTCCTCCCAGTTCCGAGTTTTTGCCTCCGCAACTGCCCGAGCTGCGGCACGCCTGGCCTGCCGATACCCATCAGCTGCCTCAGGAGTCCCGGAGGCCAACATGGCCCGATAGGACTCCTTCTTCAGCTTGACGGCATCCCTTACTTCCAGTGTCCACCACCGGGTTCGGGGATTGCCGCCACGACAGGCACCGGAGACCTTGCAGCCACAGCTCCGAACAGCCGCATCGACAATGGAGGCAGAGAACATGGTCTACTCAGACTCAATGTCCCCCGCCTCCCTCGGAAGCTGGGAGAAGCTCTCCCGGAGGTGGGAGTTAAAGACCTCCCTGACAGAGTGCTCGGCCAGATGTTCCCAGCAGACCCTCACCATACGTTTGGGCCTGCCAGGTCTGTCCGGCTTCCTCCTCCGCCAGTGGATCCAACTCACCATCAGGTGGTGATCAGTTGACAGCTCAGCCCCTCTCTTCACCCGAGTGTCCAAGACATAGGGCCAGAGATCCGATGAAACGACAACAAAGTCGATCATCGACCTCCGACCTAAGGTGTCCTGGTGCCATGTGCACTTATGGACACCCCTACGCTCGAATATGGTGTTCGTTATAGACGAACCGTGACTACCACAGAAGTCCAATAACAAAACACCACTCGGGTTCAGATCGGGGAGGCCGTTCCTCCCAATCACACCCCTCCAGGAGTCACTGTCGTCGCCCATGTGAGCGTTAAAGTCCCCCAGTAGAACAGTGGAGTCCCCAGTCTGAGCACCTCTCAGTATTTCTCCCAGGGACTCCAAGAAGGCCGGATACTCTGTACTGCTATTCGGCCCGTAGGCACAAACAACAGCAAGAGCCCTCTCCCTGATCCTAAGGCACAGAGAGGCGACCCTCTCGTTCACTGGGGCAAACTCCAACACATGGCGGCTGAGCTGGGGAGCTATAAGCAAGCCCACACCAGCCCGCCGCCGTTCACCATGGGTGACTCCAGAGAAGTGGAGAGTCCAGCCCCTCTCGAGGAATTGGTTCTGGAGCCCAAGCTGTGCATGGAGGTGAGCCTGACTATCTCTAGCCAGTACCTCTCAACCTCCCGCACAAGTTCAGGCTCTTTCCCTCCCAGCGAAGTGGCATTCCATGTCCCAACAGCTAGCCGCTGTGTTCGGGGATCAGGTCGTCGAGGCCCCTGCCTTCGACTGCCGCCCAATCCACATTGCACCAGCCCACTACGGCTACCTCTGTGGGTGGTGAACCGACAAAGGCCCGGCCACCAAGCGCCAGTCTGGGATTGCTAGGTCACAGGATGGTAGAGAGAGAAAGAGATGAACAATGGACAAGTTATTTAACCCTCCACAGGCCACCTTAGGAAAGAAGAAACTGTTTTTTTTTTACAGTTATACTTCATCCAGCATTTTACCTTTGTTTTAGAAAAATTTTTTATATATATATATATATATATATATATATACACACTGTATATATTTTTTTCTAAAACAAAGGTAAAATGCTGGATGAAGTATAACTGTAAAACAGTTTCTTCTTTCCTAAGGTGGTCTGTGGAGGGTTAAATACTGTAACTTGTCCATTGTTCATCTCTTTCTCTCTCTACCATCCTGTGACCTAGCAATCCCAGACCAGTGTTTTCCTTTGTCTCTGCTAAGAATTATGCCCAAATCAGACAGACAATAAATGATATTCTTTACACAGACTTCCTACAGTAAAAAAAAGGTAGGACTAAATCTACTGTATTATTATGCCCTGTAAGTTCATGCATATGTATACAGTGCCCTCCATGGTTATTGGCATAAAGATTAGTAAAACAGGTGAGAAAAATATCCACCTTTTGGTGAGGTTGCGTCATCTCACATTGAAAAAATGAGAAAAATCCAACTTTTAATTGAAATAAATTTATTCAGAGAAAAACAAATCCCTCATCAATAAATAATTATTTTTCAACTAAAGCATGTGTCACTATTATTGTCACCTCCAGAAATTATAGTAAACACAATGTACCTGAAGCATGTTTTCCATTTAAATTGTACATTTTTGAGTTGATTGGAGTGTGTAGGAACTTTCCAGCTGTCATCCATGACTTCCTGATTCAACGAAGTACAAATATGAGGTAACAGAGAGGCCAAATTCCATTAGTCTTCCATCAACATGGGAAAGATAAGAGAACACAAACCAAATGAGGGAGAAATATGTCGACCTTCATAAGCCAGGGAACAGTTATATTAAAAAAATTGCTACTTAAATGAAAATGTCCATTTCAACTGTTAGAGCAATAATTAAAAAGTGGATACCAACTGGAACTGTTACAAACTTGTCTGGAAGAGGACCCAAGTTTATTTTGCCCCCATGTACAGTGAGGAGGAGGGTAAGAGAGACAAAAAAAAAATCCCCAAAGATCACTGTTGGTGAACTTCAAGGAAAAGTACAATCTTAGGATTTCTAAGTCTCTGAAACCACCATCAGACACCACCTCCATACCAGCAGATTATTTGGAAGGTATGCTAGGAAAAAAAAAGCCTTTTCTGTAAGTTAATCACAAACATAAGTGCCTGAAGTTTGCAAAATGCTGCGACAACTTTGACTGGAACCGTGTTCTCTGGTCTGATTTAACAAAAATGGAGCTGTTTGGCAATAAACACTCAAAGTGGGTTAGGTGTAAAAAGAAGGATGGCTATAATTAAAATAACCCAATCCCAACTGTAAAATATGGTGGAGGTTCTGTGATGTTTTGGGGCCGTTTTTCCTCCAAAGGCCCTGGAAACCTTGTGAGGGTACATGGCATTATGGACTCCATGAAATACCAGGACATTTTAAATCAAAATCTGTCTGCTTCTGCCAGGAAACAAAAACTGGGTCATCACTGGACCTTCCAGCAGGATAATGATCCGAAGCATATGTCCAAATCAACACAAAAATAGTTAGCTGACCACGGAATCAAGCTTCTGCCCTGACCATCTCAGTCCCCTGACCTGAACCCCACTGAAAACTCTGTGGTGTGAGCTGAAGAGGAGAGAGCACAAGAAAGGGCCGAGGACCCTGGATGATCTGGAGAGACTGTGTAAAAAGGAATGGTCTCAGATGCCCTGCTCCGTATCTCCAACCTTATAAAATGTTACAGGAGACTCAGTGCTGTTTTACTGGCAAAGGGAGGTTGTACAAAGTATTAAGTGCGGGGGTGCTAATAAAAGTGGCACATATGTTTTAGTTTAAAATAATTATTTCTTGATGAGGGATTTGTTTTTCTCTGAATACATTTATTTCCATTAAAGGTTAGATTTGTCTCATTTTTTTCAGTGTGAGATGAAGTTACTTCACCAAAAGGTGGCTTGTTTCTAACCCTTTTCTACTAATCTTTACAAGAGGGGCCAGTAATAATGGAGGGCACTTATACGTGCAAAGAAATACTATGGAGCAAAGATGCCTTCAAAGATAATTAAATTAAAGGTTTCTACATTAAAAAAATACTATAAGGAGCAGCAAACAGTAATAAATGAAACACATTCATATTTAGTGTGACGACCCTTGCTTAAAAAAAAAAAAATCTTCCGTGGTTCAAGGTATTTTTCCTTGTGACAGTGCATGGATACTGTCGTTCAAGCAATGAAAAAGAAAGAATGAGATTACTTGTGTTTTTCATCTTTTATTGAGAAAAAAAATCTTTTAAATGTTCAACCCATCTGACACATCAACAATATTTGCAAAAGAGCAATTAAAAAAAATCAAACATTTAGCAGCTTGATCACATTTCAAAGCGGATTGAGAATTATGGTGCATAATGCATTTATTCAAAGCAAGTATGATAAAAACATAGAAAACAATTTCTCATTTTTGAACATTTTGAAGCAGTTTAGAACACTGCAACAGGGGTGGTCTGCTACTTATTTTGAATTTTTTTTTTTTGCCAGCTAAGCGACACTAAGCTCATAGTATTCATGGGGCGTATGTAAATTCCTGCTGTGTGCATCATCCACAGGGCTCCAGCAACAAATGTGACAAAATGTGACTCAACAAACAACAAAGTTGCATGTGATTCACAAAAATGACAAATGAGAACCTGAGCATGTAAAATAGCAGGATAGAAAAAAAATATAGAACGTTTAAGATTCTGCTTGATTTAGCAGTAGACACACATCATAGTCTATGCACAGGCTCCTCTCAGTATCACTGTACTGTGCTGTTAAACCTGGCAGAATGGAGAAGACAGGGACAAATCTCAGATCAGCTGCTGCTTTAATTTACACCAACTAGATTTTGTCAAAATATTTCCTGACCCTTTTTGAAAGCAGTATTTAAAAGATACATATCATTGGTCATGACTCAGTTTTCAAATGCTGGTGATGATGAAGTATTTTTAGTGCTACACTTAAATATATTATATTTAAGTATATTGGGTCAACATTGTTCCTTTTTGTCTCTTTAAATCTCTGTGGCTCAGCACAACATCATTTAGAGACATAACAGGCGGTTCTGATTCAAAACTATATACAGAAGCAAATGAACCCCTTCACCAGCTGCACCCATCTCCCCAGCTCTCACTCCCTCTCCTGCGTCTTCTCAGCTCTCCCATGCACTCTTTCACACATTCTCTCATTCCATGCCTTCTCCATCTCAAGTTTACATGTCTCAGCCGTCCAGACATGCTTCCTCTTGTCGCTATTAATCAAGAACGGGTTATGCTTTGCTTGCAGGACCTGAATGCTAGGACAACACTGAGCACACAGAATAGTGAACCTGAGCAAGGAAGCATGAACACAGTCAGTTTTAGTCTCAGCGCTTCAGCAGGGACTGAGGAATTCCCTGCTAAGGTGTTACATCAAATACTGTCCCACCTTCAGAAGTACCTTAACAAATACATTCCCTTATGGCAGCAGGGAAACACACTCCCCTCACTCTTTTAAATAACATGGCTATTATTTTTTTTTAGTGCACCGTGCCTTTGACTTTCCTCTTTCACCTGACGCAGGGTTTTTATCCATTTGTCTGTTATATTTCAAGAGCGATAGTCAATGTACAACCTCAGAATGTACAACCTCAGGCCAGGCAAGACTGCATTTTGCCAAACTTACAGAGCTTAAGCAATGAAAAATAAAAAAATCTAACCTTGTTAATTATGATACATACAGTAACAAGTGTATTAAGGGAGTCATTTCAGTTTGACTCCTGCTCATTAAAAGCAACAATAAATTAAGAGATAATGTGGCTAACTAATTTTCTTTAGTTTTGACGCAGTGTTTCAAAAATAGAGCACCACAAATATCGAACTGTTCTTTATTCATCTCTCTTCTATGAATTGAAAAAAAAAGCCTTTTCTCATCTGCAATGCTGACGTCATCTTGACCTTCTACAAAAATTACACACTAATCGGCCATACATTCACAATCTCAGTCCTTTTGTTGTTTATAACGATCATGGACTTGGTTAGTTCACAAAAGCAGAATGGTCAGCCTAATTCCCTTCACATTCTGCATTAGGCACTTAGAATGAATGTTTCACATATACAAATATAGACAGAACTACTTCCAAATTTGGGCAATAAAAAGAGACAATCATAAAATCTTTGGTTTTGTAAACACTTATCAAGAATATGACCTTCTTCTAAGACTTATTTTTACCATTTTAAACAAGTTGTCCCCTCACCTTTTTGTGTCAGATCAAAAGTAGGAGCTTAAAGAAGACCCCGGTTCTTTTTTTTTGTCCTCTGTAACTTTGCACATGGACCACATGAAGAAAGGCTACTGTACCCACATGGTCAGCATGGGAGCGTTCCACAAAACAGCACTAACGAAGCCAGTCTTTGGTCCATGCCAGCCAGTCGGATGCCAGGTGTTTAACAACTGCCCATTGATTGCATTCTCTAGGACTGTTAGACTGCTTCAGAAAAAGCTCTAAAGATCCTTCCAGAGATGGAAGGGCATGGGTATGTTAGGGTCACACTGAACATCTGTTAGCAAAGCTTGCCAAAATTACAATTAGGACAGGGATACTGTCAGCTGACTCATTTACCCCTTATAATTCAAATTTTGCTTTAATATGCACTCTGGAAATCATGGGGCTTTTAATTCAGAGCAAGAAAGCACAGTCATTTTGCTCAGGCTTCTTTGAAATGCTCTGGACAAATTTGCAAATCTGATTCAGCTTCTGTATGAAAACACAACCTTTTTTTCCTTTCTCTTATTCTCGAATTCACCATGCGCTCAGTTGCAGGGTAACCAGGTTGAGTATGTGTGCTGCTGGCAAGCAAACACTGGCTGCACCTGGGCAATATAGTAATTGCTGAAGTTGGCATCGGCTACATAAGGGGCAGGCTGGTAGTAGCAGGTAACGTTTGCCACATTGGGTATGACGTTCTGCTCAGCCAGCACACGAACAGCCAGCATGGCGATGAGCCCTAATGTCTGCCGCCTCTCGTGTCCCATCAGGCACACTGTACTTTCATTTACCACCCCATGCAATGTCATCAGATAGTCATATTTGCGATCCTCCAAGCCCACAAAATGGTTCTGGAGGTAGGATTCCAGTTTGCGCTGCTGCTCGTTGATGTCAGAAAAGTCAATGAAGAAGCGTGAGCACATGTAGCGTTGCAAAGACTTCATCTCACTCTCAGAATCTGCTCGAAAGCCCCTCACCAGTAGATGGCAGTACTTGAGCAGGCCACCACCACGGATCTCCTCTGGGTTCCTCGTGCAGATCAGTTTGTGGCGCAGGTGCTCCAGGGCCATGCTGAAATCTCCATACACACTCTCGCCAATGATGCTCGGGTGGAAGGTTTTGGCCATTGGATTCTCGGAACATTCATAAAACAGAAGCAGAGAGTCTAGCTTGATCTGAAATGAGTCCACACTGAACTCAAACTGCCGTCGCAACGAATCAACAAACTTGAGCTCCACATTCTTGCCTCTGTTGTTAGAGAGTGAGATGAGGCTCCAGCGGTCTGAATCATTGCATACTTTCACCATCTTCTGAACATAAGCTTCCTGTGAGAAAAAAAAAAAGATACCAAATGACACATGTATTCTGAATGAATAAAAATGTCTAATATCAGGAGTGAAATGAATTTATGTCAACTGTAGCAGCTTTGAAACTTCACACAAATATCACTCCTCGGTGCTGAAAGGAGAATACAGTTCAGCTCTCTGTGTGGAGAACCAAAGGAGCTGAGATCAGCTTTACACTGGTTTAGCACAATCCTCTTAGCAATCCAAAACAAGGGGTTTAACTACTAGTAAAGTTGTCTTTAAAAATTTTAGTGGCTCACTTAAGGTTAACACAGGACACAAACTTAAACTGCTGTTAATAATTTGCAACAGCATTTATCATTACTTTATTATAAACGATGGTTAATAATAATAATGATAATAATAATAATAATAATAATAATAAATCAAATATGATTATTCTCCTTCTTATAATAATAATAATAATAATAATAATAATAATAAATTTTTAAAATCTTTTCATTAATACAAATACTTACCTTTAAGGTCAAGGGTGTAATTTTCTCCTTGTTGACTCCCTCGGGCAGGAAGTCCAGTAGACAATCCAGCACTATGTCCTTGACTGTTTGGAACTCCCTCTCGCCCTTAAGCTCGGCGCAGAAGATGAGGTCCAGGTCCTTGTAGCCGAGCCCGCTGTCTTCGTGCAGCACGTGGCTGGCCGCTGAGCCGTTGAGGCGCACATCGCGCACCTGGATCTCGCTTTGCTCCAGGCGACTCCGCACCGCCTTCACGATCTGGCGCGGCTGCATCTCCAGCGTGGGGAAGTTTCCCCGGCCGTGGATCGGGATGGTCTCGGTCAGTATGTTGTCCAGCCGCTGCACCTGCTCCCAGCTGAGTACACTGAAGCTACTGCTGCTCGGAGCGCTGCGCTCCGCGGGACTCGACATGCCACCATCCTCCTCAGCCATCACGGCGAAGCAAGAGCGCGCGCGCGCGACAGAGGAGAGGAGAGAAGGAGTGATCGAGAGAGAGGAGAGAAGAACAGAGCGTGCGCAGTGGAGAACTCCTGAACTCGAGAGCTTGGTTTAATATAGTGTTAGTGTAAAGGAGAAGCAGCCTTCATCGGAATAAGCACAACTCCGATTATCCTCAGAGTCTTTAGACTGATCTGTCCTGACCAAGCTGCATGTCTAATGTCCTGAGTCTTTCAGCTTGGCTTTTGCGCAGAGCGATGGAGAAAGATGTTGTGTCGACTCAGTCCCTTCTGAACTTTTCCTTTATTTTCAGTCTTGTATTCGTTAGTTTGAATCCGGCACTTTCTAGAGTGTGGGTCCAGTCCCACTGCTGGCAGTCAGCTGAATGTTTGTACAGCAGGACGCGCTGTAAAGTTCCGCCATGGCTGCAGGGAACGCCTCTCACTCACATGAATATTCTATTGGCTCTGGGCACAGGCTCCAGGGCAAGCAGCTCTCAGGAGGCCAGCATGGTGGGTTTTTTTTTTTTGTTTGTTTCCTCCTTTCCTTCTCCTCCGCAAGAAATCAGGTCCCTAACAATCTTTACCTATTAGATTATTTCCCCTTAATATCCATCCTGATCATTATTAGGCTGCTGGTGCCACATACCTCAAATACTTAATGAACTAGGCTTCTCTGCTGTCCCAGCATCTGGTGTTCCAAATGAGCTCTGCAATCTCCTTACTGACTTCAGAGCATTCTGAGTGACAGCTCTGTTTACACCGGTGCATCATGGTTAATGGACAGCTGGGAGGAGGCAGAGCAATGTAATATAAGCCTACTTCCTCGCAGCAAGAAGGTTCTGCTTTGAACCTCATGGCCAGCATGGACCTTTCTGTGTGGAGTTTGCATGTTCTCCTCATGCATGCATGGGTTTCCTCCCACAGTCCAAAGACACACTATAAATTGGCCAAAGGTGCGAGTGTTGAATGGTTGTTCATCTTTGTGTTAACCCTGCGATAGATTGACAACCTGTCCAAGGTGTACCCCGCCTCTCACCTGAAGTCAGCTGGGATTGGCTCCAGCTTCCTCCATGACCCTGATGGATAAGTGGTATAGATAATAGATGGATAGATGGATGTACAATACTTCCATCCATCCATTATCTGTAGCCGCTTATCCTGCTCTACAGGCAAGCTGGAGCCTATCCCAGCTGACTATGGGCGAGAGGCGGGGTACACCCTGGACAAGTCGGCAGGTTGTCGCAGGGCTGACACAGAAACAAACCACCATTCACACTCACATTCACACCTACGATCAATTTAGAGTCACCAATTAACCTAACCTGCATGTCTTTGGACTGTGGGGGAAACCGGAGCACCCGGAGGAAACCCACGCAGACACGGGGAGAACATGCAAACTCCACACAGAAAGGCCCTCGCTGGGCTCAAACCCAGAACAATACTTGACTTTATTATATTAAAAGTATTGATTTCAGTATATAAAAGGCACAACGTGTTTGACTGTTTACCTGCAGTTCATTTAAAAAGCATTCATAATTACCTAAGCATAGATTAAACACAGGTGAGTATATGAATACTTGTATACTCAAGGTATTCAAGCAAACCTATACAGCACTTTGCTTGAATAACAGGGTATGCTAATAAGCCTAACAATAAGCTTAAAACAATTTTAAACTGAACACATAATCTCTGTTGGAATCTGTAATGGAAGCCTACAGTGTCAGGTAGAAATAGAATGTCACTCTTATATTATATAATAATTACATTTCTCTAAAAAAAATCTAGTTGACCAGTGCCTTGAGTTTGGTGTTTGTATACTGCCCTCTACAGGAGGACTGGAAAGCAGGCGCACGTAAAGAAACACATTAATGTAGTTTAATAGACAGACCTAAACCAAATTATAATAAAATTGTAAAATGTTTTCTATTGACCTGGCGACTTGTCCAGGGTGTACCCTGCCTTTCGCCTATAGTCAGCTGGGATAGGCTCCAGCTTGCCTGCGACCCTGTAGAACAGGATAAAACGGCTAGAGATAATGAGATGAGATGAGATGAGATATCACTCAGATACACAATATATTTCATATGAAATATACAAGTTTTTCAAAATGAGAAGATAAACTTCATATCTTCAAGCCATTGTGTGATTGTCTTTTGATTATATAGATAGGGGAGAACAGCGTTTGTAGTCACACTTCTTACTTTTATTTGAATTCCTCCAAAACTGTATCCTTCATAGTGTCCCTTTCAATCTGTAATGGAAGCCTACAGTGTCAGGTAGAAATAGAACGCCCTTACTCTCCTTCAGCTTATTCTGTTTAAAAGATGTATACTGTCAAATATGTCTTGTGCTACGCGCCTTGTCGGCTATCAGCTCATGTACGATTTGATTTCATGGAATAATTGTTTTATATTATATTATATTTTATATATATATATATATATATATATATATATATATATATATATATATATATATATATGTGTGTGTGTGTGTGTGTGTGTGTGTGTGTAACATTCTAATTTTAAAAAAATGGTTATGGTTGAAATTTGTTTCCAAGATAAATGTAAATGGTGAATACGCATTTCTGAATCCTAAAGTTCTGAAAGTATATCTGAAATAAATTAAACTGTTTCCCCAAACAAGTACTTTTAGAAGTCAGAAAAATCAGTGATTAACATTAAGAAAATCCTCAGGAAGTTGGCTGAGAAGATGCCAAGAGCATGCAAATTTTCATCACTAATACTATTAAAAATTAGCATCGTTTTACACTTGTATCAGTCAGTACAAAAATATTTCATCGTGTTATGGTCTTTATTATTATTCTAAAATAGTATGAGCAGATTGAAACCTTAGCAGTGTAATAGCAGGGGTGTTGCATGGGATTGAAACCCTGAATAATTTGGAGTGCTCAGAGCTAGACATGAGCCTTTGAAGTAGTATCTTAAGGAACAGGCAAGGGTAAAGAGTCTAGGATGTTTGACTTTACCCTTGTACAAAAGTGTCATTAAAATATGCAGCTTATGAAATTTGGGAAGAAAATTTACTTTAGCAGAGTCCTACCAAACCTCAGTCACTAAAATTGTTATTTTCACTTTTTTCTTTTTAAAAATTTTACTCCAAAATCTCTGTTGTGCTCTGAACCAAAAACCACATTTAAGCTTCTCTGGTCAGTGATGATACAGTGTCAGTGGAGTTATTTCAAGTTTTCCTAAACATTGTTAACCACACATGACTAGGTTGCTGTACAATTTCCCCTACAGCCATAAAGAAGAACCTGAGGTAACCCTCAGTCAGTACTTCTTGGAGAGCAGCTTTCAAGAGTATTTATTCAAAGAGTGTAACATTTTCTCTCTAAATATATCCACGTCACATTGCATTAAAGAGCATCAGACATCTCTCGATAAGTACACTCTTAGACATGTACGTCATAAAGTGACGGCGGGAGATAAGCTGCTACGCAGGTGCTCTCTAGGCCCAGTGGAGGAGTCAGAGCTAAATTGCAACGTCACGGTGCAACAGCTGTCAGGATCCATTAACACACAAGGCCTGCATCACTTTAAATCCAGCTTATCCCATTTACTCTAACACAGTCTTAGCCTAGACAGGAGGCCCTGTACGCCTACCCTTATTTCTAGTCCTGTAGGGCTGGAGTCCAGCATAGGTTGGAGATTTCCCTGCTGTAATACACCTACTAAATCTGATCCTGAACTAATGAGATCATTTAGATGTGTTAAAGTAATCTCCAAATTGCATGAAAATAATAAGCAAAATTAAATTCTATGTAATTTATCAACAATAACATGCAGAATCATAGAAGAAACTTCTTGTTTCACATAAATTTTCATTAATCATTTGGTCTCAAATTATTTGCAATATATTAATCTAATTGTCTCATTCACTCAGCTTAACCTTTTGAAGTCTTTGAAGTCTAAGAAAATTTCAATGTTTTGCCATAAATTTTGTTTTGCTGTATTAATCCACCTTAAAATATTTTAACTCAAGTGTTTGGTATCTTATTTTCAGCACAACTTCAGCTTTAAGAATATTTTATTATTAATATAAAGATACCATATTTATATAAGTGCTTCCATAACCCATAAAGAAAAAGGAAAAAACTGTTTAAAAAGCCTCTTAAAATTCACATTTTTAAATTTATTTAATACATTAAGTTAAATTTTTTTTTTCAGTATTTTCCCCCTCCAACACCATGAATGCAAAATATAAACTTTCAAAGTGAAATACAAAGAATTCAAGTGAGCTATTTATAAATAAAACAGATCAGTCATAGGCCTTTTTTCAGTCTCGTCAATCCACCATAAATGCAAAATATAAATTTTAACAATGAGAAACAAGAAACCCCAGTGAACTATTTTCAAGTAAAACAGATCAATTAAATTATTTTTTTCTTCCACTCTGGGCGTCCTTGTAGCTGTCTTGAAGTCTAATTTATACTTTAAAACCTTTCACACTTAAGAGACAAGAGACGTAATGTTATATATGATGGACCACAAAGCAAATCCATACTTGAAGCTTTTATACACAGAGGTGGATCATGACATCGGTACTTATGTTTTTCTCTCAGGACAAATGATCGCTCGAGGAATTTGTACTCCTATGGGAGATTTAAGCAATTTGATTATGCTCGGTTTGCAGTTTATTTTTCAGGCACCTAGGTTCAAGCAGAGCATGCTGCTGCTAAAGAGTTTTAGTTGATGATGTGCAGAGCAAATCTGCTCCCCATCCACAGTAACAGACTCATGTTTTTAATCCATTAGAAAAACCTTCTGACGTGTGGAATATTTAATACCCCAGCAATTGAGAAATAAACTTATTCATTAATTACACTGTCAGATTATTACTTGGGGTGGCATGGTGGTGCAGTGGTTAGCCCTGTCGCCTCACAGCATGAAGGTTCTGGTGGCATCAAACCTCATGACTGACTGGGGCCTTTCTGTGTGGTGTTTGCATGTTCTTCCTGTGCCTGAGTGGGTTTCCGCCAGGTGCTCTGTTTCTTCCCATAGTCCAAAGACATGTGAATTAGCTCTACTCTAAAATGCCCATAGTTGTGGATGAGAGTGTGAATGGTTGTTGGTCTCTGTGCTAGCCCTGCGATAGATTGGCAACCTGTCCAAGGTGTACCTGCCTCTCAGCTGGGATTGGCTCCAGCTTACCCCATGACCCTGACAAATAAGCACTGTAGATGATGGTTGGATTATTGCCTTTAAGAAAAATTGTGTCCTCTTTATATAGATTGGACAATTTTATATATATATATATATATATATATATATATATATATATATATATATATATATATATGCAAACTCGCTTATCTGTTCCTACGCTAGTTCTTCCTAGCAACACTGTTTAAGCCCCAATCCTGAGCAACACTCCCCACACTGAGTGCTTATTGGCTGTGCACCAGAACGTGCCCATCAGCATGCAGCACAAGAGTTTACTACAGCACAGGTAAAGGAATTCATTGATGTCACACAGCGAGCATGATAAGGATCCTTTCCAACCTCGAGCCTTAATCATTTAAAGCTGGGAGCTAATGAAGAGCACGCTTATAATCCATGTTTAATGGCTCCATGACAGCCAAATGAGATTATGAAGGCTGGCCTGGTTGAGTTCTTTAGCGAGAGAGAGTAATCAGCTAGGACAAACTTGTCAGGACTGCAGAAAAGAAAGTCTAGGCTTAATGCCTCTCACTTTCGCTTATTTTACTTTCTGCTGTAACATAAAATTGAAATGAAGTCCAAATCGGACAGTGCTTCTGAGCCTAATTGAAAGCCTGGTTGAAAATACTCTGACAAACTTTATTTGGCTTGTGTTACTTCCTATCTCATCCGTTTGTTCATTTGCTTGGTTATTTTACCACTTCTTGACTTTGTTGACCAACATGGAAAAGTGAAGCGAGTGGCTTGCAGAGAAAAGCAGACCACAGATATTTGCTACTTCACAAATCTTCTCTCAGGGGTTTCTCTCAATTTTAGTATCCAGGATCCCCTTTAATCCATTTAAATCCCATGGACCCCCTAGTACAGATTTATTTAACAAACATTATTTAAATAAGTAAAATAATATTTTGTTTATTTATTAGAGCCATTGAGCTTTCAGTTTCTGAACTTTCCATTTACAGAACATAAAAAATGTCATTAGGTCCAAGATTATATGGTTATAGGCTGACTGGCTTTTGAGTTATTGAGGTTTGGATTAATCTTAATAACACTGAAAGGGGCCAGTCAAACCAGCTAATAATGAGAGAGATTTCAAAAAGAATTCAATAATAAATTTTATAGATTTTATAAAAATGGATTGTGCTTTCCACCACTGAAATTAAATTAAAAAAATGCTCCACAGATCCCACTTTGAGAACCACTGATCTATGCAATCAGGAAAACAGTATTGTGCAGTTATACATTTTGTTTCATAAAGTTAATGTACAAATAATTGTACCCTAAAAGATAGCACTGGTCCTTATTAGCCAGTTAGCATACCCTTGGCACTCATATAAGTGTCGAAGATATGCTACATTTAATTTAAAAAGTTGTAAAAATCCTTTGAGGTAATATCAAAAGACATGTTTGTTCATTTAAAGGTGTGTTTTTTCTTTATCTATTTTTCTCGCTGTATATGAGACTATAAAATGGTTCCTCACTTGTTCTTGATTTCCTGAGAGGGTTGTACTTGGAACCCTTAAGGACTTTATATTTAACCTTTTTAAGAGTATAGGATTAATGATGAAGGACCATTTTTTGCTACTAACTACTTATAACCATGAACTTGGGCTCAACTTCCTTGTCCATTACTGTAGTCCATGCATATTAAATTCACACAACAGAACATCTAGAAGTGGACTAAATCAGCTGTGAAATGGTTGAAGGATTATTAATGCATATAGGATCTGTCTCTGGTGTTGCCATCAGAATAGGCTGGGTGTGAAATAGGCTGGGTCTCTCTTTCTCTCACAGTCTTGCTATAAACACACAGATATCTTGGGTGGCTGGAGGGCTTCCAGATGGCTTCTCCATGTGACAGGTGGGAAAAGCTTTTTACCACATTCAGTAAAGAATGTTTTCATACATCTGTCTATCTCTTCTGATCAGTGAAAGAGGACACTGTCAAAGCAAACACCATCGTATTTCTACTCTGTGCTGGATATACAATAGATTGATGGCCACTGTATTTTCCAAATGTAATTCAGAGTCCAGATGCCCAAAGCCATATTGTGAACCAAACTTGACACCACTGATTAGAAAACCAAATTTAGTCAACTTATTTAGGCATCTTTCCATAATGCAACAATTTTGATTTATGTATTCTACAGTCTTTTTCTTTGTTTGTAAAGAGCAGAAAAAACATCCAACAAACAAACCAATCTGAAAGAACAAGATTTAAAATAACTCACTGTTCATTGGGATCATATAATGGATATTGTTTAATCTCAAACAAAGTTGTTTTTGGTGTTTTCTTAGTACTTTCCCATACTTTTCTTTGGAAAAAATATTAGGTTAAACAGTGCTAATACAATATAAAGCAGCTATTCACATTAGCATTATAGTGGCATGTTGTATGTACATAGCCTTCATTATATACTAATGCATTTTTTTAAAATTAGAATATCATGAAAAACTTCAATGCTTTCCATCAGTTATTTAAGAAAGTGAAAATTATTATATTTTAGACTCATTACACAAACAAAAATGTTTCAAGCATTTTTATATTTTAAATTTTGATAATTATAGCTTACAGCACAAAAAAAATATCAAAATATTAGGAGTATTTCATTTCGAGTTTGAGTAAAACAGTGTACACCAATCAGCCATAACATTAAAACCATGGACAGGTGAAGTGAATAACATTGTAATGAGATAATCAATGGTGTCTGTCAAGGGGTGGGATATATCAGGCAGCAAAAGAACAGTTAGTTTTTGATGTGTTGGAAGCAGGAAAATGGGCAAGTGTAAGGATCTGAGTGACTTTGACAAGGGCCAAATTGTGATGGCTAGATTACTGGGTCTGAGCATCTCCAAAATGACACATCTTGTGGGGTGTTCCCGGTATGCAGTGGTTAGTACCTACCAAAAGTGGTCCAACGAAGGACAACCAGTGAACCAGCAACAGGATCATGGATGGCCAAGGCTGACTGATTTGCATGGGGCACAAAGGCTAGCCCATATGGTCCAATCCCACAGAAGAGCTACTGTAGCACAAACTGCTGAAAAAGTTAATGCTGACACCTTTCTGTTTTATATATCCCACCCCCTGACAAATGCTGCTGCAATGAGATAATCAACGTTATTCGCTTCACCAGTTAGTGGTTTTAATGTTATGACTGATCAGTGTAAAGACTGTATCTTTCAGTCTAGTTCAGTGCATGCAACAATAATCATGGGGAAGACTGCTGACTTGACAGTTGTCCAGAAGACGATCATTGACACCCTCCAGAAGGAGGGTAAGCCACAGAGGGTCATTGCTGAAAAGGCTGGCTGGAAAATGTGCACAAGCAACAGGGATGACAACAGCCTTGAGAGAATTGTCAAGAACAATCAATTCAAGAACTTGGGAGAGCTTCACAAGGAATTGACTGACCACGCACAGACATCTTCAGGAAAGGGGCTACAACTGTTGCATTCCTAATATCAAGCCACTCCTGAACCAGAGACAGTGTTAGAAGCATCTTACCTGGGTTATGGAGAGACAGAACTGCAGTGTTGCTCAGTGGTCCAAAGTCCTCTTTTCAGCTGAAAGTAAATTTTGCATTTCATTTGGAAATCAAGGTCCTAAAGTCTGGAGGAAGAGTGGAGAGGCACAGAATCCAAGGTGTTTGAAGTCCAGTGTGAAGTTTCCACAGTCAGTGATGATTTGGGGTGTCATGTCATCTGCTGGTGTTGGTCCACTGTGTTTTATCAAGTGCAAAGTCAATGCAGACATCTACTAGGAGATTTTAGAGCACCTCATGCTTTCATCTGCTAACCAGCTTTATGGAGATGCTGATTCCCTTTTCCAGCAGGACTTGGCACCTGCCCACAATGCCAAAACTACTCCCAAATGGTTTGCTGACCATGATATTACTGTGCTTGATTGGCCAGCCAACTCACCTGACCTGACCCCTACAGAGAATCTATAGGATATTGTCAAGAAGAAAATAAGAAACACCAAGCCAAAAATACAGATGAGCTGAAGGCCGCTATCAAAGCAACCTGGGCTTCAATAACACCTCAGTAGGGCCACAGGCTGGTCGCATCCATGCCACACCACTTGATGCAGTAATTCATGGTAGAGGAGCCCCAACCAAAAATATTGAGTGTATAAATTAACATACTTTTCAGAAGTTGGACATTTCTGTATTGTAAATCCTTTTCTTTATTGATCCGAGGAAATATTCAAATAATTTGAGAAACTAGATTTCTGATTTTCACGAGCTAAAGCTATAATCATCAAAATTAAAACAAAAAAAAAGGACTTGAAATATTTCACTTTATGTGCAATGAATATAGAATATATAAAAGTTTACCTTTTTGAATTATATTACAAAAACAATTACCTTTTTCATGATATCCTAATTGTTTGAGATGCACTAGCATAGTTACTATTTCATTTAAATTCCCAATTTATATACAATGCTTGCAAAAGTATTAATCCCCCTTGGGGTTTGTCCTGTTTTGTCGCATTACAAGATGGAATTAAAATGGATTTTTTGGAGGTTAGCACCATTTGATTTACACAACATGTCTACCACTTTAAAGGTGCACATTGATATTTTTTATTGTGACACAAACAATAATTAAGATGGAAAAACAGAAATCTGGAGTGTGCATAAGGATTCCCCCTCAAGTCATTATTTTATAGAATAACCTTTTGCTACAATTACAGCTGCAAGTCTCTTGGGGTGTCTCTCTATTAGCTTAGCACATCTAGCCACTGGGATTTTTGCCCATTCCTCAAGGCAAAACTGCTCCAACTCCTTCAAGTTAGATGGGTTGCATTGGTGTACAGCAATCTTCAAGTTATGCCGCAGATTCTCAATTGGATTGAGGTCTGGGCTTTGACTAGGCCATTCCAAGACATTTAAATGTTTCCCTTTAAACCACTCCAGTGGAGCTTTAGCAGTATGTTTAGGGTCACTGTCCTGCTAAATCGTGAACCTTTGTCCCAGTCTCAAACCTCTGGCTGACTCAAACAGGTTTTCCTCTAGAATTGCCCTGTATTTAGTACCATCCATCTTTCCTTCAGTCCTGACCAGCTTTCCTGTCCCTGCAGATGAAAAACATCCCCACAGCATGATGCTGCTACCACCATGCTTCACTGTAGGAATGGTGTTCTCAGGGTGTTGGGTTTGTGCCACACATGGCATTTCCCATGATGGCCAAAAAGTAAAATTTTTGTCTCATTTGACCAGAGAATCTTCTTCCATGTGTTTGGGGAGTCTGCCACATGCTGTTGGGCAAACTCCAAACATGATTTTTTTTTAAGCAATGATTCTTTTTTTGGCCACTCTTCCATAAAGTCCCACTATGTGGAGTGTATGGCTTAAAGTGGTCCTGTGGACAGATACTCCCATCTCCACTGTGGATCTTTGCAGCTCCCTCAGCATTATCATTGGTGTCTTTGTTGCATCTCTGATTAATGCCCTCCTTGCCCGGTCTGTGAGTTTTGGTGGGCGGCCTTCTCTTGTCAGGTTTGGAGTGGTGCCATATTCTTTCCATGTTGCTATAATGGATTTAATGGTGCTCCCTGGCATATTCAAAGTTTGGGATATTTTTGATGACCCAACCCTGATCTATACTTCTCCACAACTTTGACCTGTTTGGAGCGCTCCTTGGTTTTCATGTTGCTTGCTTAGCCATGTTGCAGAGTCAGGATCCTTCCAGAACAGTTTGATTTATACAGACATCATGTGACAGATCATATGACACTGACTACACACAGATGGATGTTAATCAACTCATGTGACTTTATGAAGTGAATTGGTTGGACCAGCTCTTATTTAGGGGTTTCATACGAAAGAGGGTGAATACTTATGCACACTCCAGATTTGTTTTTTCATCTTATTGTCACAATAAAAAAAGTGCACCTTTAAAGTGGTAAGCATGTTGTATAAATCAAATGGTGCCAACCCCCCAAAAGCTTGTAATGTGACAAAACAGGACAAACACCAAGGCCAGGGGGATGAATACTTTTGCAAGGCACTGTACATGCATACAAAAAACAACATATCCAAAACTTCATGGGAAAATAGTTATTTTTCTTCAGTGCCATAAATATCCCACTCTCCAGCGTCAGGTTCCCATGGCACTAAAGTCAGTTTCATTCATAAGGCATAATTCTCCTAACGAAGGAATATGCTTTAGTGTACATGGATGTCAAGATATCTTGCCGACCTTCCAGTGGGTTTTTTTGCCAGCCCTGTAGAAGATCTGCTCTCTAACTAACTGAGTCAAATGAGTAATTGCTATTCACTTCACAGGACTTACATCAGATGACTAAATGGCACCATGTCAGTAATTATAGCCTATTACCATCCCTAATCACAAAGCACTTTTTTATGAAAATGTCATCCAGTCTGCTTTCAAAATTTCACCTATTTAACGACATAATGAACCTTCAGGATGCAAAGAGTGAGATCTCTTAGAGAGGAATCATCTGCCTGATTGAATATAAGCATCAAATTCATCAATATGAAATCAAAAGGTTTGCACGAATGAATATGTTAAAAGAATAAGGGTGATACCATGGAAAATAATTGATAGTGGTTTCTTGTGGCTCATTTTGGAGATATCATGTTCAACTTTTCTTTAGGAATAGGTATGGAGGAACTATGTTATCATTGATCAGAAGAATGAGTAATTTATAATAAGACACATTGACTAAGACATTCTAATTAATAACTATTTTGATGTCCTTTTTCTTTACTAGCAATGTATAGACTTCAACCAAAGCTTAGATAGTTCAAATCATACAGCCTTCTGCTGCACGACACCCCCCTCGTCAGCCACCAACCAGGAATGATCACAGTTTTGGTGGCTAAGGTGGTACTGCCACCCCTGGCGCCACTAGCAGCTTAACGCTACCGGGGGGTGTCTAAGATGGTTAAGTAGTTTACTAGGTTATCGTTGATCTCTTGGTTATTAGTGATCTGTTGCATTCCTCTTCCGGGCTTTTGCCCATATCCAACTAGACCCCTGCTGCCTGCAGGCGTTTCTTTGCTAGTTTAAGTTTACGGCTACCAAGGCCAAGGTAAGACAAGAATGTTATCATAGAATGACCCACGAAACCATGACAGCTGACCTCCACAGACCACGCTAAACATCTCCAGCTATTCTCGATACAGGTGGCTCGAAGATCCTTGAATCTAGCTTTGTTATGTTCAAATGCTCCCTCCATATTCTCTTCCCATGGAACGGTAAGTTCAACAAGTACTACGCTCCTTGCAGAATCCAACCGTATAGTCAAGTCTGGTCTTTCATTAGTGATAGCAATATGGACCGGAAACCGTAAAGTTTTCTCAAGATCAACTGGAACCTGCCAGTCGGCGGCTCCTTGTAAAAGCCTTGTCTGCTTAGTGGCCTTCCTCTCACTGGGACGCTCACCTGCTTTGCAAAAGATGACTTCCGGGGTGCTTGGTTTATCGGTGACTTGTTGATTGCCTCCTGTTGATCTTTAACTATGGTTGCCAGCACCTCCAGAACCTGATTGTGGTGCCACATGTACATTTGTAACAACTGCTTACAGGCAGATAGTACATGGCAGAGGGTTCCAGGCTTGACGCCACAACAGACGCACAGATTAGAGTCTGAGTAATTCCACAATATAAGATTAGCAGGTGTTGGTAGAAGATCATATACTGAATGCAACAAGAAAGCGATTGCAGGCTGGCTCACCTGCTACAAACTCCAACCATGCCACTTTCCTGGGTTCTGTTCCTTCCCATCTTAACCAGGCTCCCTGTTTGGCAAAGCCTGCTGCGGTGGTAAGGCAGGCTTCCTCCTCCAATTCATGTAGTTCTTCGACTACCATTTCCCTACGGCCCTGTGCTCCTTGCTCTGAGAATCATCTGTGATGAGTGGCGCCCAAGCCTGCTCTTCTTGTCTGCACGGCTCCAATTACATCCTTAGTTCAAAGGTTTGCTTCTGCAACCTCCACTGCTGCCTCTGCAGACCACTTCCTGCCAGTACGAATCGTTGGCTGTACATCACATACAGTGGTGCTTGAAAGTTTGTGAACCCTTTAGAATTTTCTATATTTCTGCATAAATATGACCTAAAACATCATCAGATTTTCACACAAGTCCTAAAAGTAGATAAAGAGAACCCAGTTAAACAAATGAGACAAAAATATTGTACTTGGTCATTTATTCATTGAGGAAAATGATCCAATATTACATATCTGTGAGTGGCAAAAGTATGTGAACCTCTAGGATTAGCGGTTAATTTGAAGGTGAAATTAAAGTCAGGTGTTTTCAATCACTGGGATGACAATCAGGTGTGAGTGGGCACCCTGTTTTATTTAAAGAACAGGGATCTATCAAAGTCTGATCTTCACAACACATGTTTGTGGAAGTGTATCATGGCATGAACAAAAGAGATTTCTGAGGACCTCAGAAAAAGCGTTGTTGATGGTCATCAGGTTGGAAAAGGTTACAAAACCATCTCTAAAGAGTTTGGACTCTACCAATCCACAGTCAGACAGATTGTGTACAAATGGAGGAAATTCAAGACCATTGTTACCCTCCCCAGGAGTGGTCGACCAACAAAGATCACTCCAAGAGCAAGGCGTGTAATAGTCGGCGAGGTCACAAAGGACCCCAGGGTAACTTCTAAGCAACTGAAGGCCTCTCTCACATTGGCTAATGTTAATGTTCATGAGTCCACCATCAGGAGAACACTGAACAACAATGGTGTGCATGGCAGGGTTGCAAGGAGAAAGCCACTGCTCTCCAAAAAGAACATTGCTGCTCGTCTGCAGTTTGCTAAAGATCATGTGGACAAGCCAGAAGACTATTGGAAAAATGTTTTGTGGACGGATGAGAGCAGAATAGAACTTTTTGGTTTAAATGAGAAGCATGTTTAGAGAAAGGAAAACACTGCATTCCAGCATAAGAACCTTATCCCATCTGTGAAACATGGTGGTGGTAGTATCATGGTTTGGGCCTGTTTTGCTGCATCTGGGCCAGGACGGCTTGCCATCACTGATGGAACAATGAATTCTGAATTATATCAGCGGATTCTAAAGGAAAATGTCAGGACATCTGTCCATGAACTGAATCTCAAGAGAAGGTGGGCCATGCAGCAAGACAACGACCCTAAGCACACAAGTCATTCTACCAAAGAAGGGTTAAAGAAGAATAAAGTTAATGTTTTGGAATGACCAAGTCAAAGTCCTGACCTTAATCCAATCGAAATGTTGTGGAAGGACCTGAAGCGAGCAGTTCATGTGAGGAAACCCACCAACATCCCAGAGTTGAAGCTGTTCTGTACGGAGGAATGGGCTAAAATTCCTCCAAGCCGGTGTGCAGGACTGATCAACAGTTACCGCAAACGTTTAGTTGCAGTTATTGCTGCACAAGGGGGTCACACCAGATACTGAAAGCAAAGGTTCACTTACTTTTGCCACTCACAGATATGTAATATTGGATCATTTTCCTCAATAAATAAACGACCAAGTATAATATTTTTGTCTCATTTGTTTACCTGGGTTCTCTTTATCTACTTTTAGGACTTGTGTGAAAATCTGATGTTTTAGGTCATATTTATGCAGAAATATAGAAAATTCTAAAGGGTTCACAAACTTTCAAGCACCACTGTATTACCTTATCAGGCGAGTCCCTCAACATGAGATAAAAATGTGCTTTAGATGCTTTAAACTCCTCTATAAATGATGATAGTGGCAGACTCATCTTCCCTGCTTTCATGTACAATCCAGGTGTGGAAAAACTTGGAGGAACACCCAACCACTTTCGCAAGTGCTTGCTAATAAAATGCTCAATGCTTTCCACTCTAGATAGGGAGATCTCATACACCTAAAGTGGCCAGAGAATACATGGTAAGAGGCCAAACTGGAAACACCAGGCTTTAAACTTGCCTGGAAATAGTGTCTTATTAATTACCTGTATTCCTTTTCTAGCTTGTTCCTCAACTTCTGCACGATGATGGCGATCGGTAACCGGGAAAGCATACCATCTACCAAGGCTTTTCACAGGTTTCTCTCAAACTGTTGGAATTCTCTCACCACCCACATAGAAATGTACCTCCTTTACTGAACCTTTGACTAAGGATAAGCTGCGACTTTTGTTTCATCCAAGCCCATCTAAAAAGATCATTGAAGTGTTGCAACAGCCTCTCTGCCTCGACTTGTGATCGTATTAGAATAGTGGTGATGTCCATAAATGCTCTGCTGGGTGGTAATTCAAGGCTCTCTCCTAGAGATTGACCCTTTGCAAATGCCTCTGAACCTTTCAGAATAAGCTCCATGGCCATCACGAAGAGTAGTGGCGAGATGACACACCCCATCATGATTCCAACCTGCAGAGGCTGCCACTTTGTTGTATACTCGCTTGTAAATCACATGCACACCGAGCTAAAATACATTCTCAGGATTGCCTCAACCTTTGAAGGGACATGAATGAAATCGAGAGATTTCCACATGAGCTCATGCGGTACTGATCTGTACACGTTGGCCAAATCCAACCACACCAAGTGCAACTCGTTTTTAGATTGTTTAGCTGTCTAGATTGAGTTCCAAATCATTTGAGCATGTTCAAGATAGCCTAGAAAGCCAGGAACACCTGCTTTCTGTACAGCGGTGTTGATATAACCATTTCTCAAGAGATGTCATTCGTCAAGCCAACACCCCAAAGAATATCTTCCCTTCCACGTTTAACAAAAAGATAGGATGAAATTGCCCTATACCAACAGCCTCCTTTTCCTTGGGAATCCATATCCCATCAGCAAGACACCAGCACTGTGGAACTACTAGCTCATTCCAGGCTCTCTTTAAGAGTTGAAATAGCTGTCTCAGTACATGTGGCCAGTTCTTATACAATTTATATGAAATACCATTGGGTCCTAGTGCACTCTTGGCTCTTGCCTTCCTGACAACCTCTTGAACTTCTGAAAAATGATACTCCGACATGTCAAACGGGATTCCAGGCACTGTAGGCTGAGGGATGCCTTGAGGTTGGGGTAGTGGTACACCATACAGCTTGTTGGAGTAAACAGATCTTAGGTGCTCTTCCAGCTCTTCCTTTGGTACCACAAGCCTCCCACTATTCACCTCCTCAAAAAGGCCCTTTGCAAATGTATACGGGTATTTTAAGAAAGCATTCCATGCCTTTCGCTTTTTCCTCCATTTTCTACACCTGTTCTCTGCTCTTGACAATATCAAAATCCTTCTCTTGATGTCATCTAGGAGGACTTGTGAACCTGAATGCTGAGATAGACTAGCTGCTTTTAGCTGAGCCTTCAGCAGTCTTTACTGGGCACGCAGTTGACCCTTTTCCACCTGCCTTCTATTGGGTCTCTTTTCATTCTTCCTGCTCTCTTTGCAAGCTTTCTGGCCAAATTTATCCAGGTAGAACTCATGCACTATATTGCCGAATCTGTTAATCTGTTGTTCAACATTACCACTCACTGGTTGATGGAGAATAATTGAGAGATCATGATCAATGCCTGACCAAGCTGATTTGTCACTGCTCTTGGGCCAATTAATTCTCTCATTGCTTGTCAGGTCATCAGGAATGTGGCGCTGTACAGCAATGGGAACTTGAGCACTGTGGTGAAAATCCTGGCTCTGATCCCCATTAGTCGACTTACTAGCCTTCTGAGAAGACTTGCGTTGCTTGATGGTTGTGCACTAACATGCCTGATGTACGTGCAAACCCCGCATGGTTGAGAAAACTTTCCCGCAGCAACAAGCTATAGTCGTTGAACTTTCATCATTATCCGTTGAACAGTCCTGATCAACCAAAGCTTAGATATATAGCTTTTATCCACTATATAGCCAAAAGTTTGTGGACACCTGACCATCATAGCCATATGTGCTTTTTGAACATACCATTCCAGTATAGTCTCCCCTTATAATAACTTTCACTCCTAGAAAAGCTTTCCAGTAGATTTTGGTAATTTGTGAGGTGAGGCACTGATGTGGAATGAGGAGGTCTGGGGCACAGTCTGCTTTACAATTCTTTCCAAAGGTGTTCAGTGGGGTTGAGTTCAGGGCTCTCTTCAGGCCATTTGAATTCCTCCACATCAAACTTGGCAAACCATGTCTTTATACAGGATGGCGGCACGCGTGGTTGCAGCAGCTCACGGCTCTCCTTTTCAGTGCTCTTTTTTTTGTTTGTCTTTGTATTTCTTTCTTGCTTGTTGGTGCACCATCAGTTCTGTGAACATCCAGTACACCCGCCAGACACTTTTGGCCATCGGTGACCAACATCAGATATCTGTTTCGAGTGACTTTCACTACACGCATAACATCCCAGATGACATAGCGAGACCGCCGGGCTCTCCATGGATTGTTGTCGGGTCTAGGAGGCGGCGCAGACGGAGGAGGGAGAGGAAGCAGAAGCAGGGCCGCAGGTCCGGTGCTATGCTAAGGCTAAGAAAACAACCACACAAGCCACCTCTACCGAGCCTGCATCTCTCCAACGCCAGATCCCTGGTGCATAAAACAGATGACTTGGAATTACAACTCGCTGGAAATCGCTATGTTCATGACTGCTGTATTTTGGTTATCACCAAAACCTGGCTTCATCCGGAAATACCCGATGCTAGCTTGCAGCTAGCAGGTCACACTCTGCTCCACTGGGACAGGACTGAGGACTCTGGTAAGAGCAGAGGAGGGGGGCTCTGTATTTATGTGCATGATAATTGGTGTAACAACGGAACAATTATAGACAAACACTGTTCCCCAGACCTCGAGTACATGCCTGCAAGATGCCGGCCTTTTTTTCTACCGAGAGACCTAACTGTAGTGATCGTCACAGCTGTGTATATTCCACCCAACGCCTGTGTAAACACAGCGCTCTCTCTCCTGCTGAACACTGTAAACGAACAGCAGTGAGCCCACCCCGACGTTGTTCACATAATTGCAGGAGATTTTAATAAGGCCAACTTAAAGACTGTACTGCTGAAGTTTTACCAACATGTTAAGTGTTCCACTAGGGGGGAGAACACTCTGGATCATGTTTACTCCATCATCAAGCATGAATACATAGCCATACCCCTCCCCCACCTCGGCCAGTCAGACCATCTTTCCCTCCTGCTCTCCCCAGCCTACACCCCCCTCAGACGCAGAGCCAGGCCCACCATTAGGAATGTTACAACCTGGCCTGACAACACATTCCCCAAACTACAAGATAGCTTCAATCAGACAGACTGGGACTTATTTGAACACCAGGAGCTGGAGACATTCACAGGAACGGTGCTGGACTATATCAAGTTCTGCATCGGGAACGTGACGGTGGATAAAAACATCCGGGTTTTCCCAAACCAGAAACCCTGGATGACCAGCCAGGTCCGCTCACTCCTCAGGGCTCGCGACGCTGCCTTCAGGTCAGGTGACAGAGCTCTGTACAGAGCAGCTCGAGCTGATCTGAAAAGAGGAATAAATAAAGCCAAGGCGGACCATAGGCTGCGTATAGAGTCCCCTGTCCAGCAACAACACACGGGAAGTGTGGCGGGGCATACAAGACATCACATACTTCAGAGACCGTGATGCGTCAACAGTAGACTGGAGTGTGCCGCTGATAGAGGAGCTAAATTGCTTCTTTGCTCACTTTGAAACATCTCAGCAGCACTCATCTGCTCCAGCCCTGCCCCCACCACCACACAGTTCCTACACCACTCCATTCACTGTACAGGAACACGATGTCAGACGGGTGCTCCTGGCAGTGAACCCCAAGAAAGCTGCCGGCCCAGATGGTGTACCTGGTAAGGTGCTCAGAGCATGCGCCCACCAGCTCACCCCTACCTTCACCAGGATCTTTGACCTCTCCCTGACTCAGGCAGTCATCCCACCCTGCCTAAAATCAGCAACAATAATCCCAGTGCCGAAGAAGTCTCCCATCACCAGCCTGAATGATTACCGTCCTGTGGCCCTCACTCCAGTAATCATGAAGTGCTTTGAGAGACTAGTTCTTCAGCACATCAAGGACCACCTCCCCCCAGACTTCAACCCCTACCAGTTCGCATATAGCGTGAACAGATCCACAGAGGATGCTATCGCCGTAGCTCTCCACTCTGCGCTGAACCTCCTGGAGCAGCAGCAGAGCTACGTCCATATACTCTTTGTGGATTACAGTTCAGCTTTCAACACAATAATCCCGGACATTCTTATCCGTAAACTGGACACTCTCGGCCTCCCCCCTCTCACATGTGCCTGGATAAAGGACTTTCTTACCAACCGGCCCCAGACTGTGAGACTTGGCCCCCACTTCTCCTCCACCCACACGTTGAGCACCGGCTCTCCACAGCGCTGTGTGCTGAGCCCCCTCCTGTACTGCCTCTACACCCACGACTGTAGTTCGACCCACAACAACAACCTTATCGTCAAATTTGCTGACGACACCACAGTGGTCGGACTCATCTCAAAGGGAGACAAGGCAGCCTACAGAGAGGAGGTCCTGAACTTGGCAGCCTGGTGTTCAGAGAATAACCTCTTGAACACCAAGAAAACCAAAGAGCTTATCGTTGACTTCAGGAAGCACAGCACTGACCTCGCCCCCCCTTTACATAAACAACGAGTATGTGGAGAGGGTCCACACCTTCCGGTTTCTCGGCGTCCTCATCTCCGCCGACATCCCCTGGTCAGAGAACATTACAGCAGTCATTAAGAAGGCTCAGCAGCGGCTACACTTCCTGAGAGTCCTCAGCAAGCACAACCGAGATCCATTGATGGGATAACCTGATTACAGTTGTTCATTCACAAACCTGCAAGGTTTCGTTGTACTGTGCATGCGGAAATGTTCTTACTTTCATTATTAAACATAGCCATGAGTTCTACAGCTGTTTTTTGTTTTTTAAAAAACAATTCGACTTCAAATATTTATCTCCAACCAATCAAATTTACCAAAACAATTCAAATCAATATCCTCATGAGTAAGGATATTGGAAAACGTTACTCAATGTCCTGGATGTAGTTTGTAAGCGAAACAGAAGTTGCGTATTACCCAGTAAAAGGCTTGTGTCTCTCTGTCCCGCACACATTTTTTAAAAAATTAATGCGCACACACACACACACACGTAAATGATGTGTACTGAATTTCATTCAAATTAAGACATTATGTAGAGGCAACTAATGGTGCAGGAGTTATTTATTTATTGCATGCCACTTGCAGAATAAACTTCCCCATAATTATCATTGAAGAAAAAAAAACACAGACTCTAGAAAGGCTTCTGTTAACATTCACTCTGTCTTCTAACAACTCTGGACTTCAAGTGTAGTGTCCATTTCTTCTAACTGTGGTCATAAGCAAGAAAAAAAAAAAAAAAGGTAATTTCTACTAACAAAACACACAATACCTTTGTAAATTGTGACAAATCAGAAGGGACCATACGGGGGCACAATTTTTCTTTCTCCAAATTTATCGTCCAAAATTCCATGGCAATGACTTATGAACTTCAGTTCTTCTTCACTGTAAACCCCTCTTAAGATTTAATAATTAACAGCAAATATATGAAGCACTGAGATATTCCTAACATGAACGCAAAATAAGGGAGTGGGGGGAACAAACTACTGATACAGTTACACAACCAAGGTACAGGTCAACATTGACCAGAACACACAAAAGTACGTAGGAGATATTTAAGAGATAGGCAATGGGTGTACTAATTTGAATGTTTGTTCCAGGTAGGGACGGCAATAGGGCCTTGGGGGGATCTTTCCACCATGATGAGCTCATCAGGGTTGTTGAAAGCTCTGTAATGAACCAGTAAGTCCTGAATTGCTCGCTCCTCAATCTACAACAGAACACACAGATAGAACAAAAGAGACAAGAACATCATACAGATGCTTCATCACAAATTTAGTGGTCATGATACCAGGACTTAGGCTACATCCACACGACAACGGCAACGAGATGTTATTTAAAAAAAAAATCGCGTCCAAATGGGCAACGATCAGTAAAATATCAGGTCCATATGGCAACGCAACGCTTGCTGAAAATGATGCAATACACATGCCACACCTCTAGGGGCGCTGTAAGACGGTCCCTTCGGAGACACCAGAAACAATAGAAGTAAGGACGCATGCACATAAACTATTATGCGCGAGACTTCATATTAGCCACAAAGTCAGAAAAATCTGTTTGTAAAATTACATTATAATGACCAAATACAATGAAAAGTATTTTTCCAGTCTCACCTGTGAAAGGTAATCCCATGTGATCTCGTTTGGATGGTAAACCTGTTGGTACAGTTAAACGCAGCACATGAATGAGGCATCTTTATTCTCCGCTTTGACCCATCCAATATGGTGGCGAGGATGCCGTATGATTCTACGCGGAAGGCGGCGTCTTTAATGGTCCGGAATAAATTGAATGCTACACGTTGATGGATTAATTTGTTCTTCTACGCCCTTTTTGAGGAATGTATTGTAGGACTTAAACCAACATCTGAAGAGGTGAGATCGCTCCTTTTTTCCCCTATTTTTGCTGGCGGGATTGACTCTGCCCTAAGGGCTATTCTCTCTCTCTCTCTCTCTCTCACTTTGCACCATTACACAATAAATATTCACAGTGAAAATATTTTGTAAGCGCGTTTCATGAACCAAGTTATAGGATTTGTTGACAACTCGCATCGAGTTCGTTACACTTCTACCCGGCATGAAGCACTGACAGTCATGTGGTTGTGACGTCATCGTAAACAAATCCGTTCTACTCATCCAGACGACTTCGCAACGGCAACGTTGCCAGATCTTTCCACTCTGGAACCCGTTCTCAAAAGATTGCGTTTTGGGGCACCCAAAACGCCGGTGCCGTGTGGACGCCAGGCCGAAACAATAAACAATTGTATCGGAGTCACCTGAATCCGTTGCCGTGTGGACAGGGCCTTAGATTCAGTTTCCTCTGGATTTCAGTTTCCTTTCTAGTAGTTAGCACACAGCAAATAGCCAGCTAATACACCTCACTGATCACTTTAATAGGAACTTGTTCTTGATTCTAAGATTCCTGTTCTTGGCTGGCAGGAGTGGAACCCAATGTGGTCTTCTGCTGTTGCATGCTGAGATGCTTTTCTGCTTACCATGGTTAAGAGTTGCTATGATTTACTGTATCCTTCCTGGCAGCTCAAACCAATCTGGCTATTTTCCTCAGACCTCTCTTGTCAACAAGGCGTTTGCTTCCACCCACAGAACTGTGGCTTGCTCAATGTTTTTTTTGTTTTTCGCACCATTCTGTGTAAACTCTCGAGACTATTGTGTGTGAAAACCCCAGATCATCAGCAGTTTCTGAAATACTCAAACCAGTCCATCAGGCACCAACACCCATGCCACAGTGAAAGTCACAGAGATCACAATTTTTCCCCACTTTGATGTTTGAAATGAATATCACTTTGGCACAGTGGTGTAGTGGTTAGCACTGTCGCATCACAGCAAGAAGGTTCTGGGCTCAAGCCCAGCAGCTGACAGGGGCCTTTCTGTATGGAGTTTGCATGTTCTCCCCGTGCCTGCATGGGTTTCCTCTGGGTGTGCCGGTTTCCCCCACAGTCCAAAGACATGCGGTTAGGTTAACAATGGGAGGCCACCTTAGGCTGAGGTGCCCTTGAGCGAGGCACCCAACCTCCAATGGCTCCCCGGGCGCTGTAGCATGGCTGCCCGCTGCTCTGCGCATGTGTTCATTGCTCGTGTGTGCGTGTTCACTGCTTCAGATGGGTTAAATGCAGAGAGGAATTTCACTGTGCTTAAAAGGTCATAGGCAACGTTCGGAGGTGAAACGTAGAATATCAACTTTATTGTCTAGAAGAACGACCCAAAAAGCGAATTCAATCTTCCTAGTGTCTAATTTGCACCCTAAAATTGAATAAAACGGTTAAAATATACTGTTTTGCCCAATTTCTGAAGGTTTGTTTACAGCTCACTTATGTGCACTTTCAACGCCAGGGGACCGTCGTCATGATGTCATTTAAGCCAAACAGACTTGGAGCAGCTCTGTGTTTACCGGTACTTGCGAACCGAGCACACGTGTACAGACTTTGGTCGTGAGCGGTTGTGTAAAATGTCTGAAAGTGATCGCGATTTTGAAGCAGGAACTCTCCACATTGAATATCGAGAGATGAAAATCATATATGTATGAACCTATGGCTGTTGCGAAGCAATTGGTGAATGCGGCTCACTGGTTTGACCGTGCAGCCTCGGAATCGGACAGCGACTCGGCCGACTCTGATCGCGGTGAACCAGGACCTCAACAAGACTCGCGCCCAAACGATTTATCCCGGTAGTTATGATAAATTCCTACTTTCATCGTAATACTAAATAAGAGCCCTTTTGAAGAATAATTAAACTGCCCTCCCTAGTGGATATAGGTAATGACTACTTGACATTGCGTCAGTAGGCCACATTAGCCTGCCATCCACGGCATTATACTATTTATAGCCTACTCTGAGCGAGGAAATATCCCTTTGTCTCATTTCCACAATGATTGTACAGGATCCCTCAGGATTCTTGACTTGTCAATTGCAAGCAAAAGTAAAAGTTTACCTCCAATCTTCTCCTTTTTGCTTGAGCATTGCTGCTCGGTTTCTTCTTTGACTGCTTGATTTTGTTTCATGCGCACAAGCCACTCTCTCTGCCTCATTCTCCTCTTTCGGAAAAAGCCAACCCTCTTGCTCCACCTCTTCTCCTCTTTCAGAAAAAGCCAACCCTCTCGCTCTGCCTCTTCTCCTTTTTCGGAAAAAGCCAATCTTCTCGCTCTGCCTCTTCTCCTCTTCCGGAAAAAGCCAATCCACTCTCTCTGCCTCTTCTCCTTTCTCAGAAAAAGGTAAAAACTTCTTCCTGAACCGGTCCCGTTGTTACAGTTCACTGCACAACAATAAGGCATGGTTTTTCTTTGGAAATTCCTGAATGCGCGTCTGCACTCAAGCCAAACGGCAATGCAAGTAAACGGAAGTGGACTCAACTCAAGCGGTTTGTTTGGCTTAAATGACGTCACGCGCCGAGTGGTCACGAAAATAGCCGAACAGAAATTCGCCACCATCTGCGCTAACTTATTGTAATTATTACTTATTAACAATACTTCTTGGGACCAGAAGAAAATTAGAGGGTTTTTTAAACATATAAACTTTCAAATGTGCATAAAATTAAAACCACTGCCTATGACCTTTAAGTGTACATGTGATGAATAAACATTCTTTTTTCACTGAAACTCTCTTGATTTGTATCTGCATGATTTTATGCATTGTGCTGCTGTCAAAGGATTGGCTGATTAGATAACTGCATTTAAAAAAAGTGTGTATGGGTGTTCCTAATAAAGTGATCAATGAATGAATGAAAAAAATTATATAAGTGAATGTATATATCAGTGAATATATACATCAGTGAATATATATCTCATCTCATTATCTCTAGCCGCTTTATCCTGTTCTACAGGGTCGCAGGCAAGCTGGAGCCTATCCCAGCTGACTACAGGCGAAAGGCGGGGTACACCCTGGACAAGCCGCCAGGTCATCACAGGGCTGACACATAGACACAGACAACCATTCACACTCACATTCACACCTACGCTCAATTTAGAGTCACCAGTTAACCTAACCTGCATGTCTTTGGACTGTGGGGGAAACCGGACCACCCGGAGGAAACCCACACGGACACGGGGAGAACATGCAAACTCCGCACAGAAAGGCCCTCGCCGGCCACGGGGCTCGAACCCGGACCTTCTTGCTGTGAGGCGACAGCGCTAACCACTACACCACCGTGCCGCCCCATGAATGAATGAATATATATATATATATATATATATATATATATATATATATATATATATGTATGTGTGTGTGTGTGTGTGTGTGTGTGTGTGTGTGTATATTATATATATGTGTGTGTGTGTATACACACATTCACTGAATATATATATATATATATATATATATATATATATATATATATATATATATATATATATATTTTTTTTTTTTTTTTCTTTTTTAAAGGTATACAGTTACTGACTACAGCCCATCTGTTGCTATAGACAAGTTGTTAGCCCCACTTCTTTACCCAGCAATGAAAACAGGGCCACCACTGGATCATTGCTACCTGAATATTAGTGATGTGGTAGCATACCAGTGACACTGACAGGGTAGCAGCACGGGTTTACCAGGCATAGCAATGATGCTTGAGTTTTTAAAACATCTCAGTATCACTGCTGGGTTTGAATTCCACTAACTAAACGTGTACCAGAAGTCCTATGGTCAGAAATTAACACTGAAAAGGGGCAAATGGTGATTAACGCAAATTGTCCATGGAGGGGAGAAAAGAGGGGGTGAGTTATAGGATTCAAGTGTATATTTATAATATGGACTACCAAGATATACAAGTCTAAAAAAAAAAAAAAAATCAGCCAATAAATGTACACACTGTTGAAAACCCCCAGCAAAGAAGCTACATACCGTACAATACACCTGCACCAGGTGTCACACTTACTACCCTGTCAGTGTCACTGCTGTGCTGAGAAATCGCACAAATAACATCTGTTCTTCCAGGCCATTCTTGTGGTTTCATCCTAACTTTCCAGCATAACTTCCATTTGCACATTGCAAACACGCTCAGTTACCTGTATCAATGCCAGAGGCTTCTCTCGACTGCGGATGAGTGCAGCTTCCTGCTGCTTTTCCTCTTCAACAATGGATGCAAAAGTGACTGCAGCAGGAGCTGGTGGGCTGCCCACTTGTCCAAGCACCCATGGCCTAATGAGAAAGAGAACATTAGCATTTTGTTTACCATTTACCATGAAAAAATAAAAAAAACATACTAATACAACCTATAAAATAATGAGCTGTTTGTGTGTGCACGCACTCAAATGAGCATGAAAGCAAGAGAAGAAAAGGAAAAGAAGGGGGTCATGCTACAACTATAGGATTCTGTGAGAGATTTTCCACACCAGGCAACATTTGTTGCTGGGAAGAGTTAAAGGAGAAGTCATTTTTAAACTTACTTTATTTCTTAAAGGTCTCATTGCATCATTTTTTCATTAATTGCACCGTGGTCTCTAGTATGAATGAATCCCCTGTGAGCCGGTTTTGGTGGAAAAAATGCTGTGGTTCTCCTGTTTCAGGCTGTTCTAGTTTGGTGGAGGAGTGGGTGGCGGGAGAACGACAGGATTTCAGCTCTTACCCATTAATATTCATGACATGTAAACGTGTTACCTCTGATTGGCTAACAGCACTGTGACGCTACCTCCAGTGGGTCAGAACAAGCGGATGTGGGTGTCTTTGTAAAAACTGTTTTGATTGGCTATTATGGTCTCGACATCGATGTTTTGACCAATAACAATGTACAAATTTTACATCACATTCAACAAGATTTAAATGAGACTAAAGATGGCGACTTACAATTAATGTGTAAACATCGTTGGAGTTAATAAAGTTTGAACAGCATGAAGTAACATACCCCAACCCCCCGAAATTAATAAAAAAAAAAATAATAATAATTCTCAACGGATTTGGCATAATATAAAAAGGTCGTTTTTTAACTCAGAAAAAGTGGAAATCCGCTGAAAAGCGGAAAACTCTCATCCCTGCCTAGCTTGTGACCATGTCATGCATGCTAACGTGGAGAATATGAACATGCTATTTTGTAATTAAAAACCTTCAAACAAAAAGTTCATGTTTTACTTACAGCTTGTGAGCTGGTGGTCAATCGTCTTGACAGTACAGATCCAGGGATTAAAAACAACCTCGAAGCAAAACCACTACTGAAGGCACCGAAGTTTGAAAAGTCACTGTGGTTGAAATGATCAGAACACAGTACTAACGTTGCATTATACTTCGCTGGTGGTGTTCCAAAGATAAATTCCAACCATTTCTTCTTCAGCTCTTCTATCTTGGGCAAGAAATGCAACGTTGATGTGTTACTGCCACAAATAACACAGGCATGAACTTGTTCAGACATGTTTTCAACTTGCTGTTAGGTCCTCTTCGTTACTGTAGCTACTGACGAGATGGGCTCTGCTATTTCTCCTCGCGCTTAAATCCGAACTTTCTTCCCGTGGGTGGTCGCAAGCCGAGGTGGGCAAGGCCATGAATACTAATTTTCGAAGTGACGCAAGTTCGTAGGGCTTTTTCAGATTCGCTCGTTTTTCAGACTATTTTCTTTCATAAGCCAATACAGGGAATGGGAGTAGAATTACATTTTCACATGCAGCATGCGTATGCAACTCGGAGTGAACTATGGTATTTCAAAAAGAGCCAGTATTAAACGTTTTTGGTGGAAGGGCACCTTTAATTAGCATGTTATTCAATTACATTTTTGGTTTTAGTAACCTTATACCGTGACTCGTACTAGCAACTAATTATTATAATTATCGGCCTATTTGATTTTTTAGCCATGTTGAATTTAGTTCGTTTGGTCCATGGTAGAGGTCACTTATCTGCGCGATTTTCACAAGACTTGTGCAAGACTTCGAAACGTGAAGTGTCAGCACCGCCGTTTTGAAAACTGTTTTCCAAACGAAATATTGCACAAAAACGAGTTTAAATGATGATTACTGCCTACTTTTTTCAAACTTTCCTGATTGATATCAAAAAACAAACAAAACTTCTGGCTTGATTACATCAGCATTTGAAAGAGGGCGCGCACGTCTTTTGACAACGCTGGCAGATGTTGATCACTTTGATTTCCGCTGTACGTTTTACTTCCGTCCTACAATCCAGCTACTGGGGGTGCATAAGTGTACTCTTGGTGCCGGTCCCAAGCCCAGATAAATTGGAGAGGGTTGCATCAGGAAGGGCATCTGGTGTAAAACTGTGCCAAATCTAACATGGACTGAAAAGAGAAATACCATACCGGATCGGTCGGGGCCCGGGTTAACAACGACCGCCTCCGGTACTGTTGGTCAACAGGGTGCCGGTGGAAAGTATGCTACCGTCGCATCAAAACGGAGAAGGAGAAAGAGAGGGGGAAGGCGTGTTAGGAGAGAGCATGAAAGATGGAAGGGAAGGAGCTTAGAATTGAGGGTAGGAACACTGAATGTGGGAACATTGACTGGCAGAGCGAGAGAGTTAGCAGGTATGATGGAAAGAAGAAAGGAAGGAAGTTGGACATTTTGTAAGTGCAGGAGACGAGGTGGAAAGGAAGCAAGGCCAAGAACATTGGAGGTGGATGCAAGTTGTTTTATTATGGAGTTGATGGAAAGAGAAATGGTGTTAGTATTGTTTCGAGGGGAGAGTTGGGCAACAGTGTGATTGATGTGAAGAGGGTGTCAGATAGAGTGATAGGCATGAAGTTGGAGATTCAAGGAACGGTAATCAAATGTTGTGTGTGCCCCACAGGTTGGATGTGAGAATGAAGAGAAAGCGTCTTTCTGGGAAAAGATGGATGAAGTGGTAGAAAGTATACCGAGGGGGAAGCGTGTGCGGATAGGAGCAGATTTCAACGGACATGTTGGCGAGGGAAACAGAGGAGATGAGGACGTGATGGGCAGATATAGTGTAAGAGAGAGAAATGTGAAAGGGCAAATGGTGGTTGATTTTTCAAAAAGAGGATGAATGTCAATAGTCAATACATACTTCGAGAAGACCAAGCAGCACAGGGTGACGTTTAAGAGTGGAGGAAGAGCTACACAAGTGGACTACATACTCTGCAGAAGGGGTAACCTGAAGGAGATTGTAGACTGTAAAGTGATGGCAGGGGAGAGCGTAGCTAAACAGCAGAGTGGTCGTGTGCAGGATGAGCTTGAAAGTGAAAAAGAGGAAGCGTGAAATAGTGGAGCCGAAGATTAAGTGGTGGAAACTAAAAGACGTTGAATATCAGAAGGAGTTTAGGGAAGAAATGAGACGAGTATTGAGTGGTCATGGAAGTCTGCCAAAAGATTGGGATACTACTGTTATACTAGTAAGAGAGGCAGCAAGGAAGGTGCTAGGGTGGTCATCGGGAAGGAGGAAGGAAGACAAGGAGACATGGTGGTGGAACAAAGTGGTGCAGGAAATTATAAAAGAGACGAGGTTAGCAAAGAAGAATTGGGATGATCAGAGAGATGAGGAAAGCAGGCGGTTATACAGATGCCCCTTTTCCACCAAATCAGTTCCAGGGCTGGTTCGGGGCCAGTGCTTAGTTTGGAACCAGGTTTTCTGTTTCCACTGACAAAGAACTGGCTCTGGGGCCAGAAAAAACGGTTCCAGGCTAGCACCAGCTCTTTGCTGGGCCAGAGGAAAGAACCGCTTATGTCAGCGGGGGGGGGGGGGGGAGTTGTTAAGACCAGCAAGACCGTGAAAGGTTGCCATTTTTAAATAAGTGACGAAATATCATGGATGCAGTAAAGCAGCAGTCATCCATTATTGCTGTTGTTGTTGCTGCTTCTTCTCCGTGTTGTTGTTGCTTCAATGTTCACGCCAAGGTTTATGCAAACGCAGCAACGTAACTGACGTATACAGTGACATAATGATGTGGCTCCCCTTAGCACCCCGAGCTATGGAAAAGCAAACTGGTTCTCAGCTGGCTCGCAAGTTGAACGAGTTGTGAACCAGCACTGGCGCAGAACCAGCCCTGGAACTGATTTGGTGGAAAAGGGGCAAGAGAGACAAAACAGAAAGCAAAAAGTGCAGTAGCAAAGGCGAAAGCAGATGCATACCAGGAGTTGTACGAAAGACTGGAGACCAAAGGAGGAGAGAAAGACCTGTACAGACTAGCTAGGCAGAGAAACATGGAAGCGAGGGATGTACAGCAGGTAAGAGTGATGAAAGATGTAAATGGAAATGTGCTGACAAACAAAGAGAGTGTATTAAGAAGGTGGAAAGAGTACTTTGAGGATTTATTAAATGAGGAGAATCCAAGAGAGAAAAGGTCAGATTTGTTGGAGACAGCAAATCAGGAAGCAGAGTTGGTTAGTAAGGATGAGGTGAGGGCAGCCATGAAAAGAATGAAGACTGGGAAAGCAGTCGGACCAGATGGTATCCCGACTGAGACTTGGAGATGTTTGGGTGAGACGGCTGTGGAGTTCCTAACGAGATTGTTTAATAAGATCCTAGAGAATAAGAAAATGCCAAATGAATGGAGAAAGTGTGTGCTAGTCCCAATATACAAAGAATAAGGGAGATGTACAGAGCTGCAGTAATTACAGAGGAATAAAATTGATGAGCCACACCGAGAAGTTATGGGAAAGGGTATTGGAGGCGAGATTGAGAAGAGAGGTAGCAATCTGTGAACAGCAGTACGGGTTTATGCCAAGGAAGAGCACGTCGGATGCAATTGTTGCTTTAAGAATGTGAATGGAGAAGTACAGGGAAGGCCAGAGAAAGCTACATTGTGTGTTTGTAGACCTGGAGAAGGCATACAATAGAGTGCCGAGAGGTGAGTTATGGAATTGTATGAGAAAGTGTGGAGTGAGTGACAAGTATATGAGAGTGATGCAAGACATGTATGAGAACAGTGAAACAGCAGTGAGGTGTGCAGTTGGAACGACTGAATGGTTCAAGGTGAAGGTGGGACTCCATCAAGGATCTGCTTTGAGTCCTTTCTTGTTTGCCATAGTGATGGATAGCTTGACAGATGAAGTGAGACAAGAGTCACCATAGAACATGATGTTTGCGGATGATATTGTGATATGTGGTGAAAGTAGAAAGGAGGTTGAGTTGGGTTTGGAGAGATGGAGGTATGCACTGGAACAAAGAGGAATGAAGGTGAGCAGGAGCAAAACAGAACACGTGCATCAATGAGAATGGGGATGAGTGTAGTGAAGCTGCAAGGAGGAGATGTAAAGAAAGTTGGTGAATTCAAGTACCTGGGGTCAACTGTGCAAGAAAATGGGGGCCGCGATAGTGAAGTAAGAAAGAGAGTGCAGGCAGGGTGGAGCAGTTGGAGAAGGATTTTGGGAGTCATTTGTGATAGGAAAGTCCCAGCAGTAGTGAGACCAGCTGTGATGTATGGATTGGAGACCGTCCCCTTAACGAAGAGACAGGAGGCAAAGTTGGAGGTGGCAGAATTGAGGATGTTAAGGTTTGCGATGGGAGTGACAAGGTTGGACAGGATAAGGAACGAGCACATCAGAGGGACAGCACATGTGGAGAGCTTGGGAATTAAGCTAAGAGAGATGAGACTGAGATGGTATGGGCACATCCTGAGAAGAGATGCAGAGCATGTTGGAAGGAGAATGTTGAGGATGGAGCTGCCAGGCACATGAAAACAAGGAAGGCCAAAGAGGAGATACATGGATGTGGTGAGAGAGGACATGAAAGTGGCAGGTGTGGTAGAGAAGGATGCGGAATACAGGGAGCAATGGAGACAAAAGATTCACTGTGGCGACCCCTAATCGGGAGCAGCCAAAAGAAGAGGATGATGATTGTGGGTTGACCCTTATTAAAACAGGATAGGTGTTATAACTTATGCAACATACATGTACATGCATGCATTTTCACTGATAAAACAAACGGCTAATTAAATAAATCAGATGAACTGAGACAATCACATTCTGAAGCAAATTAAATAATCTTATGGTGAGAGAGGACATGAAAGTGGCAGGTGTGGTAGAGAAGGATGCGGAAGACAGGGAGCAATGGAGACAATAGATCCGCTGCGGCGACCCCTAATCGGGAGCAGCCAAAAGAAGTTGTTGTTTTACTTCCGTCCTATGATGTCTTGCACAGGTCTCAACGAATCTCGTTTATAGCCATTGCTTTGACATATGGACTGATATATTACATAGCATATTTCAAACAACTATAGCAGTGACAAAAGCAGCTATCAAAAATGCATTCCTATATTTAATAAAATGAGATAAATACAATTTTGATAATTAAAAAAAAATAAATAAAATGTGCTTTCAGTTCTCCTTTAAGTTACCAAAAATCTGTACAACTCAGTTTTCCTTGCAATGGCTATGTTTAAAGTTCGAAAGCTTGAAAAGTTTATGCACTTGAGTCAAAGCCTTTAAGGTTTTAGCTGCAAGTTAAAAAGAGTGCAGCTTGAGTAGTCACCTATAACCAGCTCTTAGGTGGGGTTTACATTAGACCGTATCAGCGGATCATCAGATTAACGTTTTTAAAACGATTAGTGTGCACACAGCAACACCAATACACAATTCGCGTGCACATAGCAACGCCAATACACGGATACGCTCGGCTCCGCAGGCATCCTGCGCTCCAAATCACTCCACCCTGAACAGCGAGTGCCCTCTGGAGGGTGCACACTCCAGCCCTGCGCAGCTCACAGAGCGCGCGAGTGTAGTGCACGAGCAGTGATTCGGGACTGAGCCGCTGTGTGTGTGATCCCAGCGCATATCACTTACCACTTGCAAGTGGAAGGATGGCAAGCCTAAAGACAATCATAACTACACAATGGGCAGTATTTGCATCAGTATTTGCAGTATTTTCATACTTTTATACTCTTTAATGAAAGGTGATACAAGGCGGAAGTCCGCGCCGTTTTTCAGCAGTCGCGTCACATGACCAATGCCAGCGAATCAGGAAGGTGGATGTCACAGTGACGTTGTCCAATGACGACGCCAGCTAGAGCTCAGCACAGCGTATCCGCGTATTCTCAATGTTTACACAGCACCGGACCAGACACGATCTAGATTGAATACGTGGACCCTGGCGGATTCCCGTTTCCTGGCGTTTTAATGTAAACGAACAGTGCATCCGCGAAGAAAACGAGACAGATACGGTCTAATGTAAACTTGGCCTTATGTGCTTGTCTTTGCCAGTCCTGCACTCAAGGGTACTTAAATACTAAATGTGTTGAGCAGAGTGAAAAGATCAATGATGACCAAGTCTGACTTTATCAGTGGAGATTACAGGTCACAGGCAAAACATTCTAATGAGACACCAGGGAAAAGTAACCAGACTTGTGCTTATAGCTACAGACAATTTACTGCTTGCCACAGCAGGAAAGTGAAAGAGCAGGTTGCCAGAGCAAGCAGCTCATCTGTAAAATATTATATAACTCCTGGTAGCATTCCTAATAAATTTCCTTTGAGATTCTTGGTAACATTGCCGACAGGGGACATGCAGAGCATTAACTATCCACACACAAAGGTTTTAGCCTATGCAGATGGATATCCAAAACGTATAAATAAGAGTGATAACAGACATACAGGTGACTGCTTAAAGTCTTGACCTTAGAAAAACTCTGAATTGTTGAATCTTATGCCAGAGCATGCTAAAGCTTGCTACTTGAGGCCTGGTAATGCAGAACTCAACCAAATTCATATGGAAATGCAAGAGTGCCACCTGGAGGAAACCAAGTGACCAAGGCAGGCATCAGGACTCTGTACTATGACCTCAAGAGCTACTTATCAAGTGATGGTTGATTGTAGGGATGCTTGTTGGCCAAATTTTGTGTGTGTAGGAGTTGAATGAAGTGCTGTCTCCCTCACCCTGCAGGTTTGCCAGCATTGCCAGGCTCAGCACACTTAAAGGTCACTCTTTTGGCACAAGTGGCCATGCCAACAGTACTTGCTGATCTCCCGGCAGCCATGGCAGCAGTTGCTGATGATTTATCACGTTGCGCCTCCTCTATTAGCAAATCCCGGAAAGACAGTGATGAAGGAGAGGACTGCGCCGCTGTTGCCCTGAGTACGCATAGATACAATCTCGCATTGTTTTACAGTGTCAGAGCTGGTTGAGAAAAAGTACTGTAAAAGGAAAGATAAAAGCACAAAAAGTTGCCAGACACACACCAGCCCTTTGCAGGCTTAACTGAAGCGACTCCAGGGGGAGATTTGGCAGACACCCCATCAATACTGGCCTCTCTGGTAGCCATGGCCATCATCTTCCTCTGCTTCTGAGACAGTTTAGTGGGGATGACTGTGGGTTTACTGCTGTTTCCAGACCTATAAAATCAAACAATAAGGAGGAGATAGAGTGTAACATTTCAACCCACTGAACTCAAAATGACAGACTCATAAAAAGTGTTGACACTCATCATGGTATTAGCACGAATAGTACAGAAGTAGCAACCCTTACGAGCCAGGGCTTTTTGGAGTGGCTCCAAGGTTCAGAGAGTTGGCCTCCATCTCCATAATGGCCCTGAGATCCAGAACAGGTGCCGGGCGAGACGGACTGAACAGGTCAGAATCAGAGTTCAGTGAAAGATGGCTGGTAACAAGTGTATTGTATTTATATTAAAAGTGCACAGAGTTTGTGACAACTGCAAACTCATTTCACCATTTTCAAGGATCTACTGGTACAACACAATTTTATTTTTTATACATTAGAAAAGGATCTGTTAAATAAGCAAAATGCCTCCTTTCTAGTATGCAAAGGTTGTGAAATACCCAGAGGTGAACAGTAACGAAGTACATTTACTTGAGTACTGTACTTAAGTATACTTTGAGTATCTGTACTTTACTTGAGTATTAATTTTTTGGCAACTTGTGACTAACTTCACTACATTTCTATTAAGGTCCTTGATACTCATTACTATGAAGCAGCTTCGAAAGTGGATTTTTTTTCTTTTCTTTTCTAAAACATGATGGATTTTTTCGCAGGTGACACTGAGACAGCCTATCAGTAAATCACTAGGGTCACGTCACATCCATAGACTGGATAAAATCAAGTTCAATTATTTCTCCGCAGCATTATTTAGCACGATCAGTTGATGGCAGAATTGAAGGAGGTGGTTCTTCCAGGGAATGCACACACCCACAGCTGTAGCTAGAACCCTCGTTTCAGTTTTCTGAAAGGAATAGAGTTGTTTCGTTTTAAATGTTTGTTTTATTTGCCTGAAACAGAGCACATCATGGCCTACAAAAACTTGCCGTCCAACCTGCAGAAGCATATTGAGGTATGTAAACGTTTTATTCCAAGAGAAAACTTGCAGTGAAGTTTTATGTGCTTTTAGAGCTAGCGATAACGTTACAATAGCTATGCAGTCTGGTTATTCACATGACTTTCTATGGATTTTCCCACCAAACTGCCATAGCCTTGTCCATGGCTAACATTAACACATAGCTAGTTAACTTGGACACAGTTAGCATATAAACACGGCGCTACGCTAACATGAATAACGTTAACTTATCTGAAGTGCTTTCAGAAATGTTTTAGCATAAGGCCACACCAATTTGATTAGTTGGTTCTCTGAATCGCCGCTTGAAGAAAATGCAAAATGAAAAAAAAAAATCGAAATCAAACTCCCACCAACAGAAAAACATCGTGGCTGATGGTTCACAATACTGAAGACTGCAGGTTGAGGTCACGTGACGTCGAAAACCAATCAAATACCCCCTTTCACTTTAGATAAAGACTTGTGGAAGAAACATGCCTGTGGAGGCGAATCCTGCAAAGCCTGTGTTTGTGATTGTTAGGATATTCAACAAACAGAAGTGTAAAATCTTTGACAGGTGTGTCGAAATTCAAGAGGCGGAAAACTTTGCACAGTTGTACTCAAGATGCTGTGAGCTTGTTACCCTGCGATGTGTCAACTTGGACAACAACTCTGTGGAGGTGGGTTTGATTTACATATTTCATTGATTGATGTGAGGGGCAAACAAAAAATCATTCTAAGTATTTAGCCATCAGAAGTAGCCTAAAAATAAAGACTGTTGTTTCAGACTTTTTTCAATTATCCTTAATGCATATGGGTGGAAATAAGATAAGCTATTAAAAGAGCCATATGAAATGTGTAACAATAATGTATTGTCTTTGTTTTGTTTCTCTATTATGAAAGCCCTCCATTTCCACCGCTAATTTTACCATCAGAGCATTTTTTATTTTATTTTGCTTTGCTCACTCGCTTCATATTTTTCCTGAAAAAATCCGAGAACCAACTCATTAAATTGGTGTGGCCTAATCTTGCCAAATAAACAAAATGTAGAAATCTTTTTCTAGTAATGTAAGCTAATCAATATGATTGAGTTTGACAAGATTTTGCTAGCATGCCAGATGGAGCTTCACTGACTAGCTAGCTTAACATTATATCACCATGATTCCACAAGCAGATTCATTTGTGCATGAATACAAACTTGCACACGCACGCACGTGAGATGGACAGTATTGTACTAGTCAGTCACAACAAATTGCTGGAATTTTTTGTTTTGATGTCAGATGATGGTCTTGCACCTTTTTTTTTTTGTCTTGCTTCAAGCAGTGTTGCTGCTGGGCAGTTATTAAGCTGGAGGTGTGGACCTGGGTTTTAAGCAGGTTGGATTGTAATTTTTATTTTCTGAGCAAGATGAATTTACAGCTATTCCACTGTCTTCCTGATTAACATACACATACGTGTGCACACACTGCCAGAGCTGGGTCAGAACACTACCATGCTGCTTTGTGGGGATGGGGAGGAGTGTTACAATTTAAAAAATTAATTAATCAAAATGAAAACAACAATGGTTCTTTGTTAGTTCAGTTGTGTTTCATTTTGTAACATTCTACCAGGGTGTTTATTCCACAGGTTCTACAAGTTAGTCAGTAAATCCAGTCGGTTGCTTCAGAGACATGAAGTTTTGTAAGCATTGTGGCAATAATACAACAATTTGTTGACAGAAAATGTACTTTTAATACTTAAGTATTTTTAAAAGCAAGTACTTCAGTAATTTAACTTAAGTAAAAATTTGACTTTACAACTTTACTTGTATTGGAGTAACATTTGACCAGTGGGATCTGTACTTTGACTTAAGTAATGAAGTCGGGTACTTTGTCCACCTCTGGAAATACCTCACACCATTTTATTTATCTCATCTCATTATCTCTAGCCGCTTTATCCTGTTCTACAGGGTCGCAGGCAAGCTGGAGCCTATCCCAGCTGACTACGGGCGAAAGGCGGGGTACACCCTGGACAAGTCGCCGGGTCATCACAGGGCTGACACATAGACACAGACAACCATTCACACTCACATTCACACCTACGGTCAATTTAGAGTCACCAGTTAACCTAACCTGCATGTCTTTGGACTGTGGGGGAAACCGGAGCACCCGGAGGAAACCCACGCGGACACGGGGAGAACATGCAAACTCCGCACAGAAAGGCCCTCACTGGCACCATATATATGACAGGTAGTCGTCGACTTACGACTGCGGTTGGTTACGACTGACCGGTCGTAAACCGGCCTATGTTAAATGAACGTAAGTATATTGTGATGTGTAATGATACTGTAATCATCTTAGTCTTATTTTATCAACATTTTCTTATTTCATTACCTTGGCTCATTATTTGGTTTAAGTCAAACACTGCATATTCAGGGGTGAAAGTAACTTTTATTTCTTGCCGGTATATTATTTTGAGTCATAGTGCACGCGCATAGCACGCGCCGAAAAATACACCTAATTATTTATTATTGTCTACTTATCAAGCATTCACTAGGACTTATCACTCAGTAGTACTAGTATAGTACTTTTTTAATCACACTATCACCCTTTCATCCACCTGTATCAGTTTTTGATTATAAATAAATTGCAAACATCATTTCAACAACACAATCATTTTAATTACATTTTTTTAGCTGAACAGTTGAAAACTAACTTTTCATTTTGGACACAGAACAGTGTAACAGAACAGAAAAGTGAAAGTTACTTTGATTACCAGCTGCGCACGTTATAGCACAAGATCTGGTTAAGCCGTACGTGCGCTGTAGCTCGCTCGTTGTTTGTCCAGCGAAACACTGCACACATAATAGAAGAGGCTGGATGCAGTGTTGCCAGATTGGGCGGTTTTAAGTGCAGCTGGGAAACACTTGCCAGTCATAACCAGACGGTCGTAAAGTCGATCGGTCGTAAGTCGACGATACACACGCACACACACCTTAAGTCTAATGTTGACAAAGGCTCCCCACACTAAATCTGACTAACCCAAAGAAATCATGCCCATCCTTGATAAGGTCTGATGGTAATAAATAGATCTCACCTCGCTTGAACCCTGGGGATGGGTTCAGGTGTGGAGCACTTGACAGGCAAAGATCCTTTCCTCCAGGTTGGAGTGCTGGGAGGAGTTTTCCAGCCAACATGCCCTAACTTTTCTTCCTAAAAATGCAAATATTTTATATATATATATATATATATATATATATATATATATATATATATATTTTTTTTTTTTTTTTTGGTTTCTCTACTGAATAAATCTCATGGTAAATTTTTATTGTGTGTGTAGATATGTAGGAGTGTTGTAGTATTATTTATACATAAGCTCTGTCCTGAAAGACTGGTGACTGAAGGTCTCGAGGGCTGCCCACTCCAATATAACTGCCCTCAGAATCAGATGTGATCAACTCATGCAGAGATTCCACGGAGCAAGCTTTCCTGGAGTCTACCAAACCTGGGAAATTATTGAAAACAGTTTTTATTTTAGGCTGAATACTGCCAAAGTCATGTTGAAGGCATCTGCTAAATGAATAATTGTAAATCTAATGTGTGTGTGTCTCTCTCTTTTCGGCATGAAGTAAAACTCTATGTAATAAATATCACTTTGATTTACGGATGCCCAAGTATTTATAGCTTTAATTACTATATGCAGGCTCACCTATGGAGGGTGGGCTCTGAATGGCATCAGTGGGTGAACTCTGGATGACATCAGATAGGTTGTACCCTCCTGAGCTATCCAAGCGACGACGTGGCTTCTTCTTAGCCTTTACTTTGGTTTTCTTCAACAGACCATCGCTAGGGGGAGGGGGAGATCAAAGCAAGGTTACATCATTGCACTGTATGACCAGGTCTGGTTTCACACCACAGTGAGCTGTGACAGACGTACTTGCAGGAGTGCTCCTGTTCAAAACTGATCTTACAGCTGGTGACTGAATCCAGGTTCATGTCTTTATAAGCACTCAGATCAGGGGCACCAAGATAAGGAGTGATATGCCGTCTTTGCATGGCTGGAATCTGAGGAAGTCACGACACAAGCGTTTTAGAACAGTCTAGCATTTTAGAGCTGTCTGTGTTTATATAAACTTACCATTTTCCTATATGCTATAGACAGCTCCAACAACACATCATCGCTCAAGATCTCCAGAGCCCTGAGACAAATAAAGTTTAATATTCTTTTATAGTACAAGGGAGGAAGTCGGTCTACAACAAGCACCAAGCATGCCAAGTCTTTGGTTTATTCAAGGTTCATTCAATAAATCACTTTTACAACTAGTGGTTTAGAAAAAACACATAAAACCTACTACATGACTGAAAACATTTATTTCCTTCATGTAATGTAATGGAAATTGGGGGGGGGGGGGGGGGGGGGGGGACGACATTGCGAGCTATTTTGACTGACTTGAAACACAAAGGGTGAATAACTACTCACTTAGACTCCAGGAACGCGGCCATGTTGAGACCAATAAACTGCAGGCAGGAGAGTTTAAGCTGCTCAGCATTGTACATCACGGCAAACTCCAGTAACTCTGCAGCATTCTTCAGAGTCACTAAACAGAGAGACATAGCACATACCAGTACATCAGTATCCTAGATCTGTGCATCACTACTGTACATGACAGGATGCACATTCAGACTTCAGAATTTTATTAAAATCACTTTCCACGTCTCGTATATAGGACAGCGGTTGCTACTGGATGAATGATTTCCATCTGATCACATTCACAACATTTAAAAAAAAAAAAAAAGAATGCAATTCCTAACACACATGTACACAAGTGATTTCTTGACCAGTTACCATTTTGATCACTGGTTTTATCATTTTAGTCAAAGTACACAGTCTTACTCACTGATTGAGACCAGTGGTTGGTTATGTTTAAAATAATAGAGAATTTCAAGAATTACATAAACATTCATAAAATTTTACACAAATAATAATAAAAAAATAAATGTGGTTAGTAACCGTGTTAGTCTCTTGGCTAGGTCAACCTTACAAATGAGATCCTGTCCCACTGAGATTCCTCAAGCAAAATAAATAAATATGTAGACTGTGTGCTAGGTGAATCTAGCTCAGGTTCCAATCAGGTGTCAAATATTAGCCTGGGCCCGCCCATCCTAAGTGTGACGCAACACGAGGGCCTGTTGCGAGCTTAGTCTGGCAAGGCAAGCTATCTCCAGCTCTTCCAAGCTCCCGAAAAATCGGGAGCCAATCAACTTTGAGCATCTCCAACGGCCCTGGGTAGAGGCGTGTTCAAGGCAGTGACGTAGTAGAACTGCGACCGGAAGCCATAGATTGTTTACAGAATTTATGCCGGAAGCGCTTCATTCACTAGAAACATTACGAACATGGAGCAGCGGCAAGCCTTTGACACAGCGGTAGATGCTGTATTGAAAGCATTCAACGGGAAGTTCTCATTGAAAACGGAGCAAAGAGCAGCCCTGGAGGTATTTATCTTCTTCCTGTTACTCAAGCAGTTTTCGTCACGTCACATACGTCAGAGGAAAGAGTGATGTGATTGGTTTAAGCTTCGTCACAGCCTTTTCTGACTTTGACCAGTAGCAAACTGAGGCATTTCAGGGAGGTGGGTCAACCACGCGCTTTGGGAAACGGTTGGGCTTAATATCTTTGCCAGACCAAATGCTCGCAGAGCTTTGAAGTCGCGTTAGCCAGACTAGTCAAATATATGACCCACAAGACCTTGTAACAGTTCTAATCCCGACAATCAAATGCATTTTGAACCTGTGTTCTAAATTAAAATATGTTTACAGTCTTGTGGACTGTAAACAAATTGAAAGATTTATTTAAAAAAAAAAGAAAGGGTTAGTCCCCAATATCCCTCTCAGGAGCAAAACAGAGCAATAAAGTATTTCAATATCATGCTGAAAATTTGATGCTGTAAGCCTGTCTCTTTCCAAAATAACTAATGCTGTTGTACTTTTGCAAAAACAACCTTAACATTTGTAACTGTATAGTTTCCCTTCACTTCTATATGATTGCTAATTTTATGTAGATTCATGACAATAATAATAATAATAATAATAATAATAATAATAATCTCTATATGTATGGCAAGTCTGGAATGTAGACAATTTTTTTTTTATTTTGGGGGGATTTGATGAATTGCAATCTGTTCATCTGTTTTGCAGGTAATACCTGTTCAATCTATTTATGCATTCAGAATGTACCTTCTCAGACAAATGAACACATTTTGAGAATTCGCTGTTGTGGTATTAGTATAATAAATTTTTTTTTTTGGATCATCCATTTGACATTGGACTAAATGTAACGTGACCCATTACCTAAAATGAATTTAAATGTGTGCCATTTCAGCTGAGAAAATATTCTAAGATTTGCAATCATAGTGGCTTCAACAGCCCACTTTACATTTTCTCAGGACTTTATCAATTTCATCCCTAGAAGACTAGCCTAAAGCTTCCAAATTTTCTTTTTTTTTTTTCTAGGATGCATAGAAGTCCTGGCATTATATGCACAGAAATTTTCTGAAATGATGATGACACTGCAGGCTCACAGTTTTCAGTGACTGCCACTTCACATATCTCCTTCAACCGAGTGATGAGAAGCTGATCAGCCACCACCAGGACACTGCAAGTAAACTCCACACTCAGAGACTCTGCAGCACACACGGACATATAGCTCATAGTTATACATGTGACCATTATGATAGTTAAAATCAGCCCTTAAAAGCAGTATACTAATACCTCTGATAGTGGGAGACTCATCTGTGTAGATGTACTCCAGAATGACCTGCAAGACCTTGGCACTAGTTGGCATCTCCAGTGCAGTACAGCTAGTAGACTGAAGGGGGCAGAAAAGATCCACGACAATATTAAAGCCGCTAGAAATAACTGAAGTGAACCAGACATGCTTCTTAGTCAAACTGGATTTACAAAAGCTTTCATCCAATGTTAATTGTTTTCATACCTCAATCCAGGGATTTCCCAGCATACTGTTAAAATACTCTGCAAGACAAAGGAATAGGAAAACTTCAGATGCACTGATTAACACCAAGGTAATCTTTTATCACTCTATGGATTATGAAACATTTGGGAGGTTTTTTTTTTTTTTTTTAATTATTTGAGAGTATCAAACAATATGACTTTTGCTGAGCTACTATGGGAAAACAACAGACAACACTTCAGTAAAAGAACAACATGCACAAAACACCAAGTCAGCTCCACCGTCAGGCTGAAAACAGCTTATTCTTGTGACCATGCTATTTTAATGCGAGTACTGTGAATACTTTAGACAGTGACAGAGGTCATTTTGTCTTCTAAATACAGCACATTGCACTTGACCATGAGGTTTAAGTGTAGAATGTAAACTGTAATCTGGTTAAACACAGGAATCACAATTCTCCGTCATTCCCCATTTCAAGAAATCAGACGCAAATGAACAGTTATCTGCTCAGTTGTCCGTTTTTCACTGCATGGCCTAGAGGGCCAACAAAAAGTCTGCAGTTCATTAAAAGATGCAAGATTTGCATCTGGTATTGGCTCTTGTAGTTCAACAAGTTGAAACGTCTGAATAAAATTAGATAAAAAGCCTACATTTACTGTAGGTGTGTGGAAATCGATTGTTTTCTACAGTTAACAATAACCAACAGACTACTACAAAGAACAAACAAAACGCCTGCATGATCTCAGAGTGCTTACAACATGCGAACCAACAAAACGCGAGAACACAAAAACCAGGTTACAATTTGCTTAAAAAGGCTATAAAGCTCTCAACTCTTGTGCACAACAAAGTGAGGATTAGGTACCTCAGGTATCAAAGGGGAAGAGATTGAAGGGTCTGAAGGAAAAAGAAAAGGAACAGGGAAGGAACAGCTCATGGGCCAAATGTGAGTGTCAAGGATTTTTATTAACGATGTGCCTGCCAATGGCAGAAAGAGAAAAATGAATTCTGAACTGCACAAAAGCTTATCTGCTCAGATCCAGCCAAATGCCTCAAATGTGAATGGATAGCCCTACACCTGCAGCAGGGCAATGACTCAAAATATGCCACTAAAGCAACTACGGAGTTTTTCACAACTCCAAAAATGGAGGTTTATGACTTGACAATCAAGTCACTCATCCTTTCAAACCAGACTAAGCACACATTTCACTTACTGATGCCAAAAGGTGTGGAGAGCAGGGATGAATTTCTCAATAAAAGCAGAGATATCAACAATGGTTACGTTTATCTATGTTTGTTCTGATTGCTGCTTTAGCTGAGAAAGCAGAAATGCATAATTGTCCCTTTTACCTCCAACAAGGGGTCCAAAATAATAAATGCTATGGCTAAACTGTAAATGTTAGCACCTCTAAAAAGACACTAAAGGACACTTAAGGTGTGGTCCACAGACTGTCGGCAGTCATAGATTGTAAAGCATTTTACTTACATACATACACACACTAAAAATAAAAATTATATATAAAATCACACACACACACACACATTCCATTGACTTACAGGTTATTTGTATAAACCTCCCCTCATTTGGACATACATACCGTACCCTTGAACAAACACAGACTGTCTGCCCTGAACCATATAGTTACTATTACATTTTACTTCTAAATTTTTATATATTCTCTCATTTCTTGGACAGGTTCTTCAGTACACCTCAGTGCAGTTTTGCATTATACTGCAGACATTTGCTTCCACACTTCCCCTCATTTCTCCATGTAGCTTGCACAGAGGCAACGAACTACAATAAGTCAAGTCAGTCTAACTCACCCAGTCGGGCACACAGAATGCATTTGTGACAAGGGAACTCCTTCCCATCCTCAGACCTCAAGGTGACGTCACAGAGGTAGGGGCTGTGATATCAGAACATTATTTATGTTCATAAATAAAACGCATACTATCAGCAAGTAATACTGAATGACAGACTATGTTGTAGATGACATCACTCACAGTTTCTTTAGGTAGAATCTTGGTCTGTTGCCAGTCTTCTTTTGCACCACGCTGATTTGCCCATTTTCATACTTTACTCCATCAAGCCTAATGAAATGAATAAAAATATATCGAATAGGAATATAATAATTCAAAAAGTCAATTTTCTGTAGTATATTTTCCAACATCCATTATACCTTCTGGGCGGCACGGTGGTGTAGTGGTTAGTGCTGTCACCTCACAGCAAGAAGGTCCGGGTTCGAGCCCCGTGGCCGGCGAGGGCCTTTCTGTGCGGAGTTTGCATGTTCTCCCCGTGTCCGCGTGGGTTTCCTCCGGGTGCTCCGGTTTCCCCCACAGTCCAAAGACATGCAGGTTAGGTTAACTGGTGACTCTAAATTGAGCGTAGGTGTGAATGTGAGTGTGAATGGTTGTCTGTGTCTATGTGTCAGCCCTGTGATGACCTGGCGACTTGTCCAGGGTGTACCCCGCCTTTCGCCCGTAGTCAGCTGGGATAGGCTCCAGCTTGCCTGCGACCCTGTAGAACAGGATAAAGTGGCTAGAGATAATAAGGGGATGGGATTATACCTTCTGTACAATCAAAAAATATCTATGCAAGTACCAGGCACTTTTATTATGTGCAGTGTCTATAGAGCTTATGAAACAGCACATCAGGGACTACTATTATTGTTGACTAGTTAGTTTTTATTCCGTTACTGTTTTTGTGTATCCATGTACATGGTCTCTTAATCGCTTTGTCTCATCACTTCTGCTACTACGATGTTATGTTTCACTTGTGTCGTTATGGTATATTCAATGAGATGTACCAAATTAATAGTAGTGCACCTTTCTATAATCTTCCTAATTGCCTGTAAAACGCTCATAAAATACACATGCATGCTAACTGTAATTATACTAATACAAACAAGAAGACAGAATCATCTATATCCCCCGCCTGATATAGCAAGTTTCAAGATATAATTTGTCACATTTTTCAAGTTGTGCTGCAGGAAACCAACCCTACCTCTTTACACTGACCTCAGCAGCCCATGGCATAAACCCACCGGACCTTTGGTCCAGGTGAGCTAAAAATTTAAATTTCTCACATTTCTTAGTATCAAAAGGCACATATACATTACTTAATCAACACATATACCAACTTTCAAGACCGTACCACTCAGTTTACAAGTTCTGCTCCGGAAACAAAACCTACCCCCAAGACTAACCTGAGAGACCAAGTCTGAAATTGTTTCCATAAAAACATGAAAAATTAAAATCTCAAATTTCTTAGTATGAAAAGGCACATCTACATCACCTTGTTAACATATATACCAAGTTTCAAATCCATATCATTAATAGATTTGGATATATGCGCAAGAAACAAACATTGCTCTTAGAAACCAAGTCAAAATCTATTTTTTTATGGAAAAATTTGAAGAATACTTTTTTTCGAAAATACAAAATACTGTAGCAAAAAGGCACCACTTCACATGTTGCTTGATCTCATCTCATCTCATTATCTCTAGCCGCTTTATCCTGTTCTACAGGGTCGCAGGCAAGCTGGAGCCTATCCCAGCTGACTACGGGCGAAAGGCGGGGTACACCCTGGACAAGTCGCCAGGTCATCACAGGGCTGACACATAGACACAGACAACCATTCACACTCACATTCACACCTACGGTCAATTTAGAGTCACCAGTTAACCTAACCTGCATGTCTTTGGACTGTGGGGGAAACCGGAGCACCTGGAGGAAACCCACGCGGGCAACATGCAAACTCCGCACAGAAAGGCCCTCGCCGGCCACGGGGCTCGAACCCGGACCTTCTTGCTGTGAGGCAACAGCGCTAACCACTACACCACCGTGCCGCCCATATGTTGCTTGATATGTATACAAAATTTCATGAAGATGTCTTCAGTAGTTTTAAAAGATATGGCCCGGAAACGAAAACATGACTAGACGGATGGACAGAACCCGTTTCTATATCCCCCGCCAAACTTTGAGTGGGGGATAAATACACACACAAAAAAACTGGACCTGCTGGAAGGCAAGGAAACCTGCTTCTCACACAAAATACAGGAAATTCAAAGATTTAGAAATCCTACCTTGCAGAGAGACTACCCAAGCCCAGTTTCTTGGCTACTCCTTGAAGCATCTTGATAGGATTGTGGCTAGATTCATTAGCACTGCCACCCTTGTCCTTCTTCCCAGATTTGGCACTTTTGCTCTTTGACTTTTCTCCCTGGCTGGGAACTGAGGCAGGCAGGGATCGATAGATCTCCAGAGCAGCTCGTCCACGAACATTCAGCTCCTGCAGGTTGCAAATTAGCTGCTGCTGCTCCTGCTCAGGAGCACTGTGGAGGCATGAGATTGTTGGCCTTGCTCCATGCACCAGCATCTCACACGAGTCTGTATAGATGAAGTGCAGTGCCTGTTCTAACATATCAGGAGAGATCTTTTCCAGCACCAGAAGGTCACAGCCCACAGCATCCACGTTTCTCCTCACTTCCCCATCCACCTCATCTCCCTGGCCAACCTCTGGTAAGAGTTGCTTGCGGAAAAATTCTGAACGCATAGACAGGATGTACTTGTGACATGGAAAGACACGATCACCGGCCTGAAGGGTCACATCATGAATGCTGTCAGTCTCATCGGCTTCAGCCAGGAGCTGCTTAAAGTGCTGCATGAACAAGGAGGCTGAAACAGTGGGAACTTCATATATGCTAGAGAGAGAGAGAGAGAGAGAGAGAGAGAGAGAGAGAGAGAGAGAGAGAGAGAGAGAAATACTTCTTTCAGCATGAACAATGTCAAATCAAGTTGTCACCATCAAAGTTTTCAAACTGATATTTAAAGGGGTACCAAATATAATATATACAGTTGCTGATGTGACAAAGTAACGTATTCTTAAGTATTCTATCAAATTTATATACTAGAAAACAACAAAATATCTTGGTAATTGTAAATATAATACTTTATACGCTAAACCGCACAAGAGTCGCCATTTTTAAAAGACCGTGACGTCAGCGCTACCCACTGCAGTAGCGGAACTCTCCGAAATAGAGGAGATAAGCGTGTAATCATGGCGTCGGGCGCATCAAGTGAAAGCGACAGCTCTGTCGAATCATACGAAGAGATCCTGCAAGACACACTGCAAGCAGGCTATGGCTTAGAAGGGTACCAGTTTGAACCTAGGAGAGGTACTATGTAGTGGAAGTTCATTATGTCTAACTATTAAAGCTATTTTAAGTTCGTTTCTTAAGACAAGGATTTTTTTAAGATGTTACCTTGTTGACAGTTTCGGCGAGAATCTTCCGCCTTCTTCAAAACAGTCACCAGATGTCGAGTGGTGACGTGCCTCATCAGCTGATGTTACGCTACGGAGGCGTGAACGTCCCGCCCAATTTGACAGGTAGTTCACGCCTCCTGCGGTCAGGTCGCTCCCCCAGGACACATCTGGTGACTGTTTTGAAGAAGGTGGAAGATTCTCGCCGAAACTGTCAACAAGGTAACATCTTAAAAAAATCCTTGTCTTAAGAAACGAACTTAAAATAGCTAGGAGAGGTACTCTCGACTCCGGTGATGAAATAAGAGAAGAAAGCTCGGATGACGGCGAGGATGAGACTGATGCTGACCATGGGCATGGCGAGCGTGGGGCAGAGCGTCTGCGTGCAGGTGACACGGCGTGGTGCTCGTGCGGAAAATGTAACGTGGAGTTGCTCACGAGTCCAGCAGAATTTATTTGCTGCAATGAGATAGGCGCCACCCATAGACTTGCGAAATCGTCGCAAGAGGCAGAAACAGGTATTTCACACGTGCTATTCCCAACCTCAATGAGCCAACACAACTGGGCACATACATACGTCATGAGTGTTACGCAGAGAAAATGAACGTGCATTCTGATTGGATAAAATTAATATCATGGCGGGCTGTTCAAACTGCGGAAATAGTTTGCGCGAGCTACTTTCAAAACACTATAACTTTCCAACCTTAGAACAAAAAAACTTTTGTAAGTCTTGAATAAGGTTCGTTAATGTGTGTTTTATTATTATATTTACTCTATATATTGCCCTCCGTTCCCCTTTAAATTCCACAATTATTACATTTTGGTTAAATAGCATATTTAGGTGACGCTGGCTTACTGCATTAAAACGTCTGCAAAATGCAAGTTCTTTAATGTGAGCAAAAGCAACATAATATCAATTGTGTAACACTTGCTCAACTGATGTATTGCATAGCCAGAACAAGGCAAGACATTTCAGTACCACAAATTTAATTACACACTTGAATTTATTGCTCTGGACAACCTGATATTCTCTGTTCTGGAAGACCAAGTTTTGTTGGTGGAATCAGACTGATGACATCAGGTCTTTGCAATTTTATAAGTATCCCGAGAGGAACCTGAGATAGCAGGAACACATGTTCTTTGCCATCAGTGTTTCACCATCAACATTTAAATGTCTGGTGTGCGTTTACTCAGTTTGACAGTTTAACTGCTGAGTGTATCAGAAAAATTTGGAATTACAGGATATAAACCAAAGCATAATAAAGCATGCTCCAGACTGCACACTAGCAGAATGTTCTCGATGCCTTTCCAAAGACAGTTTTAAATGTGGAAAATCCCCAAAAAGAATATTCATATACAACCCCGATTCCAAAAAAGTTGGGACAAAATACAAATTGTAAATAAAAACGGAATGATGTGGAAGTTTCAAAATTCCATATTTTATTCAGAATAGAACATAGATGACATATCAAATGTTTAAACTGAGAAAATGTATCATTTAAAGAGAAAAATTAGGTGATTTTAAATTTCATAACACTTCTCAAAAAAGTTGGGACAAGGCCATGTTTACCACTGTGAGACATCCCCTTTTCTCTTTACAACAGTCTGTAAACGTCTGGGGACTGAGGAGACAAGTTGCTCAAGTTTAGGGATAGGAATGTTAACCCATTCTTGTCTAATGTAGGATTCTAGTTGCTCAACTGTCTTAGGTCTTTTTTGCCGTATCTTCCGTTTTATGATGCGCCAAATGTTTTCTATGGGTGAAAGATCTGGACTGCAGGCTGGCCAGTTCAGTACCCGGACCCTTCTTCTACGCAGCCATGATGCTGTAATTGATGCAGTAGGTGGTTTGGCATTGTCATGTTGGAAAATGCAAGGTCTTCCCTGAAAGAGACGTCGTCTGGATGGGAGCATATGTTGCTCTAGAACCTGGATATACCTTTCAGCATTGATGGTGTCTTTCCAGATGTGTAAGCTGCCCATGCCACACGCACTAATGCAACCCCATACCATCAGAGATGCAGGCTTCTGACCTGAGCGCCGATGACAACTTGGGTCGTCCTTCTCCTCTTTAGTCCGAATGACACGGCGTCCCTGATTTCCATAAAGAACTTCAAATTTTGATTCGTCTGACCACAGAACAGTTTTCCACTTTGCCACAGTCCATTTTAAATGAGCCTTGGCCCAGAGAAGACGTCTGCGCTTCTGGATCATGTTTAGATATGGCTTCTTTGAACTGTAGAGTTTTAGCTGGCAACGGCGGATGGCACGGTGAATTGTGTTCACAGATAATGTTCTCTGGAAATATTCCTGAGCCCATTTTGTGATTTCCAATACAGAAACATGCCTGTATGTGATGCAGTGCCGTCTAAGGGCCCGAAGATCACGGGCGCCCAGTATGGTTTTCTGGCCTTGACCCTTACGCACAGAGATTCTTCCAGATTCTCTGAATCTTTTGATGATATTATGCACTGTAGATGATGATATGTTCAAACTCTTTGCAATTTTACACTGCTGAACTCCTTTCTGATATTGCTCCACTATTTGTCGGCGCAGAATTAGAGGGATTGGTGATCCTCTTCCCATCTTTACTTCTGAGAGCCGCTGCCACTCCAAGATGCTCTTTTTATACCCAGTCATGTTAATGACCTATTGCCAATTGACCTAATGAGTTGCAATTTGGTCCTCCAGCTGTTCCTTTTTTTGTACCTTTAACTTTTCCAGCCTCTTATTGCCCCTGTCCCAACTTTGAGATGTGTTGCTGTCATGAAATTTCAAATGAGCCAATTTTGGCATGAAATTTCAAAATGTCTCACTTTCGACATTTGATATGTTGTCTATGTTCTATTGTGAATACAATATCGGTTTTTGAGATTTGTAAATTATTGCATTCCCTTTTTATTTACAATTTGTACTTTGTCCCAACTTTTTTGGAATCGGGGTTGTAATATTAAATGTTACGTAAAATGAGTGTAAATGTGTATCATATTCATGTACCTGGTTTTGGGATCAGACTGGAGCACCCCAAAGTTACGGCCCTTAGAGTCCATGGTAATGCTGACGGCTCGGTGGACGTAGGGTAGCCTTTCCAGCCGGATGCGCTCATACGCACTTCCACCCTCAGAATGACTGCACACATCTGCCAACAGAAAGTCCATTCACATTGACATCAAATCATTTCACAGGCCAGTCTAGGTCATATCTGTAAGAAGTACAAATTTAGTGCCGTTTAAGGTTTTACCTTTTTTATCCATACCCTTCTTGTATTCACCAAGCCACTGGCCACTAAAACCCTCACCATCCAGTGTGATGAACATCATTTTGTTCTTGCTAATGGCGATATCAGACATGAAGACCTGTCGCCCATAGGCCCACCTGCACGGTCTCAAAGAAGTGCCCACGGAGCGCCAGCAGAAAACCTGAAAGAAAACAAGACCATGAACAGACAGAAGGGGAGAACAAACAGCTTAAGTTTCTTATTTTAAGCACACCCAATACACTTTCTAGTGCTCTCATTAATACATATCACTCACCCTGCCAATCTCATCCAGGGCTAAGATGGATATCTTCTCTCCCCCACTCTCATTTAGGAGGTGCGGGTCTACCCTATGGTCCAAAGTGCCTCCAGTTACAAGAACCTTCTTGATGTTCAGCTGCCTAAAGGACAACAAATCTTAGCATCTACAAAGGACTAATGTGTGACCCAAAAAAAATTATGACTAATAATTATCAGTCAAAATAATGGGGATAACATGAAGCCACTGCCTGACCACAACGGTCAGGATTTATTACATCAGTTCATCAAACAAAATTTCACACAACACACTGCTGATGTATTAGTGAGAAATACACCCATCAGGCTTGACATTTCTAATCCAAGGGTCAGAGGCCTTGAAGCATTGCAAAATTGCTCACTTGGAGGCCAACTTCTTGCACTGGTAGTCAGCGAGCAAATAGATATCCCCTTTCTCCGTCAAACACACAGTAGCTCCATTACTGGCAGCAACCATGGCAATGGCGACATCCTTGTGGTGTAGAGCAGACACCTGCCGGGGCACAGTCACACACTTCTCCCCATTTGGGTCCAGCAGATAGCCTGTGTGTATACACACAAATTCAGACCAGAGCTCATTACATGGGGAACAGCCTATTAAAAATATCACAATGTATGTCAAATATTTGGCTTTTTGAAAAGTGCTCAGCAAGTTAACTGTCTGCAATATCTCATCTCATCTCATTATCTCTAGCCGCTTTATCCTTCTACAGGGTCGCAGGCAAGCTGGAGCCTATCCCAGCTGACTACGGGCAAAAGGCGGGGTACACCCTGGACAAGTCGCCAGGTCATCACAGGGCTGACACATAGACACAGACAACCATTCACACTCACACCTACGGTCAATTTAGAGTCCTGTCTGCAATATTCTTAAGGGAATGTTTAAATTTGTTAACTATTTGGAAGAAAAAAAAAAGTGCAATTTTTGCATTAAATTTGAAAAATTACTTGAAAACACACTGTGTATTGCAAAACTTAAATATTGTGGATCTTGCCATGGTCTTGCATCATACAAATAACCAATTACTCAGTGTCATTTCTCCTATTTGCTTCTTACCCAGTTGTCCGCCGTTTAGTCCAACAGTGTAAACTGCATCTCTCGTCCACAGAACAGTGTGAAACCTTCCAGCAGCAACACCAACCACATTCTTCCCTTTCAAACTCTTAGAAGTCACCTGCATCCAAAAATAAATGAAAGCTCAGACATGGGCATTCATCATCCTTTCAAACCGTATCCTGACGCAAGGCTTTCTCACAGAAACGGTTATGCAGTTTGCTCACCTGCTTGGGAACTTGGCTGGCAGCAGGAGGAGTCAAGCCCAGCTGGTGGTATGTGTTGAGACCAAAACTGTAAACATAGCCCTCCTCAGTTAGAACCACCGTGTGATCTCTGGCTGCAGCAACCTGTGAGCAATGATGGGAGACCAGCCCCTCCACCATACGGGGAACCTAAAAAAGAAACACAGTTAGAAAAACAAAGGGAATAACAACACAGTTCATAAAATAAAGCAAAGCAAGTCCCACCAAATAGGTCTGTTCATCCCCATGTCCAAGACGTCCTCCCTGTCCATGACCACAAGTGTAAACATGACCCTTCTGAGAAAGAAAGACAGAGTGGAACTTGCACACAACCACCTGGGAAAACACACACACACACTGTAGATTAAAAAGAAACAATAGTATAAATCAGTTAATCATTATATATATATATATATATATATATATATATATATATATATATATATATGTCACAACCTGAAAAACAAATGTTAACAATGCACTATTACAGCGCTGGAGTGTTCAGCTTTAGGAAGAGGCCATAAACCCTTTAGTGGCATCTAGACGGATACTTTGCAGACTAATATGTTCCAGCTGTCGTCTATTTAATATGTAGGCATTTTAGACTTTTCTTTCATGCCCATTTATTTCCATCTTCTGTTTGCTGTGGTTCAGAACGCACTGGAGAAGAACCACCAAAGCCAACCTCATAATTAATGCAAGATGCTCTTCAAAGCCCAACAAGCAATGAGATGTTCTGTAAAGCATTCTGTGCATGGGGCAAAAGTGCCCCCTACACACACACACACACAGTCTCTCGTCACACATGCTGGGCTTATTGAATTTGAGCGTGTTAATCATGAATTAATATTTAACACTATGCACCTGGAGAACAGTGAGGTTGGTCACAGTTACCTGAATTTCCATGTATAGGGCACCTGAGGGCTGATGAAAGTTAACGGAATGCGAACCCCTACAGACTGAGCATTATGAAATTAATGCCAACATGAATATCTTTGTTAGCAGCTTTCAGAAATTTAAATGCCATCAGAAGCTATTACAAATGAATCGCATTAAATTATTCAGACTTTGTCACTTCATGCAGGAAATTAAGAAACTAACAGGCAGTTTAAAGGAAAAGAAAGCACACGGTTAAAGTACAGTTATGAAGAGAGATTATGATATAAACTAACGATTCATGCGAATAATTGAAAATAAGAAGCTCACACAACCAAGATATCCATCTCCGAAAGTCAGTTTCTATGCAGAACTATACAGGATTTATAAAACAGCACATTTGCATCTCGTGTGCTCGGAACATTTTGAAGAAAATTGTTTCACTCAAACAACTCAGATGCACCGGGCATTAGGAATACCATACAAGCCAGCGCTGGCTCCAGATGCGGTTCCCACAATCTTCGGCCAAAAAGCAGACAAGACAAACGAGACAACATGGTCAGTTAAAAAAAACCAAACTCCATCCATCCATTATCTCTAGCCGCTTATCCTGTACAGGGTCGCAGGCAAGCTGGAGCCTATCCCAGCTGACTACGGGCGAAAGGCGGGGTACACCCTGGACAAGTCGCCAGGTCATCACAGGGCTGACACATAGACACAGACAACCATTCACACTCACATTCACACCTACGGTCAATTTAGAGTCACCAGTTAACCTAACCTGCATGTCTTTGGACTGTGGGGGAAACTGGAGCACCCGGAAGAAACCCACACAGACACAGGGAGAACATGCAAACTCCACACAGAAAGGCCCTCGTCAGCCACGGGGCTCGAACCCGGACCTTCTTGCTGTGAGGTGACAGCGCTAACCACTACACCACCCAACCCAAACTCTAAACTTCTATTTATAACTTGAACATTACAAATCACTTTATACTATTGCACTTTATAATATTTCTGCTGCTGCATAATTTAATTTAATACACTTCATATTCATTTCTGTACTGAGCCAAACTGCAACGAAATTTCATTTGGTGTACACTTGTTGCATACTGAATGACAATAAAAGGTTGTCTAAACCCCCTAAGTAGTCCGCAAAAGAGAAGTTCAAAGCCTAAGAAAAAACACTTTATGGCTTCCCTAACTTTTTATTAAACATGATACGTTATTTTGAGTTCCTTTGGGCATAAACGTAATAATTGCTGATACAGCTAAGCAGCTTGATGCTTGTTGCACGATGGGTGCCTTGCTTTGATTTAGTGTTGTCACAAAAGCCTTGGTAATTACTAACTAAAATAACGCCATAAATATTTCACTTGTGTGTAACCAGTTGATATGGTAATGCTTGTTTATCATGCTCATCATCGCTATTTGTGTCATTATTTGAAATACTTGAGAAAATCAGTGAAGAAATGTTGCTGGCACTATGGTCCATTTGTCGAATATGGCCGTGTACTGTAAGTGATGTCACGCTTTACGGAAACCATTTGGAAAACAGCTCAGGTGTTTCCGGCAATATTTCCACCTTTTTCTGTACAAGTGTGATATGATGCAAAGTTTCAGCCTTGTTTTACAGGTAAAGAGTTCAGATTTGTCCGTAAGTCAGGGTTGCATCTCATTAATACACCCTTTCAGATGGGGGGGGGGGGGGGGGGGGGGGGGTATATAAAAAAATAAAATCACACCCACACAACACACAGACATTGTCACCTTAGTAGACCTTTCGCTTTGCCCCTTCAGTACTGAAGAGCGACACTCAGCCTTGCACCCAAATGACATCACGCATCGCCCTTCCAACAGGCAACATTGCAGCCTATCTGCTACCTCACAAATATTGTATCACTAATAAAATAAAAGAAATTCATTTTAAGATTCTTCACAAGATTTACCCTACAAATGTAAATATTTCCAAATACACTGACATAAGTTTGAATTGTTCTTTTTGTGATAAAGAAGGTGAAACACTTGTACATTTATTTTTTTACTGTAAGATGGTAAAACAATTTCTAACAGACCTTAGTTTCTATCTTTTTGCGCAGCAGGGTCATTATGTTTTCACTCTTAAAGATATTTTCTTCTACTATGAAAACTCAACTGATTTATTGTTTGAATTTTTAGTTACTTTTTATATTTTACAGGCTAAGTTTTTCATTCATAAACAGAAATGGCAAAAGAATCAGCCTCTCTAATATTTTTATTCTAGAAATGACCTCTCTTCTCAACTCTCTTAAGTTTGTACGTAATAAGAAAAATACAAGACTTCTGAACGTTCTCTAATATATATTCCTCGTTTTTTTTTCCTTTTAGTTGATTAATGTAATTTACTTTGTCTTTATGTACTTGTTTGTCATTTGTTCTTGTTTTACCTTATTGTCACATGTCAATGTCATTGTTTTATTGCAATAAAAAAAAAACTAAAAAAAAAAAAAACATGGCAGCCTACTGGTGGCATTAGAGCAGTGATACAAAAACGCTCACAACTTTCTCATAAAATGGTCAAACATGCATGAAACTTTTCGTACAGGCTCTCAATATTACAAGCTACCAACCCATGCATGTATTTACGTTACATTTTCCATTCCTTTAACAGTGCAAGTACACATGCTCTTATTTATCAAAGTTGCATAAGGTCAAATCTGATTGTAAAACAAGTATACAAAAATTCCACCAACAGTTTCCTTATTAAATCAGCCGACCGTGAGTTGGCCTAGTGGTTAGCATGGCATCTCACGGTCGGGTCATACCAAAGACCATCATAAAAATGGTACCTACTGCCATCTGCCAAGGCATGCTGCAATACAGATGCAAGTGGGGAGTCAAACTCTCGCAGTTACCAGAGGACCCCCCCCACTGTAACCCTAGCTGTATAGGCAAGAGGACGAGGGCTATGGAAACGGAAATCGGCTGCGCCCGAGTGCATGGTGCGGGAAAGACTTTAGTGATCACAAGACACTAGTATTCCCACACATGAATATAATTGATCTTTTAAACATGCTGGGATATGCAATACCCTATAGTAATAGGACATTTATTGACCAAGCCCAGACGAAATAGAAATGCAGCTGCTGAGCTGGCTGAAAGGGCTTGGCGAGACTGGGCCCTGTGCGCTGTTGTGGTAAGCTGATGTGGCTAGTCTGTACAAAAAGCATCTTCTTGTCTTGAGCTTTGGTTATGTGAACCACATTGTAGTCAGCATAATAGAATGTGAAAATGTACAACATTTAAAAAACAAAACAAAACGAACTAGTCTGGTTTTACATTAAATGAAGATCAAGAACTACAAAACATGAAAGAGGCTGTTTGTAGCCAATGTTTAAACTAAAAACCCCACACTGTCAAATACAGGATCATGGGGGTTATTGTGCTTTAAATGTGAAAGCATTTAAGGCACAATAACCCCCATGTCTACACATAGCTTGCATCATCTTTATGGCATTTAAACACAAGGGCAGCTGGCCTGAGCATGTACAGCAGTATCAGCGAACAAAAGGATTGCACATACACAGGTTTTTGTGAGTGTGGCGCAGTGAAGCGTGCATTGCATGTGAGAGCTCTTCAGTGATCTTGAGAGCATGGAGGCACACATGCTTCCTCTTGTACGCCCAAGCCTACACTTTGCTCACAAGTCAAGTTAGTGCAAGTAAGGTAAAAGAGCCTGAAGTCTAAAATGTGTCATCTCTAATATTTAATTAGTATTGACAGTTTGTGCTTAATTAAAAATTAAAATAAGGTTTTCGGGCAGCACGGTGGCGTAGTGGTTAGCGCTGTCGCCTCACAGCAAGAAGGTCCGGGTTCGAGCCCCATGGCTGGCAAGGGCCTTTCTGTGCGGAGTTTGCATGTTCTCCCCATGTCCGTGTGGGTTTCCTCCGGGTGCTCCGGTTTCCCCCACAGTCCAAAGACATGCAGGTTAGGTTAACTGGTGACTCTAAATTGACCGTAGGTGTGAATGTGAGTGTGAATGGTTGTCTGTGTCCATGTGTCAGCCCTGTGATGACCTGGCGACTTGTCCAGGGTGTACCCCGCCTTTCGCCCGTAGTCAGCTGGGATAGGCTCCAGCTTGCCTGCGACCCTGTAGAACAGGATAAAGCGGCTAGAGATGATGAGATAAGATGAAATAAGGTTTTCAATTTACAGCCATCTATGTTTGCAATTTGCTGTTATTGTTTTGTTTTTTTTAATTTTTTCCTAAACTGTTATTACTAGTGAGGTATGTGTAAAAACATCATGGCTGTTGGAATCATGTCAAAGCCACCATATAATTTGCACTCAAATCACTGCTCGTTTTAATGTACAACAGGTGCAGATTTGTTCGTACATCATTTTTTGAGCTCAAATGTGTCATTTCTACATAACTTTACATAACTGTTTTTATTGGACTAACGTCACTGTAGTCTAAAATGGAATGCTCAGTTCTTTATATCTAATTGAATCAAGTCATTTTATAAAGAACCTCAAATAAAACTGTGCGACCTACAGTAGTACTTCTTGAACAGGTTTGATCTGTAAGGGCACAGGCTGTTTTAAACAGTCTTTTGCTAAGAAAGAACTGATCACATTTGTCTAATTTCAATACAATACCGATAACAGCGGTCTAAATGTTGATCTACTGCTAGATTCAGTTGCAAAGTTACGTGACCCATCACAGACAACTCACAACAATGTGCATCTTCTGTTCATGTGAGAAATGTGCATCAGTGTCAGACCAGGGAAGGCCCTGATACCAGTCCTCAGACCTATGCACCCTTAATCTCTGTCCAATTTCTGCTTCTGTTATGCAGGCTATAGTTCAGGTAGGCACTGGTATCAGATGGACTTAATTAAAAAACAAAAAAAAAAACCTAATTAGTTTTTTTTTTTTTTAAACAAAATTTGTTAATCAAAAGATAAGATGCTATTCAACATGAGGACGAACAGAATCATGGACATCTGGTCCAAGACCACTGGTTGCCATATTCAGTGGATAATAGATAATACACTGAAAAGCATAGTTCATCTTTAACGTAATCAATTCAGAGGTCATAAATCAGTTTTCATGATCAAGACTGAACAACACAAGTTATATTTTAGCAAAAGCTATGTTAGCAGCAGTTAGTCAGAGTGACCATCATATTCAACATCCATATCACATCAACTTAATACCCTGATGGAAGGAGGATAATGAGCTATGTTTCTCTATCAACTAGCCCAACTCATATAAACATGCACTGTGTAATCGGAAATTAGTCCTCAGGATTACTGAAAACAGGGCGGCATGTGGTTAGCACTGTCGCCTCACAGCAAGAAGGTCCTGGGTTCAAGCCTAGCAGCCGATGACAGCCTTTCTGTGTGGAGTTTGCATGTTCTCCTCGTGTCTGCGTGGGTTTCCCCCACAGTCCAAAGACATGCAGGTTAGGCTAATTGGTGGCTCTAAATTGACCGTAGGTGTGAATGGTTGTTTGTCTCTATGCGTCACCCCTGCTATGACCTGGCGACTTGTCCAGGGTGTACCCCACCTCTTGCCCATAGTCAGCTGGGATAGGCTCCAGCTTGCCTGTACAGGATAAGTGGTTACAGACAATGGATGGATGACTGAAAACGAATGTACACCTATCTGCGCAGATGAGACTTCATGGAACTCCTGAGGTCAGCTGAGGCCTATCCAACTGTTTTAAACTACTCAGTTTATTGTCTTTGTAAATACGAAACATTTTTCAGCAAATCATAGCTTTGAAATACTTAAACACTTAAAGCATATACGCAGAGCCATGGCCTCGCTTTCGTTTATAAATGCCTTGAGACCTCAAGAATGGCAGAAGAATAGTTAAGCGTTAACAATAAATCTAATATAGTAATTTTTACAATTAAAGTGATTTATATAGGTAGCGGTCTGAGTGAATGACCTTGACGTCCGTACCGTCACAGCAGGAAGCCTATCGGTCTCATCGCCATTTCCGCTATACTAAAACACAGAGCTGACTGCAACTCCGATCCTCCATCTTGAACTAATTTATCACCATGTCATGTAGATGCGTTTTTGGCAGGTGCAGCAACATGACAGAAGGTGGATTTACGTTGCATTCATGGCCCAAGAATGTTCAAACTGCAAAGATTTAGACGCGTTTTGCGAGAAGTTCACGAGCACACTGGGCGCCTATGAAGTGTTCTCTCCTCTGCTCTGCACATTTTACTGAAGACTCGTACGAGACCTCTGATCTGTTGAGGAGCGTTAGCTATAAGCCCGTATTGAAAGAGGCTGCAGTACCAACAATTAAAGGAAACTACAAGAAAAGTATTTATTTATTTTTTAAAGGAAAGTGAGTTCAGTTGCACCAGTCCTCACGGAATGAGCCGAGGGTTGTTGGTAAAACCCGGGCTGGAACGGGACGAGACATATCGCTCGGGCAGTGACCTCCCTGCAGTTGTTGCTAAAACCGGTGAAATCATGTTCCGTCCCGGGTTTTAGTAATTGCCTGAGCCCAGCAATAATGGCGGAATACTCCGTATGAAGAAAATGGAGAATGAGTGGAGCAGCTGTCTGATTTCTAAACTGGATATCGCTGCCATCTCGCCCTTACGTGGAAGAAGCGAATGAACGGAGAACTGAACAAACAACTGAAAGTCAGATTGTTTCAAAAACAATCGGCCTTCAGGAAGCGAGAACACAGACGGGTAAGCTCGACTCTCATTTGGATATAAAACAAAAACAACACGTTGTTTACCTGCATTTAAATTAATACATGTAACTTGTATTGTGTGTTTAAGTTATCGGTATAAGATTATTTAATTTGCTTCATAATGTGATTGTCTCAGTTCATCTGATTATTTAATTCACCTTTTACGTTTTATCACTGAAAATGCATTCATGTACATGTATGTTGCATAAGTTATAACACCTATCCTGTTTTAATGAGAGTCAACCCACAATCAGTGAAGTCAAATCAGTCTTAGTTGAGCAAGTCGGTAACGGTATTTCTTACTTTCACCATAAATTTATTTATTTATATGACTTTGGTGTATAGCTGTAAAAGGCTTCGGCCTTCAAACCGGTTCCTGCAGTGACGTCACGCACTCAGGGCTGGCTGGCTCAGCTTGAATGCCAACTTTGCAGTCGATTTTAACTCTCAAAAATATATATTTTTTTATTCCCATTTATGCAGCATACAAGAGTCAAGGTTGGAGATACTATCCACTCGGACATTTATTTAAAAATAAAGGCTCTGCGTATCTCCTTTAATTGAAAAAGTGAGATGTTCATAGAAGTTCAAGAAATCAATTTCTTGTATTAATCTACAATTTGCAATTATTTAAAAATACATTCTCCGGGGACCGGTGAATAGTTGGAGTTGATTGTGTGTTCATCACATGACAGCAAATGCCTCTTCATGGTGAAGAAAAAAAAATTAAAGGTGCCAAATTATTCTGCTTTTCCACAAGTTAACAGTTCCCTGAGGTCTTAATGAAATATCTGAGACATGCTTTGGTCCAGAAAAAAAAAACAAAAAAAACACAATGATAAAGCACCAAGGCTCCCTTCTAACCCTGTCTCCACAGCCTTGCTTAAAAATAGCCAATTTTGCCGCTTTTCCACTACCAACGCGGCTGAGCCGGGCTGAGCCGTGCCGTGCTGAGGTGGGCTGAGTCGAGCTGAGCGGGGCTGTTGGCGTTGCATTTCGACTACAACCGTGCTGAACCGTGCTGGCTGGAAGTGGGTGGACACATTGGGTGGAGATAGCGAAAGTGGGTGGACGTCACGTGATGTCGTTAGGCGGCGCAAACAGTGACATCAGTGACCTTTTAAGCGGTAGTCTCACGACCCGGATAGTAAACAATAAACATGGAGTTGTTAGTGTTGCTGGTCTTGGTGCTGTGGCTTGTTGTCACCGACAACCCCAACAGATACTGGCAAGAGCATATAGATGAGGCGAGGCGCATAAGGCTTCAGAAATTCTCGTAATTCGTAATTCTTCTTCTTCTGGGTTTACGGTGTTTACAGATCCCAGCGTGCTCGCGGGGCGTGTGGGCATGTGAGGACACTCCTCCTCACCAATCAGTGCACAGGGAGTGTCTCCTCACACCCCTAGCCCCACTCGGCTCGGTTTGGCTCGCTTCAGCCCTACTCCAAAACCGTGCGAGTTTTGGGGGCTGAGCAGGGCTGAAGCGAGCTGAGTCGTGCTCTTCTGAGGTAGTCGAAACGCGAGCCGTGTCGGGCTGAAGTGAGCTGAAGCGAGCTGAAGTGAGCTGAAAAAGGGTAGTGGAAAAGGGCCATTTGAGTACTCATTCCTTTAAATGATAATGAGCTACTGTTCAGCACACCCTCCTCTTCTGCTGGCCAATCAGGTAGCACTTTCCTCATGAATATTTATTCACAAAGGCAGTTCTCAAGTCATGAGTGAAGATACACAGATAAGGGGGCGGGATAAGTCTAATAAGCTCCTTGTGACCAAGAAAGGGGAGCCAAATCTGTACAGCTTGTTGAAGCACGTTTTCTGAAATAGGCAGCCCAAAAGAAACTAACTGGGTGTCTTATTTCAGAGTTTGTGGGTTGGTAGGCACTCCAGATACCCAAATGTATGTGCAGAAGCACTGAAAACGTGAGCTTTCCATAAAATGTTTCATAAAAAAAAAAAAAGTTAAAAGTCCAGAAATTCATACAGCATGTTCAGCTGATCTACTACTAGGGAATGTGAAAATGGAACACACTTAAAAGGACTTAAATGTAATCTTCCTAAACTTGTTCAAAAATTACCTGCTTAATATAAACCCCAGTTCTGGTAAACAGGTCCACAATCTCAGGATTGTGTCTACTCTCCTGGTTTCCATGTCCAAGGCTAAAATTGGTATTGTTACCCCAGGTGTACACTTCAGTGGGATCTGGTGGATGAGAGCAGAGAAGCTGACCCAAACCTTTAACATTAGGCCAAAAAAAAAAAAAGAAAAAAAAAAAAAAAAAAAAAAAAGTGTGTGTGTTTCCGGTTACCCGACCGACCCTAATCCGTACCGCCCGACCCTAAACTTTTTTTTCGTTTTTTTCCCAGTCGCGACTTTTACATATAACCCAACCGCGTGAACCGGACGTTTTTGTCAGTCACTGGGAAAATCAGGGCTTTCCACAAGCGCCGGGCTGTCGGCCATACAGCCGACTACACAATTAAGTCCAGCCGGCTACTTTAATGACTTATTTTTGTAGCCCACAGGCTCTAAATATTAATTTTCGATTTTAATAAAATTAAATGTTTATCTAACGGACTGACAATGTCAAACTGAACCACACTCATTTAAGTTGTGATTCGCGCTGTTTGTACCGATAATAACCACAAATTCCCCGCCGACTTCGTTGATCAGGGGAGAGTAACTCATCCGCGGCCCCGACATGCGGTGTGCGCGCGCACTCGGCGGAGGCAGTAGTGTGTCGGGGCCGTCGGAGGGAACAGAAGCAGAGATAACGCTTATTTTGTTTTTCACCTAGAGACATGATTCAAACTTTAAAACAGAGACAAAATTCTCCTGTGTGGATCTGGCATTCAACTTTTTTGCTAGGTTCTATACTTTTTGATCAGTCACAGATCAAACACCATGATCAAATCTGGAGAAATTCAGGCTTTATAATGGGTGTCTATGGCGTTACACACCAGTGGCGCTCAGGAGTTTAGAGTGGAGGCAGCTTGAAAAAAAAAGCTCTAACTTTCTCATTTAAACTGTTTTCTCAGCCACAAGTTTCACTCTACACACACAACTTTCTCAAAAGTTGTAGTCACACATTGTGTGAATCAAGACAAGTGTATCCCTGAGCGATAGGATTTACAGTTTTTGAATGAGAAGCCTGAAAGTGAGGAGAGGACAGCCGCGCTCTCCCATAGACTCACATTATAAACGTGGCAGCGCTTTTACTGCAAAATCAGAAAAGTCACTTGTTTTTAACTCGCTCTAGTGTCCACATTTTTTACACTAGGGACAAAAAAATTTACATTACTGTGTTCATGGGAGCCTTGTAGCACTCAATGTGAAAGAATTTTGTGAATAGCTCCTTCCGTTTCCGTGTAAATCAGCGTTGTTCGAGGAGAGGGAACTCTGAGAAAAGGCGCTCTTTGCTTGTTATATTGTGTCTTTTCCCTGCACCGTTACCAAGGCGACGAGCTGCACTCAGGGAGCAGAGAGGGGCGGGGCTGCTCTCTCTCTCTCTCTCTCATGGTGTATTGAGCTGTTATATTTACACAAAAATTCATGTTAAAAGGTGTCTCATGCTGCATCAGATTCATCAGAAGGTGGTAACTCAGGTGACCTGCAAAGAAATTCATTATATTTTGTGAAATTATTCCTGTCTAAATATAGGTTATGGCAGCCATCTTGAAAAAAAAAATTCGAAAAAAAAAAAAAAAGCCTGCCTACCGACCCTAGTTTTGAAATCTACGTAACCGGAAACACACTTTTTTTTTTTTTTGGCCTTACACAATACAATTTATGATGTAATAACATTATGGTGTGATGCATATGACCATCATTATTGCAATTATTCATATGATTCCAAGCAGGTAAATTTCTTTTTCTATAAGAAATGCCAAAATGGTACATATAGCAAAAGTTCACTGATTACGACTAAATTTTAATTACCACTGCTGTGAAAGACAACATGAGCTGGGCGGTCCTTCATAGTTAGATCCAGAACAGAGAGTCCCTCCTTATCCAGGGTAGAAACTGAACCGCCACGCTGCAAGCCAAAAGATACAATATGCAATAATTATTCACCTGTAATTTATACCACAGTACATAAAATTCTCAAAATCTGATTGGTCAGGAGTTGATCAATTTTCTATAACAGCAAAACTATGACAATTGTACTGGCCAAAAGGCAACTCACAAATTTATATTAAATGCTTATATTCATGCTTGTTCTATTATGTAATTGTTTCTATAACATCATCTCTGTGAATTAGACTTGTATGGCAGATACCACAAAAAAAATTCAAGTCCGGAAATAAACTGACTAACGTGACAAATTATATCATGTTGTTTTGCAAAGAAAAATATATAATGCTTGATAGAGTGAAGCTTTCGGAATGAATGAATGAATGAAGAGACTTATATGTAACATTTGCAGAAGGAGTCTCCAGTGTTGGCGCTTTCAGTCAGCAGTAAAGCTGGACCTGAATTCTCTCACGACTGGAAAGTCTAAAGACAGCAGTCCAAAGGATGTTTTTTTTTTTTTATACATCTCATTATCTCTAGCCGCTTTATACTGTTCTGCAGGGTCGCAGGCAAGCTGGAGCCTATCCCAGCTGACTACGGGCGAGATATATTTTATATTATATATATATAAAAAAAGCGGCACAGTGGTTAGCGCTGTCGCCTCACAGCAAGAAGGTCCGGGTTCGAGCCCTGTGGCCAGCGAGGGCCTTTCTGTGCGGAGTTTGCATGTTCTCCCCGTGTCCGCGTGGGTTTCCTCCGGGTGCTCCGGTTTCCCCCACAGTCCAAAGACATGCAGGTTAGGTCAACTGGTGACCCTAAATTGACCGTAGGTGTGAATGTGAGTGTGAATGGTTGTCTGTGTCTATGTGTCAGCCCTGTGATGACCTGGCGACTTGTCCAGGGTGTACCCCGCCTTTCGCCCGTAGTCAGCTGGGATAGGCTCCAGCTTGCCTGCGACCCTGTAGAACAGGATAAAGCGGCTAGAGATAATGAGATGAGATATATAAATTCACTTCAAGAAAGTATGACTGTTTAAAGCCAATATAAGTGAGAACAGGAACCATGTTTTTCAACAGCCACCATTTACCTTGACGCTTTGCACACTATTGGCATTATCTTTACCAGCTTCATGAGGTAGTCACCTGGAATGCTTTTTAATTAACAGGTGCCTCGTCAAAAGTTAATTAGTGCAATTTCTGGCCTTCTTAATGTGTTTGGGATCAAACAGTAAATAATAAAAATACAGTAAAATGGCCCTATTCCACAACTGTAATAATCCATATAATATGAAGAACTGCTCAGCTAAGTAAAGAGAAACGACATCCATCATTACTTTAGGACATGGAGTGCCTTAATACAAATAAAGAAAAAACATTTAATTACAAAGTGTGTCCAAACTTTTGACTGGTACTATTGTGTGTACACAAACTATAGCGGTGTAAAGGGGTGTTCACACGGCACATATTTGCATCGATGCTGCACCGATGTATTTTGTTGCGATATATCTTACACCGGTGTAAATTTTGTGGAGCGTTCACACGTCACAACCTGCTTACTAGAGAGAAGTGTGTTAGCACCGGTGCAGCCCCACTTGCGTTCACACGGCAGTTTTTGCGACCGTGCTATGCGACAGTAATAATGCGGAAATTAAATATGCGCATGCGTGAAAATGTACTTCCTTTTCCCGATTGTCATGGCATCACGAAGCGCCGGGAAAACAACGTGGATGAAGACACCAGTGTTGGCAGATACTGTTGACGTTTTCCAGCCCAAAATATGTTCAAATCCACCAAAATGCACTTAAAACCACCCAATCTGGCAACACTGGAAGACACGCAGTTCTGTTGTTGTTGATATTCGCCATTTTGGAAGCGCAAAATACCAGGATGCAAATTATGCAATGCCTGTATGTAATCAACTCTCCTCACGCGTAGCGAGTCTACCCCTGTAGCGTTCAGACGTCCCATTTTATATCGGTGCTGCCCCGCAAACTACTCCGGAGTAAATTTCTTAAACCACCTCCCGAGCAGGGTTGGATTTGCACCGGTTTAAGCAGCTTAAGGGCTACACCGGTATAACTTTGTACCGTGTGAACGCTCTACCGGGGCAGCCCCGGTGCTACACCGGAGTAAAAGTTGCCGTGTGAACACCCCTTAAGAGGAATAAAAGCAGTCTAGAACATGCTGTTATTGGAAACTTTCACTTCATATCAGGATGCATCGTACCACCTTGTCATTGATTATTTTTCTAAAACAGCATGGCACAATTTGCTTTATTCCTTACTTAACTGATACTTTAGGGATAAGTAGGAATGGGCAACATCACAACACTGATTCTCTACAGTTTGTTTTAAATGATGTACTTTTTATCCTTGTGTTTAGTTTGCTGAAGCTTTATTTAAAAATGACTTGTTAATGTGAGTAACGAAGCCAATCGAGGGTACAAGTATATAATCGTTTAAAATAATAAATTGTTATACATTGGGTCTTCATCAGATCACCCACTCTTACTCTCAGTTTGGCATTAATGTGGGCTTTCCACATGTAAAGCACAAATCATCCTGATGAACAGACATTTTGCTTAATTAATCAAATCAATTCCAGATCATTCAGTTTGTATCAAGTTCCAAACTAAGTTCACCTTGATGAGGGCCATGAGACAGTGAATTTGTCCATAGAATGCACTGCGGTGCACAGCTGTCCAGCCCGACTCCTTGTCCTTCAACAACAGGTCAGCATTCTTGCTGTCCAGAAGCCATTCGAGCAAGGCTCGTTTTCCCAATGAAGCAGCAAGATGGAGTGCTGTGCGGCCGAACTCATCCTTCAGCGTGGCAGCATTATGGCAGTAAGTTGACAGGAAGGTCTTTAGCTGTCCTTCTGAGCCACCCGTAAGAGCAGCCACAATCACCTCCGCATGACGTGGTGAATGGCATTTTGCTGTGCATTCTGGGGTTATCAGACTCATCTTACTCCCTTTCCCACAATGCCTTTTTGCACCCTTTTCCCCCCACTAAATAAAACTCTGCCCTGCTCTACCACTGTCTTACCTGCTAATAAGGCCCAATAACAATCAGGTATGCCACAATAACTTAAGCAAACTGCACTGAAAACCTGATTATAAAACTAAACTTGCCATACACCTACATGCACAAAAAAAAGGGGGGGGGGGGGGGGGGGGGGTGCTCCCTGTCCAAACTTTGGGGTGCTAGAATTGTGCAAGTGTTGGGTTTCCACCGCACCCTAGCAACCCCAGGGTGAAAGTCAACCTTGCCTCAGTCCACCATGTCAACAACGTGACCCACACGACACAGTGCTGGAAAAAGCATCAGTGGCATCATTAACTGATAAATATTTGGCTATTTCTTTTCTGTACAAAACTTTACAAACATATATATTCTCAGTTTTGCAAAAATACTTTCTTTGTAATAGTTCTCTAGTTTAGCTTAATGTGCAAAAGGCAACAAACTCTGAAACCACCTGAAAAGTCCATCAAACAGTCCATTCAGTTTGAGGGGAAAGACCCCTTCCCCTCAAAACACACTACCTTTTTAAAACTCCATAATTGTAAGTGGTACCTGTGTAGAAAAAAAGGACAGATTAGTTAACAGGTGCGTATATTAGTACTATTAGTACAAAATTTGCTGGTTTCCAAACACTGCTGTCAAACATGTTAATGTATTATTATAACACAAGTGCAATAAAAACTAATAAATCTTAAAC